>NC_079504.1:40059040-40659040 GCF_030052815.1 Hevea brasiliensis | reverse complement strand
TCCTTGATCTAAGTTGATTTTAATTTCATGCAATTTACATTTCCTGCTATCAACCTCTGGTTCCTTGATCTAAGTTGATTTTAATTTCATGCAATTTACATTTCTGTTATCAACCTCTGGTTCCTTGATCTAAGTTGATTTTAATTTCCTGCAATTCCACCATCAACCTCTGGTTCCTTGATCTAAGTTGATTTTAATTTCCTGCAATTCCACCATCAACCTCTGGTTCCTTGATCTAAGTTGATTTTAATTTCATGCAATTTACATTTCCTGCTATCAACCTCTGGTTCCTTGATCTAAGTTGATTTTAATTTCATGCAATTTACATTTCTGTTATCAACCTCTGGTTCCTTGATCTAAGTTGATTTTAATTTCATGCAATTTACATTTCATGCTATCAACCTCTGGTTCCTTGATCTAAGTTGATTTTAATTTCATGCAATTTACATTTCATGCTATCAACCTCTGGTTCCTTGATCTAAGTTGATTTTAATTTCATGCAATTTTAATTTCCTGCAATTCCACCATCAACCTCTGGTTCCTTGATCTAAGTTGATTTTAATTTCATGCAATTTACATTTCCTGCTATCAACCTCTGGTTCCTTGATCTAAGTTGATTTTAATTTCATGCAATTTACATTTCCTGCTATCAACCTCTGGTTCCTTGATCTAAGTTGATTTTAATTTCCTGCAATTCCACCATCAACCTCTGGTTCCTTGATCTAAGTTGATTTTAATTTCATGCAATTTACATTTCCTGCTATCAACCTCTGGTTCCTTGATCTAAGTTGATTTTAATTTCATGCAATTTACATTTCCTGCTATCAACCTCTGGTTCCTTGATCTAAGTTGATTTTAATTTCCTGCAATTCCACCATCAACCTCTGGTTCCTTGATCTAAGTTGATTTTAATTTCATGCAATTTACATTTCATGCTATCAACCTCTGGTTCCTTGATCTAAGTTGATTTTAATTTCATGCAATTTACATTTCCTGCTATCAACCTCTGGTTCCTTGATCTAAGTTGATTTTAATTTCCTGCAATTCCACCATCAACCTCTGGTTCCTTGATCTAAGTTGATTTTAATTTCCTGCAATTCCACCATCAACCTCTGGTTCCTTGATCTAAGTTGATTTTAATTTCATGCAATTTTAATTCCTGTTATCAACCTCTGGTTCCTTGATCTAAGTTGATTTCATGCAATTTTAATTTCTGTTATCAACCTCTGGTTCCTTGATCTAAGTTGATTTTAATTTCATTCCTGTTATCAACCTCTGGTTTCTAGATCCAAGTTGATTTTAATGTTCGAGGTCATTAACTTAGGTGTGCTTTAGTTCCCTAATTTCGAACACCTAATCGTCCAAAATATGAGTCTGAATCTTTACATAATTCCTATACGGAAATTTTTCCTTTAATAGAAATTATGTAAAGAGGCATTGTCGACACCATATTTTGGCGATCCTAGAATCAATAAAAATTCTTCTTTGAACAGCTAATCTCGTTTCCGATCCCTCTTTAGGCGGTCACATTTCCGATCTCTCCTCACAAAAATTGAATTAATGCCGAGTCCTCATATTCATTAAGTCTCGCCGATCTTTCAAATCATTTACTGACCTCTCAAACCCGTTGTCGAATTTCCGGACCTGTCAAGTATATTCCTGATCTCTGTTGATAAATAAAATGAACTGGCACTAGATCTTTTCCTAACAGTTTTATTGCCGACCTCCTTTTCGGAAGATTAAGAGCTAAAGTTTGGGTTCGGTTTAACGAGGGTTCCGATCTTAAGTGTTCAAGTTAAATTTTCAATTTTAACCAAGTCCCGTTCAGCATTTCTCCCCCACCGATCTCATGCTTATTGTGCTTTCCGATCTTTTATACTTAGATTAATAATGGAATTTAGTTCATGTTTCGCTATGCTCATACAATTAAATACTTAGGCAAATTCGAAGATTTTCCAATCACATCCATTCATTGAACAAAAGAGATATTCCATTTCATTTCATAATTTGTACAAGTTATTCGGCGATCCCCCAGCCTGATTTACATTCTGCTCACTCTCTCTCTCTCCCTCGCCCTCCTCCTCACTATCTTCACCATCGCCCCCGGGAGCCAGGTCGTCCATCCAGGAGAAGTCCTCCTCAGGGTAGCGCTTTTGGAGTTCGGCCAAGAGGTCCTTGTGAGCATTCACATAGGCTCCGGCTATCCCTGTCACCATCTCTTCATCTTTCGCCTTAAGCTCCTCGTCTTTCTCCTTAAGCTCTTCGACGAGTTGGGCGACCTGAGCGGCTTCATTGGCCTGAAGTGCCTGGACCTCTCTGAGAGCCCGTTCTCTTTCAGCCAGGTCACGAGACCTTTCGGCCAGCTGGTCTTCATGGTACTTCGCCCGTCCCTCGACTTGAGATATATAATCCCGAGCGGATGAGAGTTGGGATCGGAGGGAAGTCAATTCCTGATTTTTCTTCCCAACCTCCTTACCCAGACGCTGAATCTTTTCCCGAATCATGGTCTGGTTCACCAGACACTCCACATTCAAGCTCATGGTTCGAGTCAAGATATCATCGAGACCATTCCGGGATAACTGTCCGATCCTCTTGAAAGAAGATGGTAGATCCCGTGACTTTGGCAAAATCGGGTTCTCCCTAACGATCGGTTATTCTTCAAGCGATCGGTTAGTATCTGAGCGCCACGAGAAGAGGTCCTCCCAGAAGATTGAGAAGGCTCCCTTTCCGTGCTTGGAATAACTGAGATAGGCGGGGGCTGTTCTTCCGATCTAGGAGGAGATCTGACAGCCTCAATGGTCGGCGGACCCGAAGGTTGAGACGGGTCTCTTTGCATCTCCCGTGTTCGTGGCCGGGTGTTTGAAGACGTTCGAACGCTTCATCTCCTTTACTTTCCTAAGATCTCTTTGTCCTTCTTCCGCTTCCTAGAACCCTCACCACGCCATACACCGCACGAAAAGAGGTTAGTGAGATCGCTAAGGTCCTGAGGCGAGATATAGAAAATACCAATGCCGAGGTCGAGCGGAAGTTCGCGATCTCGGCCGGTGATCGATTGCATGGTCCAATGGTGCGATTCGCGATCACCGCATTTGGACAGAATATTTTAGAGTGGTGGCCCGACTTTTCACTCCATCACTATCAGGCTTTCCTCTTGACTCGGGTAAAGTGCTTGAGCGAGGGCCCTTGGTACCACCAACTACGAGGAAAGTCCTCAAAGCGGCTCGGATCTTTACTCCTCGGAATGAAGAACCGGTTCTTCCAATTCTTAAGGGATGAGGCGGATCGGAAAAGAGTCCGCAACGAGGCTTCACTGAAAGAACCAGATGTTCGTCTTCCTTTGGCGAGTTAGTGCATGTAGCTCGGCGAACACCTTAGCCGTAGGTCCGATTCCCTTAGCTCGGCATAGACCTCGGAAAGCAACCAAGATCCGCCACGAGTTGGGGTGGATTTGAACAATGGATATTCGGTGAAATTTTAGGACCTCCTTATAGAAATCGGCTAGAGGAACCTCGGACCGGCCTTTAATCGTTCTTCGTACACCATGACCATGTCATCCTCTTCAAAAGAATGATCGACACGAAGATCGCCATGGCACTTGATCGGCTCATATGAATCGGGACAAATGTTGTATTCTTGAACAAGCGATTGCGATCGGATTCCCGAAGAACCGATGGAAGCTCGTCTATAGGAAGGTCTCTCTCCTTGAAGGTGGTGCAAGCCTTGTGGTATGACCCGACCCAGGCCTGAGCAGAGACCCTAGGGGTTTAGGTTGCACTGGGCCCGCGCCTCTTCTTCATCGGACGATGACCATGAGAACTGAATGGAAGGAGGGCTCGCGCTCTCGACCTTCTGCACCGCTCATTTTCAAGAAAAACAAAGAACTTAAACTAAAAGAGGATTAAAGCCCTTACCAGTCCGATCGTCGGAGAAACTGGAGAAAATGAGAGAACTTCAAGTTGTGAGCGGGAGATTGAAAATGGAATGAGAGAACAAGCGGCTAACCCTCCCCTATTTATACTAGTCCGAGCATTTAATGCTCGCGAGGTTCTAAGGCGCATCGATTGGTGAGACTCGACACTGCTCGACACTTCTCTCAAATATCCGAATGTTCGAGATCGGAGATAGGAGATCGGCATGAGAGATCGGAATAGGAGCTAGGGAGGATCGGAAGACAAAAGAATAAGACAAATTCCAATAACCGCCGCCGAATCGGGCGAGGTAGTTAAAGCGTGTGACGAGATCTCCACCGCACGCCTAAGAATCGCGCAATCTTGACAGTGCGGGGTATGTCATGTGATCCTGTACATCCCAATCTCTACCGTTGATCTCACTTGTAAGGATGAATCGGAACCCTTGGATCAAAAGAGAAGACGACAATACCAGCGTTTTTCGCTCTTAGCCCTCGGTCGTTCGGACAAGAGGATTCAAGACCGTCAGTTAAAAGAGGAAAAGGACAAATATTCAGAAGCGATCTCGACCATTCGTTTTGATTCTCTTTAATTCCTGAACATCCGATCATGTACTTCAAAATCTTGGCCCTCCATCTTCCTCAAAATAAATCCACGACCCTTCATGGGGAGCACCCGATTCCTATAAATACTGCATGAAAAAGCTGCTCAGGGACGGACAAAAAATATAGGCAAGAGGTCGCTATTATCGTGGAGGAACTCAAACTTCATTCAGTTTGTTACTCTGCTGTTTTGTAGTGATTAAAAATACTTTTGAAACTAGTTTTCGTGAGTGTTTTCTTGAAAAGATTTTGAATATTGGAACTCTACATTTCCAGTTTGTTCATTATCCGTCATACTCTCATCATCTCTGCTTTCCTTTCCTCTGCTCAAGCTCAACTTCCTTTCACCTGGTTCTTACCCGTTACCTTTTAGCTAAAGCATCTCTCGGTTTCACGACATCAACTCTCGGTGATCAATCCGCCATCACTATTTACCACTTCACGCTTATTTCAATATATTTGGCTCCTCACGGTAAGAGTTCACACTCATTTACGTTTGTTTCTGCACTTCCTTTGTTCTTCATACATCCGCAACTTTCTTCAAGGGTATTTTGTACAAGAGAACCCAAGAGAAAATATTGTTATAAGAGTTCATGTTCTGTTTTATTAAGCGTCTACGTTTATTTCCCGCATTTTCCTTGTTCCTCTTACATCTAGACCATTTCGCACAAGCAATCCCAAAGAAAGTCACTCTCAAATCATTTTTTTAGTGATCAGTTCATTTTATTGATCTCAGTCATTTCGAAAACCGCTTTTCTAACTCTTTGTAGTATGTAAATGGTTGGGTAAACGTAGGTAGCTGCAACTTAGAGGTCTCCTTTAAAAAGAGGACTGAATAACACGTCAGAAGATAGCCGAACTATTAGGCCGACGTAATGACAATTCGACAAAGATGTCATGAAATGGAATAAGACCAAAGTAAACGAAGCAGTGGATCGGTCATTAATAGATATTGGTAAAATGACTACATGAAAAGGTCGATGAATCAAGTCTAGTGTTCCCGCTCAGCCACAGGATATCCATAAACCTTATCCGGCATTTTTGAAGGTCGAATTCTTAGTTTTAGGTTCTTAAGACCCGTGAAGTGGTTAAATTTTTAAAGGTCGGAAAAGTCTGTGTCCGAGTCTCATCAAAATAGAAGGGGTCGGAAGAGTCCTTATCCTATCCTTGCCTAAAAGTTTTAAGTCAACTCTTAAAGGAGATCGGAGGAGGGTTCTTATCCGGTCTCCCTTCAAAATTTTGATAAACATTAAGTAGGGATCGGAAGAGAGTTCTTATCCGGTCTCAACTCAAAACATTAACGAATAACTCTAAAGGAGATCGGAGGAGGGTTCTTATCCGGTCTCCTCTCAAAATTTTAATAAATAACTCTAAAGGAGATCGGAGGAGGGTTCTTATCCGGTCTCCTCCCAAATTTTAATAAATAACTTAAAAGAGATCGGAGGAGGATTCTTATCCGGTCTCCCTTCAAAATTTTAATAAACATTAAATAGGGATCGGAGGAGAGTTCTTATCCGGTCTCAACCTCAAATTTTAATAAACATCTGAAAGAGATCGGAGGAGAGTTCTTATCCGGTCTCATCCTCAAAACTTCAAATAAATAACTTAAAGGAGATCGGAGGAGGGTTCTTATCCGGTCTCCCCTCAAAATTTTAATGAACAACTTAAAAAGATCGGAGGAGAGTTCTTATCCGATTCTCACACCCGTTCACTAAGGTTGTCTCATTTACTTATGTATCTGGGTGATCCAAATTTAGTGAAAAATCAAACATTCCTTCTACCAAAAGGATTAACATTGCCGACTAAGCCCTTCTAACTAATTTTTAAAGGACTCTTAATAAAATCTACTTACCCTTATTAAGGGACGAGGTGGGGTGCCTAACACCTTCCCCACCCGTTTACGGACCCCGAACTTAGAATCTCTGTTTTGAAGTGGTTTCATTTTTAATTTAACTTCTCAAATGGTTTTCTTTAGTTTCCCTCAAAACTAAGGTGGCGACTCCTCACTCTTTCCCACTTCGGTGAGTGATCGTCCGGGCGACCGCAAAATCCCATTGCGACACCCTTCACAAAAACTCATCCTCACACCTAGAGCAAGCTTTGGACAGCAAAAAGAAAGGAAGAAAGTGAAGTTTTGAAGTCTTGGAAAGTGACTAAGTCAAGGTTAGTGCCAATTAATCTTTAATACTATGTGTATACATCATGGAGAACATGAATTAAGTGTGAAATTAAGCTAATTTAAACAAATTTTGCATGGTTGAATTTCACCAAATTTTGACAACCTTAGGGTACCTTAGGGTTTCTTTAATTTGAATGAATTGTAGTTGTACATGGCTGCCATTGAACATGAATTTGATGCCTTAACTCATTAATTGCATGTATATGAAGAAGTGAAGTTGTTGGAGTTAGGGTTTGGGACACAAAATTTGGATTTTGCTCATGTGTTCGTGAATGGAAGTTCTAATGGTCAATTAGTGACCATTTGGCTGAGTATAATGAGGAATTGAAGTGAATTGTAGCTTTGGATTTGAGGTTGGGTGTGCTACCTTGAGTGCCCTATAGGTCTGGATGTGCATGTTTGGCAACTATAACTTTGGTTGTGTAGGTTCAATTGGTGCAAGGCCAATTGGGCATGAAATTAGACACATAATGGAACAACTTTGATGAAGGAAACCTATCCAGAAAACAAACTTAGGATGCCCTAAAAATTGACCAAATCCGGGTAACACACATTCTGCCTGGGCAAAATGACCAAATGAACTGTGTTCATTCATTTGGTCATAACTCAGTGTAGAAAGGTCCAATTGACCTGAACTTTATATCAATGGAAAGCTGAGGCAATTTAGGACAACTTTCATGTAGAACACAAACTCAAATTCTAGACTTAACTAAATGAAATTGCTAGCCAAATTTGGACTACTAAATCTAGCAGAACCAAAAATTGCCCAGAAATTCTGGGTAAAGGCAATTCGACCAGTTATGGTGCAATAGCCATAACTTAAGTTAGAAAACTCCAAATGGGGTGATTCAAAAAGTGAAATGTAACTAGACACAATAAAGAACAACTTTGATTAAGAACATTTGACCAAATTCTCACTGTAGAATGGCCTAATGGAATAGTGAACTCTAATACCCAAAAACTAAAATTTTAATTTATTCTCCATTAGTTAGAAGTATGGATTGGCAATTAATGCCAACATTTTTGGGAATCAAAATGTGGCAAATTTATGTGATTAGGACTCATGTAACTATTATGCACTGGAAAGTCAATAATTTGACCTAAATAGTAAAATGAATAGTAACCTTACATTTAAAACATGAAAATTCAATCAATAACTTTGTAATGTGCCCTTGTACACCTAGTAAGATTGGTTTGGATAGGTTGACATGCCAATAGGGTTTAATTAGCAGTACTACACGTGGCATTATGCCATTCTGTGATTCTATGGCTTTTAGCCATTCTGATATCAATGTAATACTTGACCTTGTGCCCAATGTTTATTATAGCTTATTAATTGTTCTATTGCACACCGAGAGACACATTGTAACTGATGGTGTGACGGCCCGAGGTACTTAATATCCAGTGCCAGTTTACCCGTATATTCAGTCTAGTCATCCAGTATAGGTTACTTGGGCAACCAAAAATGAAAGTTGATAAATTTAATGAAATAATTGATATAACAAGTACCAAATAAATAGACTATAAATAATTATCAAAAATTTATCTGCATGAGACATCAAGATATACACCGCATGTTTATTTCTTTTTAGTTCTTTTTATTTTATTATTGGCAACACTAAGCATTATTGCTTAGAGCGTTGCTTTTTGCCATGCGTAAGTTCTGGAGAGACTGATAGAGAGCCCAGTAGACCACAGACTGGGTGAGGCCATTCACAGTTCTGCATAGTGTCCTTGTCACCTCACAAGCTATAGTGCATTGGTAGGATACTAGGTCCCATTTTGGTATTTTGTACTATTTATATATTGTAATTAAACTTTTATTTTTTCATGTATAGTTAAAACTCATGTAATATATTTTGGTATTAATGCAAATATTTGTAATTTGTGTTTATAATGAAAATTTAGTATTTATTTATGATTTGTACATGATTATCATGTGAAATGAATGAATGATAAATAGAAGAATTTTTGAGAAATGGTTGAGGAATATTGAGATTATGTTGATATAATGGAGTTTGAGAATGATTGAAATGTATTGGAAGTGTTTTTCACAAGTTCCAAAGAACTGTTTTATTCATTTTTAGCCGATACTCTGTCGGATTTTTTATAAAATTTTCGGAACCTCAAATAAATTTATAATTTCAATAAATGACTTAAATGAGTCAAATTTCCCAAATTGCATTTCATAACCATAAAGAAATAAATTAAGGAAGAATAAAAAAAAATTGAGATAAAATATGGTGTTCCGATATACTGTGTGGCATATCTTGCTCGGCTATACTGTAGACGGGTAAGGGGTGTCACAGGCCTCCTCCATAATTATTGCAATTTTGATTGCTAGCCCCTATTGCATTGCCTTGCATCTTGTCAAGTCTCTTTGTGAGTTGGTCAAATTAAGCATTGATCATGCTTAGGTCATTAAATTCTAGGAATCTGGCTATTCTGCTCATGTCTCCTCTCTTGTTTGACCATTCAAAATTATAATATGCAACCCTTTCTAAAAGTTCAAGATCTTCATTTACTATTTTCTTCATGAGGTCTCCTCTTGCTACTGAATTAACTATACTCTTTCTGAAAGGTAGCAATCCATTGTAGAAGTTCTGAACTAGGAGCCAGTCCTCTATACCATCGTGTGGGCACTCCCTTTGAAGGTCTTTGTACCTTTCCCATGCATCATATAGTGATTCTCCTTCCCTTTGCCAGAAAGTGTTCAGCTCAATCCTTAATTTTGTAGCCTTTGCAGGTGGGAAGTACCTTGCTAAGAAGGCTTGTAAAAGATCCTCTCAGGTGGTGAATGTTTTAGTTGGTTGAGAAAGTAACCACTTTTTTGCTTTATCTCTAAGAGAGAATAAGAATGCTTTGAGTCTAATGGCTTCATCAGAGACCCCATTCATCTTTAATGTACTACATAAAGTAAGAAAGCATTATAGATGATAATATGGATCTTCTATAGTTGAACCTCCAAACTAAGTCTGTTGAATCATCTGGAGCCATACCAGTTTAAGTTCAAAATTATTGGCCTCCACTGTGGCCTTGGTGAGACTGGATTGGAATCATTGGATAGTCGAGGCTCCATAGTCCCTCAAGAGCCTTAGCCTATTGTTGGCAGCCATGGATGTAGTTTCAATAACTACTACTTCTGGTTCTTGATGTCTCTTTCCTCTCTTAGTGGCTCTAAAAGTTTTGCCTATCTCAGGATCCAATTCAAGCAACTTCTTCTCAGGTTTGGTTCTAGTCATAAATTGCTTAGAGAACCTGAAAAAAGAATAAAAAGTAAAAACAAAATAAGTAAATTAAATAAACAAAAATGAATGCTTAAATCAGCTAAATTATCTATCGCTTAATATTACTAAATTCCCTAACAACGACGCCAAAAAAACTTGTTTGCTAGTTTACAATCACACAAGTGCACGGATCATGAATAAGTAATATAGTAATGAGTAGAATATCATTCCCACAAAGAATTTGTAAGTACTAAGCTAGACAGTAACTTTAACTGTTTAGACTATCAATTATGATCAAAGATTTAATTTAAACTAATTAAAGATGTTGAAAATAAAAGAAGACAAAGCAGTAAACTTGAATGTAGAAAATAATTCACTAAAGCAATTCTAGAATTAGGATTTCACACTTTAACCTTATTATGGACTTAACCTTACCTATTCAACAAATTGAGAATTGTTACTTTGATGGAAACTAATCTTAAGATATCTTAAGTCCTCTCTCAAGGCATCTAAGGCATATTTTAATTAAACTGAACCTTACTTTCATGGCGATTAATCTTACTTAAAAAACTTGAAGCTCTTTGATTAATTATGGAACTTCACAAAGGATTTTAAACTATCTTTAGATTAGATTTTCTAGGTTCAAAATTCTAATTTTCAGTACTAATCTTCACATATCAGTTCTTCACTTATTATCTTATATCATAACTAAATTGGTACTAACACATAGCATGCATTAAGAATATAAAATATTGAATCAAAGAACAAAACTCAAATTCATTAAATAACTTTAGCATAGATCCATAACAAAAATTAAAAATGCTACTCTCCTAACCCTAGAATTAAACAAAATACTCACTCATGGTCAGTTTAACAAATATAATGAAATTAAAACAAAAGAACATAAGAAAATCTGAAGAAATAAAACAAAAGAACCGAGAACAAAGATTTATAGTTTGAACTTTTGGAACTTCAGCTAAGGGTCCTTTTCCTTGATCTTAATGCAAATTCTCTCCAAATTACTTAGAAAACTAGGATTTGAAAGTAAAGCGAATTCTCTTTGCTCGTTTTGGTCTTCTAATATTTATATCAGGTGCTTAAAAGTCATGTTTTAGAGTCCCAAAAGCCTTAAAAGTTTGTTCAGAATGAGTGTAGCAGAATCCAAGTCGAAGCAGAAGTCTGTCAGGTGCAAGGTACATGGCCCGTGTGGTACTACACGGCTTTGACTCATGTAAGTCTCTGGATAACTTCATGCTTCGTATTTTAGGGAAGATAGCAAGTTACAAGGGCTCATGGATGTTACATGGGGTTTGACACAAGGCCCATGTACTGGAGTTTTTCCATGCTCTTATAGATTTTCTTGACCAAGAGGTTACACGGGTCATGCCTTTTGCTTACACGACCCGTGTACTGCTATGCAATATGCTTTCTTGACTTTTTTTTTACTTCTAAACCTATTCAATCAACTTTTATCCCTTAAATCTTCATTAAAACACCTGAAAAGACATAAAAAAAAAATAAAAAATTAAGCAGAGATTATCAAACTTAACAAAAACAAATGAACCTAAGTAAAACTCATGCAATTAACTACCTAAATGCTATGAAATGCAATGAAAGAGTGCCTCAAAATGCCTATATGATATAAGTGTATCACATGCCGATTTAAGCTTGAAATTATTGGCCTCTACTATGGCTCAGTGACACTAGATTGGAATCTTTAAATAGTTAGGGCTCTATAGTCCCTCAAGCTTAGCCTGTTGTTGGTGGCTATGGCTAGAGTTTTAAAAGCTTCTGGTTTTGTTTCTTGATGTCTCTGTGCCGCCTTCACTTTAAATAGTTCCGTATATTCTACTGTTCCGATGACAAATGTCTGTTTGAACAGCCAGGACGTCTAGAACCACACTTAAACTAGAGTGAGGAGTCAAAATTTGATTGAATAAATATCAAGTAAAATTAAAGGAAAATGAAAGAAGCGAAGTTCAAATCGGTTAAATGAGCAGGAGGTCCCGGTGATGGGTAACCTTACTGAGAAGTAACTGAAAGTTCAGTTGCCAACTCCAAACTCATGAGGAACCCTATGGGACATTTATTTGGGACTTAATTAAAGGATTAATGACAATAAAAATGTTAAGGAAATGCAAGAAAATTTAATACCAATCGGTAAAGGCAACTATAACTTGATGAACCAAATGATGGGCATTTTGGTCAATTCACTAGGAGAGTTGACTTTTGACCAAAATGTCAATTAAATTAAGTGAAATTAATGTAATGAAATATAAAGAAATTTTGATGAAAATTTAAATAGAAATGTGTAATTGAAAGAAGAAAAGAAAGGAAATGAAAATTTAGTTCTAATTATGACATAAGCATGACTATATAATGACCTAATTAAAAACAAATGAAAATAAGACACATGAAATTATATAAGACAAATTTAATTAGTTTCTTCTTATCACCAATTAGCTTTATCTTCTTCCTTCATCCATAGTTGGCCGAACCTCTTGTTTCACCATTCCACCATTTTCAACTTCTCTTAAGCTTAATTTTCCTTAAATTCATACCATAAAGTCCCTAGCCACCAACACTAAATCTTAATATTTCATCTTGGTAGAGTGATTGGGAGCCAAGAAAGTTGAAGAAAGTGAAGAAGGGAAGCTTGGAAAATTTCCAAGTCAAGGTTAGTGCTAAATCCCTTGTTCTTTCTTCTTTAGTGTTGAAATTATGGTGAATTATGATGGAAGTAAATGAAAAATGATGTAATTGATGGATGTTTGAAAGACCTAAAATTCAGCCAGCCTATGTACATGAAGTGTTTGATGTGTTTAATGGGATTTAAACTTGAATTCTAGCATGGATTAAGTGGGATTAAGTGAAATACATGGTGTATATGGTGAAAATGCATGAAAGTGATGTAGATTGAGATTGTGAAGTTAGGGTTTGAAGGGAAATTTGGGGGTTTTGAGATATGATACACATTTGAAGTGTTTGAGTTCAAATATTGACCAATTCATGTGTGTTGGTTACAAATTAAAGTTGATTGTTGAGTTGAATTGATGAATTAGAAGTGTGAACTTTGCGCAGGAATTCTAGACCTCTGAGTCCAGTGTGTTTATGTGGCCATAAGTAGAGCTACATAGCTCCAATTGGTGTGAAGCCAATTAGAGATAAAACCTTAGACATAATGTTAGAAATGGCATGGAGAAAGCTTGCCCAGAAACTGACCATAGCTTGCCGTAAAATTGGCTTGAATCTAGATGTGGCATTTTAGACCTAGACAGAATGACCATTTAAACAGTGCTCAGTAATTTGAGTATAACTCACTCTAGGAAATCTCAATTGACCTAATTCTTAAACCCCTAAACTCCTGAAACATAGGAGAATATTCCTTATGAAGAACTCAGAGCCCAGTTATGAACCAAACCCAACCAATTTGCTAGACCAAATTAGTCTAACAAACTTGACCTGAACCAAACCTGACCTGGAAATCCTGAATTTTAGGGTACCCCACTAGTTGTGGCAAAAATGCCATAACTCAGCCTACAAAACTGTAAATATAGTGATTTAAAACCAAAATCCTCATAAGACCTAAAACTATAACATAAATGTTTTGCCAGAACCCAGATCCTAAAGGAACTTAGGGAAATTGTTAGGACAAGTTAGGAACTCCAATCTTGGAATTCCTGCATTTAGCGTAATTGACCATTTGACACCCAAATAGTAAATGAACCATAACTCCCAGTAAAAAACTCCAATTGGGATGAGCCAAACTGATCTGAAAACTTAAGAAATAGAGCTAAAACTTTGGTTTAGAAACCTTATTCAAATTTTGAGTGTAAGAACCCTAAATATGAATTGCAAAAACTGACCTGAACCTGAAATCCTGAATGTACAGGTTTTATGAGTCTAGGTTAGTTAAAGTGCCATAACTCATCTTACATAAACCGAAACTTAGTGATTCTTGAACTTGTGTAACTATGAAACATGGGGGGACAACTCATATGGAGAACACCATGCCAAATTATGGCTGTAACTTGATCAAATGGCTTGACAAATTTGAGTTCCAGAATCTACCAGGTTCTGAAAACAGTATTGGCCACTGGTTGGACCAGTACTTGGAAAATTGACTATAACTTGAACTACAAACCTTCAAATTGAATGATTTAAAAAGGGAATTAAAGTTAAAACATAGAGGAAAAACTTTCATGAAGAAAATGTGCCCAAATGGTCACTGTAGCTTGACCAGATTGCTAAGGGAAAATACAACACAAATTCTGAAATCTATGAAGTCCTCGTAAAATGACTTTGAAGGTGAAAGGTATTCAACTTAAATGATCTAATGAACTCATAAACCATATGAATATACATTTATGATTTATATTTCCATCATCAATGAAAAGAAGATGCATTGAGCATGAATAGAACATGAGTGAAATAATGGAATAATATGAATGATTAAGAATAATAATTGCCCTTGTATGCCTAGACATTAGTGTCGGGTTGGATAGATTGTCATGCCAAGAAGGGACGAGTTAGCAGTACTGCCTATGGCTTTATGCCATTCTATTACAATGGCTTTCGTACCATTCTGTTATCATGGCTTCCAACCATTCTGTTACATGATGAGGTATATGGCTTTATGCTAGATTGATATTATGGCTTTTAGCCATTCTAATTGCATACATGGTTGACACTATGTGTCCCATGGTATGACGACTTAAGGCACTGTGGTGTCTAGTGCTCAGAAACTCGTGTATCAAGTCCAGTTATCTATCATAGGTTACTTGGGCAGTGAGAAGCGCTAAGGAATAAAAATCGATATTAATTTAATGTGAAATAAATTATAAATCATAAAGCCACCAAGCATTATGCTTAGCGCGTGGATTTTTCCTCGCGTAGGTACTGGAGATAAGGATAAGGCCTAGTAGACATCCACCTGGGATAATTGGGATCGAATCTGCATCAGTGTTAGATAGTGTCACCTCCTCACGTAGTACATTTTGGTAGGGTCTACCAGACCATAGTAGTGTATTTTATACATTGTAAATATTCATTAAATTTTGTAATGTAAATAATAAATTTATGGAATTACATTTGTATATGATGTAAATTATAAATTTTTGCAATAAATTGTACATTGATGTAAATTAATGAAATTTGAGTATTTCATATATGAATTGAGCATGAATGGATATGTATAGAAATGGTTACATAAATTGAATTTGAGATAATGATGAAAGTATATGAATTGATATGAAATATTTTTAAATAAGTGAATAGTGGAATACGCCAAACATCCATAAAACAGGGGAAACTCCGCCAGTTTCTCCACTAAAAATAAATTAAATAATTAATTAAAATGGCAATAAAAATTAATATGAAATATAATAAGATAAGATAAGGTGCTCCAGCATTGAATGTAGCATTCCTTGTCCGGCTATATTGTAGATCAGGTAAAGGATGCAACATTTAGCTCCCAGCGACTAGTTGCTTCACTTAGGATAGACGAGGAGAAAAGCTCCCTAAAAGATGGGAAACTCGTCCCACATCAGAATGAGAGTAAAAGGTAATGATATATAAAATAGAAAAACTAATCACTAGATGCGCCTTTTAGTATAATGGCCTGGAGAGTTGGAAGAACTCCAAGGTTAAGCGTGCTCGCTTGAGAGAAATCTTAGGATGGGTGACCTCCTAGGAAGTTCTCCATTCCACCTATGGGACAAAACCGTGAGGCTTATGGCCAAAGCGGACAATTCCTCTAGTGGTTGGAGCCTAGCCATTACAATTGGTATCAGAGCCAAAAGCTCCCTCAGTACGGTGCATCGAGTGAGGACACTCGAGTCTTAAGGGGGTGAGCCAATGACTGGTTGCTTCGCTTAGGATGGATATAGCGAAAAGCTCCCTGAAATATGGAAAACTCATCCCACATCGGAATGGGAGTGGAAGGTAATGATATATAAAATTGGGAAACTAACCACTAGAGACGCCTTTTGATGGAATGGCCCGGAGAGTTAGAAAAACTCCAGGGTTAAGCGTACTCGCTTAAGAGAAATCCTAGGATGGGTGACCTCCTGGGAAGTTCTCCATTCTACCTATGGGACAAAACTGTGAGGCTTATAACCAAAGCGGACAATTTCTCTAGTGGTTGGAGCCTAGTCATTACAGTCTCCTTCCTCGCTTGATGGCTCTAAGAGTCTTGTCTATCTCAGGGTCCAATTCAAGCAACTCCTTTTCAGGTTTGGTTCTAGCCATAAATTGAATAGAGAGCCTGAAAAAGGAATAAAAATCAAAAGCAAAATAAGTAAATTAAGTAAACAAAAATAAATGCCTAAATCAACTAAATTGCCTATTGCTCAATATTACTAAATTCCCAAGCAACGACACTAAAAACTTGTTTGCTAGTTTACAACCCCACAAGTGCACAGATCATGAACAAGTAAGATAGTAGTGTATACAGTATCGTTCCCATGAGGAATTTATAAGTACCAAGCTAGATAGCAATTTTGATTGTTGAGACTGCCGAATATGATGAAAAAGTTTAAATTAAACTAATTTAACTAACTAAAGCTATTAAGAAATAAAGAAGGCAAAGCAATAAACATATATTTAGAAAACAATTTACCAAAGTAATTCCAAAATTAGGATTTCACACTTTAACCTTATTATGGACTTAACCTTACTTATTCAATAAATTGAGAATTGTTACTTTGATGGAAATTAATCCTAAGCTATCTTAAGTCCTCTCTCAAGGCACCTAAAGTGTATTTTAAGTAACCTTAACCCTGCTTTCATGGTGATCAATCTTAATTAAAACCCTTTAAGATCTTTGATTAATTATGAAACTCCAAAAAGGATTTCAGCTTATCTCTAAGTTAGATTTCCTAGATTCAAAATCCTAATTTCCAATACTAATCTTCACCTTTCAGCTCTTCAATTAGTATCTTATATCATAACTAAGTGGGTACCAACACGTAGCATGCATTAAGAACACAGAAGATTGAATCAAAGAACAAAACTCAAATTCATTAAATAACTTTAATATAAATCTATAACAGAATTTGAAAGTGCCACTCTCCTAACCCTAGAATGAAACAAACTATACACTCATGGTGACTTTAACAAACATGATAAAATTAAAATAAAAGAACATAAAACAATTTGAAGAAATAAAACAAAAGAACCCAGAATAAGGGCCTACTGCTTTGAAGTTTTGAAACTTTAGTTGAGAATCCTTGAGCTTTGATGCAAAATTTCTCCAAATTACTTAGAAAACTAGGGTTTGAAGGTATAGTGAACTCTCTCTTGCTTGTTTCTGCCTTCTAATATCTTAATTAGGTGCTTAAAGGTCTTGTTTAAGAGTTCCAAAAGCCTTAGAAGTCTATTTGAAACAAATACAGCAGAATCCAAGTTGAATTAGAAGTCCTATCTAGTGCAAGGTACACAGCCCATGTGGCATTACAGGCCTGACCCATGTAAGTCGCTGGGCCACTATACGTTTCTTATTTTAGGGAGGACAGCAAGTTACACGGGTCTTAGCATGTTACATGGGATTAGTTACACAGCCCGTGTAGTGCTAGAAGGTTACACAGCCTATGCTCTTACTTTACACGATCCGTGTAACTTTGTGCAACATCCTTTTCTGACTTTTCTGACTTCTCAACCTATTCATGTAGCTTTTATGCCTTTGATCTTCATTAAATCACTTGAAAAGTTACAGAAAACACAAATTAAGCAGAGACTATTAAAACTAACAAAAATTAATGAAACTAATTAAAATTCATGAAATTAACTACTTAAATGTTATGAAATGCAATGCAAAGGTGCCTTAAAATACCTATACGATACAAGTGTATCAATATTCAATATTAAGGGGATATTAATGCCACTATATATTTCTAATGACAATGTTGGACATATGTCTTCCAACAATAGTTAGCATAGAATTATCAAAAGTTATTACCATCTCCACTTTTCAATGGCATGCTTATCGCTTTTCCATGCTCGTCATTTAAGTACCACTCTAAAGCACGCCTGATTCACATACCAATCTATAATTGTTAGATTAGAAACTGGTATCATACCATCCTCTCTCAAATCTTTTTCTTATCAACCAAAGTAGTAATGTTTGATACATTTGAGGTTTATATAACTGAGAATATAATTGAATTCCAATCCACAGTAAGTGAAAACCTTCATCTATCATCTGTTATGTATGATTGATGTACCTCTTTCAAATCTGAGTTCCTCTGTGTTTGTGTTCTTCCTAGTTAATGCTGTCAAGGTTTTTAAGAGATAAGACAAACCAATTTCAAGTGACATTTCATTTGCATACACCATTAAATGAAACCTAAAATGTGCTAGTCAAAACAGGACTAGGAGTATCTATAATGGACAAGGGATTATTAGAATTCATGGATTGCCACAATGTAGGATTAAACTACAAATTGATCTTCACTTTTAGTAAAGTGGTCATACTCAATTCTCAAGGTAGAGAGATTTGCTACCCTAAGAGGATGCAAGAGCATAATATAGGGCTAATCAATGTTTATCAATATACAATGCATGCAAATCTAGGTACAAGTGAGAAATTTTGAATTTTTTTTTTTCACCAAATTTTATGCTATTCATGAGAATGAATTGTTATGTAATTGTTTAAGTTATTTGTACTTCCATGTAGATCATTTGGTGTCATGGAACCATGTTAATCCTTCTCCATGGTTATTTAAATTTGTTTGCAAGAAGTACGATTGGAAATATAAAGTGGTATGCTTTACTGTCATTTGTAGCACATTAATTTTCTGTTTAGACAATTTCAATTGGTGTTTTTTATTACTTTTAATGGTGGCAACTTTATTTTGAAAGGCTATCCCTGCACATGACGTTATGTAGTTTATGGGAAGAGAGAGAATCATGATCACTACGTGGAAGCTGCCTAATCCTAGATGAAGATTAGATCATCTCATGCCATTTAAACTTGGGTATGTTGTATAGAGGAGACGTCTGGACATGGACAAAAGCCAAAACTAAGAGCAAGAATTGCAAAGGGATGGGTTTCAGTTTGTTAGATTCTATGGACCAGAGAAAGGTGATGAGTGCACCTTCATCCAATCAATCATGGACAAATCAAGCTTCTCCATTTCTGTCATTCGCATGGGTCATCATATTTAAATTATTACTACCTTCAACTTTTAGCAGTTCATTAATGGATGCTTTTTTAAAAATGACATTGATATCCAATTCTAATGGATTTTTTTTAGCACTTTAAATGTGTTGTTTTGTTAACAATAATGAAATATCCTTTAATTTTTTTAATATATTAGCTTTGTGTTAATGAAATATGAAAATTTGATTTTTATGCTAATTACGGAAATTAACTATGTACCTAAAACTATGGGTATGATTGTAATCTAGAAATGTAATCTCAACTTAACAAGAAAAATGATCTAACATGAGTTATAACAAATTAACAAACCTCACATCTTGCTTACATAAAAAGTATGTCACGACCCGACCTAAGAAATGAAATTATGTAAGAGGCACACTATACACTCTACGGTGTTCACCCAGGATTTACAAAGATGTACCATGATGTGAAGGATAGGTACTGATGGAATGGTATGAAAAGAGACATAGCAGACTTTGTGTCTAAGCCTAACTTGTCATAAAGTAAAGTTTGAGCATCAGAAGCCGTTAGGGAAATTGCAGGAGATTCCCATCCCAAAGTGAAAGTGGTGATGCCTCGTACTACCTGAGGGTATGAAATTGTGGACCATCTGACTAAGTCAGCTCACTTTTTGCCTGTACGAACCGCCTATTCTGTTGCTCAGTATGCAAGGTTGTATATCCATGAGATAGTTAAATTGCATGGGATTTATGCTTTCATAATATCTGATAAAGGGCCAATTCACTTCTCGGTTCTAGAGAAAACTTTAGGAAGCACTTGGCACATAACTGAATTTTAGCACGGCTTTCCACCCACAGACAGATGTATAGTCTGACAGGACAATTTATACATTAGAGGATATACTTCGCATGCGTGTTATGAATTTTGGAGGTCAATGAGATAATCAGCTACCATTAGTGGAATTTGTTTATAATAACAGCTATCATTCCAGTATTGGAATGACACTCTATGAGGCATTATATGGTAGAAAGTGTAGGTCCCCTCTGTGTTAGAAAAAAGTTGGAAAGGTGAGAACACATGATTTAGATCTAGTGCAATACACTTCAGAGATTATTCCTTTGATTAGGGAACGTTTAAAGATAGTTTTCAGCAGACATAAGAGTTATGCAGATCTAAGAAGGAAAGATGTAGAATTTACAGTGGGTGATTATATGTTGATTGAGAATATTGTGGGTGAGCTGAGCTCCCCAAATGATTATATATTGTGATTACAAGTCGGGTGAGTCCAAAACTCCCCATTAGATGGTCCTGGATATGGCCAGACTCTGTTCAGTTATTTTCTTGATTTGGGTTTTGAAATTAGGCTTATAGTTTGGGCTTGAATAGTGAGGCTTAATATAGGCTTTGGGGACCTTATGCTGACTCAAGTCCTAGTGCCAGTCTGGCTCATAAATTGGATCGTGACAAAATAGATGAAAATTAGCTAGCTAATTTTGATAAGTTACAACTGCAACTCTGGCTATTTCATGAGATAATTTGTAATGCAACTTAAAAAATTGCTATTAAACTAATGATACTATTTTAATTTCTCAACCAGTTCAATTGTCATCAACTTGGGAGTATGATAGGTTCCTCAGTGTCTACTACTATGATGGGTTGGTATAGCTCCACTAACATTCAAATTAACTACAGCATCAATAACATTGCCCTGCATTTGGCTGCCCTATGTTTGGCTATTATGCGGCCCAACCTTTACATGCAAAAGACATAAGTTACATAAAATATATAAAAAAAATTGAAATAAAATTATTAGTACTAAAAATTAATTTACGTGATTTTAAAAAAAAAATGTATATATACCTACTCAGCTATGTTCTTGTTAATATTGTTTCTTGGTTGACCTTTACGCCTGCCCTTTCTATTGTTTCTATTCCTACCAGAATTGGCACATTGAGTGACCTTCCTTACTAATCTGTGCCTATTTATCTGTGGTCGTTCATGATTACAAGTCACATGTGGATTAAGAATAACTCTTTCATTTTCTTGATTTTCATCATTATTATTAGTATTAATAGCAACCTGCGCATTATTGGTAGGAGCAATCATTCCATCATTCCAAATCAATAAATCTCGCTTCACTTCAGTCAACCGTTGTTTCACAAATATGATCTTGTTGTCATTATAAGCCAAATTTGATGCTTCTTGGAATAACCCTTCCATCTCCCTGTATTTCTCAAACTCCTCTGTCATATGTGGGTACCCTCTGCTAAAAAACATTTTACTGTGGACATAGTTAACATCTTTTCTCCATCGCTTAAACAAGTATTGTTCATTGATGACCTTTATGTCTTTCAGTGACATCAACCTCAAGATATGGCAGCACAATATTTCTTTTGATTCGAATTTCTTGCAATTGCAGCTGAATATTAGCCATTTTCCCTGTACTCTACATCATAAACAAACTCCCTGCGATACTAGTTGTTGATTATGGATTTCTCTACAATTTTGTCTCTCGATTCCTAGCTCATTATCTACTTCACGCATTCCCTCTTTAGTTAGCTGAATGACATGACAATACCACATTTGTTTAATCTCCTTCTAAACTAGCTTGAATAGTGAATTAGTAAATGCCTTTTGAAACAGTTCTTCCCATTCAAAAATAGATATGCAATTTATAACTATGTTATTTGATTTGAAATCAGCATAGAACTCCTTCTCAATCTTGTCATACATAGCTATCTCATGCTACTTCACAAATTGCTTTAGTGTGCTCATTAAGTTGACAAACCCATCAAAATAGGCATGCATGCTCTCACTCCATTGAGTCGAAACCATTCTAGCCCAAAATGTGTGATTGAGATCAATTGGAACCCAGTACTCCCTATCAACATATAGTTTGGAAAGCCATTCATTTCTTTCCAACTCATGTTTTACCACAAACTCATTCCAATTTCTCTCAAACATCTCAATGGTTATGCTGTCATATATTTGTGACACCCCTTACCCGTGTACAGTATATCCGAGTAACCAATGTCACACGGTGTATCGGTACACTCTACTTTACCTTAATCAATTTTTGTCATAGTTTTGAATATAATTTATGAAATATAATTTATTTAAGCCATTTATCGAAATTATTATTTATTTGTGGTTCCGAATATTTTAAAGAAAATCCGGCGGAGTACCGGCTAAAAATGGAGAAAACAGTTCTTCGGAACCTGTGAAAAACACTTCTAATAATCATATTCAATCATTCTCAAACTCCAATATCAAAATCTCAACAATTTTCAATTTCAGTTCTCAATCATCCATCACATGTGATAATCAAGTATAAATCACAAATAAACATTCTCTTTTCCATTTACAAACACAATTCTCATTATTTACATGATCATCAAAATACATTTCATAAGTTCAACTACATATGAGAAAATGAAAATTTAGTTACAAAATATCAAAATGACACCTAGTGTCCTACCAATGCACTGTAGAAGTTGAGGTGACCGGACATCGTGCGTAATCGCAGGATGGACTCACCCAGTCTGCGGTCTACTGGGCTCACGATCTGTATCTCCAGAACCTACGCGTGGCAAAAGCAACGCGCTAAGCAATAATGCTTAGTGGTGCAATAATAAAATAAAAGAAAATAGCAGAAAATAAATATGTATATGTCTTATTTGTTTTGTATCTGTTATATTCATTTATTTCTTTAACTTTGTCCATTTTCATTCATTTGGTTGCCCAAGTAACCTATACTGAACGACTGGACTGGATAACGGGTAAACTGGCACTGGGTATCTAGTACCTCGGGCCGTCACACCATCGGTCACATATGCATCTCCGGCAGTGCAATGTAGCGGCTAATAAGCTGTAATAACATCAGGCACAAGGCCAAATCTCAATACAAGGTCAGAATGGCTAAAAGCCATAAAATCACAGAATGGCATATTGCCATGTGCAGTACTGCTAACTGAACCTATTGGCATGCCAAACTATCCAAACCAATCTTGTTAGGTATACTAGGGCATTTGACACTTTAAAATTCTTCAAATTGTGAATTTCAATTTTTGGTGTCACTATTCACTTCATTGGTCAACCAAAAAGTTGACTTTTGCATAGAAAATAGGTACATTGGTTTTAACACTCCCCATGTACCACATTTTACATTTAAAACTTGTTGGAATTGAGCACCCATACCATTTCTAAACTTAAAACCAAGAGGGCAGAATTTTCAGTTTTTGAAGCCTAAATTTACTGTTCCATTAAGCACTGTTGTAGTGGGAATTTGAGGAAATGGTAAACATGAAAGTTGTTCCTTATTTTGTCTAGTTGAATTTCTTTTTTTGAATCACTCCATTTGGAGTTTTGTAGCTCTAGATATGGTCTAAAAACCACAGCTGGCCGGATTTCCATTCTGCAGAAATTACCAAATCTATAGTACCATGAACAGTGACTGTGACTGCCATTTGGGTTAGGTTCTGGTCATAATTTGGGGTAGATTTCTTCATGAAAGTTGTTTGTCTAGGTCTTAACTTGTTGCTGTAAAAATTTCAGGTCAATTGACCATTTCTACAGTGAGTTATGGCCAAATGAACAGTTACTGTTCATTTGGTCATTCTGCAGAATTGGCTTGCAGGGTACCCAGATTGGGGCCAACTTTTGGTCCACTTTCTTTGGTCTTTTGAGCATGGTTTCTTCAGCAAAAATGTGCCATTATAAGTCTAGTTTCATTTCCAATTGGCCAAACACCAATTGGACCTACACAGCCAAAGTTATGGCTGTCTAAGTGGACTGGAATCACAGCCTCATTGCTGCTGTCACTAGGCAGCCTACCAACTTGGTTTGTGACACTTTGGTTCACTTCAAATTATGATTAACTTGCCTCAAATGGTCACTAACTGACCATTAGAATGTCCATTAATCACTTCATAAGCCAAGTCCAATTCTTCACTCCCAAAACCCTAATTTCCATTTCAATTCACCCATACACCTAGTTAAACACTTTCATTCATTATATATGTGTATATACACCTTAAACATAATCTCTAATTCATTCTAAGTCCATTAAAACCATCAAAAACACTCCATCATTGTTCCTTCCTTAGGGCTGCTGAAATTCATGGTGGACATACACATATATTTGGTTCATTTAATTCACAAATTTTTTCCTATTTCAAGTCTCTAACATGGAAAATAAAGAGTTTAAGTTATATATGTGCACTAACCTTTAAGTGGCACTTCTTGGACTTGTGTTTTCCTTAGAATTTCTTCTTCTTATGGCTGCCAAAAGGTTATGCAAGGTGCAAGAATAAATTTTAGTGAAAGGAGTGGAAGGTTTTATGGTGAAAGGAGGAGAGAAATGAAGTTTTTTTTTTTTGAAGATGTTAATGGAGGTTTGGGCTACCATGGGTTTCGGCTGGTTTGGGAGAAAGAAGGCAGCTGGTTTTTTTTTTTTTAATTGTTTTGGTCATATTTATCTCTTTTATTAGTTAGTCAAATGGTTGCTTAATTATAATTGGTGGAAGCTTTTAAGTGACATCATAATGATGTCATATTTGGCATTTTATTGATTTTTCTTTTCTTTTCATCTCTACTCAATTTCAATTTAATTTTTAGTAATGTTTATTCACATTTTGTGTCATAATAATTATTTACTTAACTGGACAAGTCGGCCAAAAATCACCTCTGAAGGCGAAATGACCAAAATGCCCTCCGTTTGGCTTAACGGGTCAAAATTGTCTGTACCGATTGAAAAATTTTTCTAAATATTTTCTTGGCATTCTAATGCCATAGGAAACTCAATGACCCTTCTCTGGAGTCCCAATAATTGTTTTATGAATTTTTACCGGGTCTAGGGCTCCTAGTTGCGAGAACCGCAACTTACCTCTGGTTACCCATCGCTTGGGCACTGACTCATCTGACTTGGTTGTATTTTATTTCTAAAATTTTTGCTAAATTTTTCTTGTTAATATTTGACTTAATTATGGTTCCTGTCTTTAGTTTAAATATTTTTTCGGACGTTCTAGCTATCCGGACCGACACCGGTCACCGGAACAGTAGAATGTACGGAGTTGCTACCGGGAGGGTGTTACAACTCTTCCCCTCTAATTTAAATTTCGTCCTCGAAATTTACCTGATGCAAACAGTTGAGGGAACTACTTCCTCGTTATCTCTTCACTTTCCCAAGTTGCCTCCTCGGTGTTGTGGTGCCTCCAAAGCACTTTCACCAGTGGAATCTGTTTGTTCCTCAATTCTTTTACTTCCCGAGCCAAGATCCGTAGAGGTTCTTCTTCATATGTCAAGTCCGGTTGTATTTCAATTTCTTCCCTGGAGATGACATGTGAAGGATCTGAGCGGTATCTTCTGAGCATAGACACGTGGAACACATTGTGGATCTTGTCCAGCTCTGGTGGTAAAGCTAGCCTGTAGGCTACTGGTCCCACACGTTCAACGACTTTATATGGGCCAATAAACCTAGGGCTCAACTTACCTTTTCTTCCAAACCTCAATACCTTCTTCCACGATGACACCTTGAGGAACACTTTGTCGCCAACCACATATTCTATTTCTTTTCTCTTCAGGTCGGCATAAGATTTACATGCATGCGAGGCAACCTTGAGTTGGCTTTGATTAGTTTTACTTTCTCCTCGATCTATTTTACGGTGGCCCTACCGGTTGTCTTCGCCCAATTTAGTCCAAAGACACCTGGAGTTCTACATTTTCTCCCATACGATTGCTTCATATGGGGCCATTTGGATGCTAGCTTGGTAGCTATTGTTGTATGCAAATTACGCGATGGGAGGTATCTATCCCGACTTCCTCAAACTCAATGACACAACTCCTCAAAGATATCCTCAAGGACTCGAATTACTCTTTCGATTGCCCATCCGTCTCGAGGATGGAAAGTCATCTTGAAGTGGAGTTGTGTACCCAAGGATTCATGCAACTTCTTCCAAAATCTCGATGTAAACCTTGGGTCTCGATCGATATGATGGAAAGTGGAATTCCATGCGATCTAACTATCTCAGCGATATACACCGCTAACTTCTCTAGTGAGTAGTCACCCTAATCGCGAGAAGTGTGCTGACTTTGTCAATCTATCAACTATCACCCATACTGCATCATGTTTCTTCTAGGTGAGAGGTAGACCACTTACAAAATCCATGGTGACCCGATCCCATTTCCATTCAGGTATGCGTATAGGCTGTAGCAAACCTGATGGAACTTGATGTTCTACCTTGACTTGCTGACATGTCAAGCATTTAGTCACATAGTCAGCTATGTCCTTCTTCATACCAGGCCACCAATACTAAAGCTTTAGATCATGATACATCTTTGTACTTCCTGGGTGCATAGCATATACACTAGTATGTGCCTCTTTTAGAATACTGGCCTTCAATTCCCCATCATCTAGTACACACAGTCGCCCTTTGTAATACAGACACCTATCTACTTTCACCTCATAGTCAGTTGCTTTTCCCTCTGAGATTTTGCTCATAATAGCCATTAGCTTCTCATCTACCTTCTGCCCATCTAAAATCTGCTGTAGCAGGTTTGGCCTCACTTGCAACTCAGCCAAAATAGCTCCATCTCGAACCAAAGATAGACGGGCGTTCAATGATCTCAAAGCTGTCATGGATTTTCTGCTCAAAGCATTAGCAACTACATTTGCCTTCCCAGGATGGTAATCAATTACACAATCATAGTCCTTCAGGAACTCAATCCATCGCCTCTGTCTAAGGTTGAGCTCCTTCTGAGTTGGCAAATATTTTAGACTTTTGTGGTCTGTGTAAATGTAGCACTTTTCACCATACAAGTAATGCCTCCATATCTTCAGTGCGAAGATAATTGCTGCAAGCTCTAGATCATGGGTAGGGTAGTTCTGTTCATGTGGCCTTAACTGCCTGGAAGCATAAGCGACCACCTTTCCCTCTTGCATCAATACACACCCTAACCCATTATGAGAGGCATCACTGTAGACCACGAAGTCCTTTCCTGACACTGGCTGTGTTAACACTGGTGCTTCTGTCAACATAGCCTTCAACTTCTCAAAACTAGTCTGACACTTGTCATTCCAGTCAAATCTGACATTCTTGTGTAACAACTTGGTCATTGGAGCAGCTATTAAGGAAAATCACTTCACAAATCTCCTGTAATACCCAGCTAGCCCCAAGAAGCTTCTGACCTCAGTTGTATTCCTGGGAGGCTTCCATTCCATCACTGCTTCTATTTTCTTGGGATCCACCCTAATCCCATCAGCTGACACTATGTGTCCAAGGAATGCAATCTCATTCAACCAAAAGTCACACTTGGACAACTTAGCATACAGCTTCTTTTCTCTCGTGGTTTGCGTAACAATCCTCAAATGCTCATCATGTTCTTCCCTGGTCTTGGAATACACCAAAATATCATCAATAAAGACCACTACGAACCGATCTAAGTGTGGATGGAAGATACGGTTCATAAGGTCCATGAATGCTGCTGGTGCATTTGTTAGGCCAAAGGGCATCACTAGAAATTCATAATGCCCATATCGGGTCCTGAATGCAGTCTTTCAGTGGGTGCCATCCTATAAGGAGCAATGGAAATGGGTGCTGTACCCGGCAGTGTCTCAATAGCAAATTCAACTTCCCTTTCTGGTGGCAAACCAGGTAACTCTTCAGGAAATACCTCTGGGAAGTCTCTTACTGTGGGTATGTCACTAAGGTTTGGCTTAGCCTACCTAGTATCCACCACATGTGCTAGGTAGGCTTCACAGCCTTTTCTCATCATTCTTCTTGCAACTGTGGCTGAGATAACATTGGACAGAAAATCTGTCCTTTCACCCACAACCGTGATCTCATTACCCTGAGAAGTTTTCAGAGAAATTCTCTTCAATTTGCAATCAACTATTGCCTGATGAGGTGACAACCAGTCCATTCCCAAAATCACGTCAAACTCATGAAAAGGCAACTCAATTAGGTCTGCCAAGAATTCATACCCCTGAATCTTTAACGGGCAACCCTTGTATACTTTGTTCACCACTACACTGTGGCCCAATGGATTAGTGACCAGAATGTCTTGGTCACTCTCCCCTAATAGTATCCCCCTTTCTACTGGTAGGTTGATGCAGATGTATGAATGAGTGGATCCTGGATCCACCAATGCATGCACAGGTGTATTGTAGAGGGAGAACGTACCCCTGATGACGTCCGGGGCATCTTGCTCCTCCTGAGCTCTAATGGCATAAGCTCTTGCAGGTGGTCTGCTGTCAGGCCTCTCTGCTGGCTCAGACGCAGGCCTCTGTGATGGTCCCACAGCCTCAGATTTGCCAGATTTTCTACCCCTCTGTGGTGCAGGAGTAGGTCTGTCTGCTTGTGTTGGAGCAGCTGTAGTAGTTCTGCGTGGACAGTTCTTCAACTGATGCTCTGTTGACCCACACCTTAAGCAGGCACCAGTTACTCTCCAACACTCCCCCTTGTGCCACTTCAGACAGTGTGGACATGCAGAAGATGCTGGGGCTGGTCCCCTGAACCCCATCCCTGGAGAGCTGCCCACTGATGGTGTGGACTGACCTCTCCTAGGGGTAAACTGTGGCCTGGGCCCCTGAGACTGACCCTGACCTTGTGGCTGACCTGAACTCTGTGCAGGTGGACCCTTGAACTTCTTCCCAAATGCAGGAGCTGAACTAGACTGACCTGGGCCCCTCTTCTGCTGTCTCTCCCTTCTAGTCTGCTCACTGATTCTTACTTTTTCAACCTTTATTGCCGCTTCCACTAACTTGGTGAAGTCAGTGATTCCCAAGGCAGTGATCATGATCTTTATATTGTCATTCAATCCCTCTTCAAATCTCTTGCACCTTTTAGCTTCATTAGGGACTATCTCCCTTCCATAGCGGCTCAATCGGATAAATTCCTTCTCATACTCGGCCACTGACAGCTGTCTCTGCCTCAGATTAATGAACTCTCTTCTTCTCTCTTCCAGGTATACACTACCCACATATTTCTTCTTGAATTCTGAGAGAAAGAAGTCCCATGTCACTATTTCTGGCTGCACTTCACTGGACACAGTATCCCACCATTCATATGCATCGTCTTGCAACAGGGTTATGGCAGCCTCTAGGTTTTGTTCAAGAGTGCAGTGGAGTTGTTTTAAGACTCTGCCTGTTCTGTTCAACCAATTTTCGGCCGCAACAGAATCATCTTCTCTCTTGCCATAGAAGTCCACTGCTCCAAACTTTCTCAATTTCTCCAGGTGTGATTTTGGTTGTGGAGGTGGTGGTGGTGGTATTACTCCAGCCATTTGTTTGAAAAATTCAGCTATTTGCTGGAACATGGCCTGTGGAGGCCGAGGTGCTCGCTTGAGCGTGAGCAGTTCTCCCATACCCCGCCTCATTTGCCGGGTGGAGCATGACTCTCCACTTCCTCCTCAACTGCTCTCTGAGATGCAGGGTCCATATCCTATTCAAAATAAGAAAGACAAACAGATCTGCATTAGTGTCACCTCGACTCTTACAAATGCAATGCATGGTATGGACTCAATCTAGGCCCAGAAACGCCTAAACCGTGCTCTGATACCACTAAATGTGACACCCCTTACCCGTGTACAGTATATCCGAGTAAGCAATGTCACACGGTGTATCGGTACACTCTATTTTACCTTAATCAATTTTTGTCATAGTTTTGAATATAATTTATGAAATATAATTTATTTAAGCCATTTATCGAAATTATTATTTATTTGTGGTTCCGAAAATTTTAAAGAAAATCCGGCGGAGTACCGGCTAAAAATGGAGAAAACAGTTCTTCGGAACCTGTGAAAAACACTTCTAATAATCATATTCAATCATTCTCAAACTCCAATATCAAAATCTCAACAATTTTCAATTTCAGTTCTCAATCATCCATCACATGTGATAATCAAGTATAAATCACAAATAAACATTCTCTTTTCCATTTACAAACACAATTCTCATTATTTACATGATCATCAAAATACATTTCATAAGTTCAACTACATATGAGAAAATGAAAATTTAGTTACAAAATATCAAAATGACACCTAGTGTCCTACCAATGCACTGTAGAAGTTGAGGTGACCGGACCTTTGCGTAATCGCAGGATGGACTCACCCAGTCTGCGGTTTACTGGGCTCACGATCTGTATCTCCAGAACCTACGCGTGGCAAAAGCAACGCGCTAAGCAATAATGCTTAGTGGTGCAATAATAAAATAAAAGAAAATAGCAGAAAATAAATCTGTATATGTCTTATTTGTTTTGTATCTGTTATATTCATTTATTTCTTTAACTTTGTCCATTTTCATTCATTTGGTTGTCCAAGTAAACTATACTGAACGACTGGACTGGATAACGGGTAAACTGGCACTGGGTATCTAGTACCTCGGGCCGTCACACCATCGGTCACATATGCATCTCCCGGTGTGCAACAGAACAGCTAATAAGCTGTAATAACATCAGGCACAAGGCCAAATCTCAATACAAGGTCAGAATGACTAAAAGCCATAAAATCACAGAATGGCATATTGCCATGTGCAGTACTGCTAACTGAACCCTATTGGCATGCCAAACTATCCAAACCAATCTTGTTAGGTATACTAGGGCATTTGATACTTTAAAATTCTTCAAATTATGAATTTCAAGTTTTTGTGTCACTATTCACTTCATTGGTCAACCAAAAAGTTGACTTTTGCATAGAAAATAGGTACATTGGTTTTGACACTCCCCATGTACCACATTTTACATTTAAAACTTGTTGGAATTGAGCACCCATACCATTTCTAAACTTAAAACCAAGAGGGCAGAATTTTCAGTTTTTGAAGCCTAATTTTTACTGTTCCATTAAGCACTGTTGCAGTGGGAATTTGAGGAAATGGTAAACATGAAAGTTGTTTCTTATTTTGTCTAATTGAATTTCGTTTTTTGAATCACTCCATTTGGAGTTTCGTAGCTCCAGATATGGTCCAAAAACCACAGCTAGCAGGATTTCCATTCTGCAGAAATTACCAAATCTACAGTACCATGAACAGTGACTGTGACTGCCATTTGGGTTAGGTTCTGGTCATAATTTGGGGTAGGTTTCTTCATAAAAGTTGTTTGTCTAGGTCTTAACTTGTTGCTGTAAAAATTTCAGGTCAATTGACCATTTCTACAGTGAGTTATGGCCAAATGAACAGTTACTGTTCATTTGGTCATTCTGCAGAATTGGCTTGCAGGGTACCCGGATTGGGGCCAACTTTTGGTCCATTTGCTTTGGTCTTTTGGGCATGGTTTCTTCAGCAAAAATGTGTCATTATAAGTCTAGTTTCATGTCCAATTGGCCAAACACCAATTGGACCTACACAGCCAAAGTTAGGCTGTCTAAGTAGGCTGGAATCACAGCCTCATTGCTGCTGTCACTAGGCAGCCTACCAACTTAGTTTGTGACACTTTGGTTCACTTCAAATTATGATTAACTTGCCTCAAATGGTCACTAACTGACCATTAGAATTTCCATTAATCACTTCATAAGCCAAGTCCAATTCTTCACTCCCAAAACCCTAATTTCCATTTCAATTCACCCATACACCTAGTTAAACACTTTCATTCATTATATATGTGTATATACACCTTAAACATAATCTCTAATTCATTCTAAGTCCATTAAAACCATCAAAAACACTCCATCATTGTTCCTTCCTTAGGGCTGCCGAAATTCATGGTGGACATACACATATATTTGGTTCATTTAATTCACAAATTTTTACTTATTTCAAGTCTCTAACATGGAAAATAAAGAGTTTAAGTTATATATGTGCACTAACCTTTAAGTGGCACTTCTTGGACTTGTGTTTTCCTTAGAATTTCTTCTTCTTATGGCTGCCAAAAGGTTATGCAAGGTGCAAGAATAAATTTTAGTGAAAGGAGTGAGAGGTTTTATGGTGAAATGAGGAGAGAAATGAAGTTTTTTTTTTGAAGATGTTAATGGAGGTTTGGGCTACCATGGGTTTCGGCTGGTTTGGGAGAAAGAAGGCAGCTGGTTTTTTTTTTTTTTAATTGTTTTGGTCATATTTATCTCTTTCATTAGTTAGTCAAATGGTTGCTTAATTATAATTGGTGGAAGCTTTTAAGTGACATCATAATGATGTCATATTTGGCATTTTATTGATTTTTCTTTTCTTTTCATCTCTACTCAATTTCAATTTAATTTTTAGTAATGTTTATTCACATTTTGTGTCATAATAATTATTTACTTAACTGGACAAGTCGGCCAAAAATCACCTCTGAAGGCGAAATGACCAAAATGCTCTCCGTTTGGCTTAACGGGTCAAAATTATCTGTACCGATTGAAAAAAATTTCTAAATATTTTCTTGGCATTCTAATGCCATAGGAACCTCAATGACCCTTCTCTGGAGTCCCAATAATTATTTTATGAATTTTTACCCGGGTCTAGGGCTCCTAGTTGCGAGAACCGCAATTTACCTCTGGTTACCCATCGCTTGGGCACCGGCTCATTTGACTTGGTTGTATTTTATTTCTAAAATTTTTGCTAAATTTTTCTTGTTAATATTTGACTTAATTATGGTTCCTGTCTTTAGTTTAAATATTTTTTCGGACGTTCTAGCTGTCCGGACCGACACCGGTCACCGGAACAGTAGAATGTACGGAGTTGCTACCGGGAGGGTGTTACAATATTACAGCTTTAAACTCAAGGCATATACTGTCATAATCAATAACACCCTTAAACTTCTTAGGTACTTTGCATAATATATGCCATAAGCAAAATATGTGTATGGTATTGGGCATTACCTCCCTAATGGCTTTCCTCATGCTCTCACATTGTTTTGTAAGAATAGCATTAGGATGAACATCTCCTATTGCTTCAAGCCACGTCGTGAGCAACCACTTAAAAGTGTTTGCATCCTCATGTGAGATCAAGGCGCATTCTAATAAAATATATTGCCCATGATTATTTACTCCAACAATGATGACAAATGGCAACTTCGATCTATTAACAAGGTAAGTAGTGTCAAAATTGACAACAACGTTGAATTCCTTGTAAGCAGCTCAACTATGAGGATGAACCCATAGAACATTTGAAAGCCTAGATTCATCATCAAGATCAAATGAATAGAAAAACTCAAGATCTTTTCATTACATTCTCACAAACAACTTGCGTATAGCCTCAGCATCCTTATCACTAAGTCGTAGCCTCCTCTTTCGCTCAATGAAGTTTCGACAATCTTTTGACAAACAACTTAAATTTTTGAGTCCACCTGCTTTAACTTCAAGCAACCTAATGCTTTTTGCTAGCATTATGCCAGCTATATCATTTGCCTCCAATCTCCTCTTCATATCCATATTCAATAACCTATGAGCAGCCATCAATCTAGACATAATTCATGATTGTGACTTGAAATAACTTTTGAAATCTGCCACATTCTATTTTCTCGTAGGATTGCATTAATCTTTGTGGGACAATTTATCTTCTTTGATGATTTTGCAGCAATTGCTTTCCTTCTTTGTCACAACTGATTATTTGATATTTACGAGATGCACCATGTACATTAACTATTGATCTTTTGAAAATACTAAAACCTTTCAATCTAGCATATTCTTTATATAAGTTTAACATAATGTTGACATAAGGAAATGACATCCCTGTCAGACGACCCTTTTCAATAGCATCAATGTTTGCTAATGGTCCAACACCTTCTTCGTTCATATCTTAATCATCATCTAATTTAACTTCTTCCACATCTTCAGCAAATAAATTATCATCTTTGCTAAAATCAAATATCCCATCAAACAATTGCCTACGGTATGACCTTTCATCATTTGACCCAACCATCATCAAAATCGAAAAACAAAGAGAATGAAACAATTTTAAAAGGTAAAAAAGAAATAATGAAAACTCTTTAAGGGAGCAAAAAATAAACTAGAGAACAATCAGTCTTCTTCTCTGCAATCTAATCCCTTAAATTAAGTGTTATATGTTTGCTCATCAGTGCTGCATGCAGTAGCTCTTTTGTGCATGTATTAATGCAATTGATATAGTCCTCTAATCATCAAATCATGAATGGTGTAGATGGCTACAAGCAAGAGCAACTTGTTGCACGCAAGCTTTCTTTTACATGAGCCATGACCTCTTCAACTCTAAGCTTTGAAGCCATTGTGTGCCTAATAAGTTGTTTCCTCTCTTTCTTCTAAGGGTGTACTAGTAATATTATATGGATCAATACTATTTGAGCTAGCTTGTTTAGCATTGCACTCTTTATATACACCTTAACTTTTCAACCATAACTTAATAGTAATTTATTATTTTAGGGAATTTTTTTAATTTTATCATATAAGAAATTACTTTTAAATAATTATTATTTTATTAATAATAAATTTTTGTAAAAGTATTTTTATTATGCTAAAAATTAAAATCAAAACTATTATCTACTTTAAAATGGAGCTTTGTAGAACTAATAAGTGCATCAGCAGTGACAAATGAATCGAGGTTAGTTAATGACCTTGGTTCAATTTTTTTTAAACAAAATTCTAATCGAATCATTTTAAATTATAAATTCAAATTAAATTCATATCAATTTATGAATTTTTAATTATTTTATGTAAAAGAAAAATATTTTAAAAATTAATTTTATTTACTTAACAGTCAAGTAAATTCATATTGATAGGACGAATTCAAATAAATCAATTTCGAATTGAATTAGATTCATCAGATTGACTTTTAATTAAAAAGCTTTAATTTTACAAGCAATTTAGATTTGAAATATTAATCCGTTACTCAGATTGAATTGATCGAATTTTGTCAACACGAGGCAATAAGAATGCTCAAGGACAGGACTACAAATAAAAAAATAAAGATAGGACTATATAGAGCGAAAAAGATTTTTCATGAGATGAAATTCACCCCACACAAACTAAGTGGTTGTCTGATAATAAGGAATATCCATCTTTAACCCTCTGGTTTCCATCTTATACAAAGGAAAATGTTATTACACACAAAAATGTGCACACAAGATACAATACATAAAAATTTTGAACTGTCTAATAAGACAGACCCACACGTGAATCCATGTAGATCCCACTGATCCAAAGGTCCACAATTTTCATGTACTGAATTCGTGCACTAACCATAAGTACAGAATAATTGTGCTGACTAGCATGCACTCTTACAGTAATACAGATGCTTTCATTTCCTACAAGATCCTTTCTAACTTGAGCATCTCAGCTCCTCCATACTCATTTTATGCATGTTTCTTCATCTCCACCATATACCCATTTCTTAAAAGATCCTTTTGGAAAGAAATTTGGAAAAAAGCACATATAATTTCAAGAGCTAGTGTCTAAATCTACATTTCAATTTTCAGACCATTGACAAATAGCTTTTTCGTAAAAGAAACAATAGATTTCAAGCATACAGAATCCATGTATGGTTATTTCTACTTCAATGATCAATCCAAATATGAAAAGTGAAAACATATCACCAAAATAAAACATCTTTCAAGGCAACAATTATATTGTTAAAAAAAAAAAAAATCCAACTCCAAGGATGAGTTTTAGCACAAGCACCCTTGTGATAATTGCTTCAAATTGCCAGGAGAGGCAGAGAACATATTCATTAAATCAATGCCTTGCAGTAAACTGTCATATCTAATTTCCTAAGGTATTCTAAGAACACTATCAGCAATATACACAGATCTGCTGTTGAAAGAAAATTGATGGAATCAAGGGTGGAACCTATTGTTGGATGTATGTTCTTCAACCACATCTCAAGTAGCAACCAGGGCAAGACCACCACATGACATAACCTTATGTATGACCTTTTGTACCCGTGGGTGACTGGACCCGAGTCATATAAGAGCCTGCAAGAAGTTCACTCACAGATAAAGAGAATTGGCAAACATAATACCTCGGCGCAAGCTTTCACTCGCTGCTGCAAATTTTTTCTCCAAACTGACTTCCCCCACAGCTTGAGCAGCCGCACACAGCTAGAAGAAGACAAGGCAATTAGATATATCCCAAAAATAATCCTACAGTTTCTTCAATTTCCCTGATGTAATTAATTATTACTTGGAATTAATTCCATGAAAATTAGCAAGAAATACATTAGCAAATCAATTTCATGTCTCAACAGGAAGAACAATCTGTCCATGACCCAGTAAGGTTAGCTTTTCGGATATTCACACGAGTATCACACAGACAACATAATATCAACCTATAATTTCCGCAATTTAATATGTATCATTTCAGCATCAAGAAATAATCAAATAGGGAAATTACTAACAAGAAATGTCCCAATGGGAAAAACAGAAAACAGGAAACATCAGAAATCATTGGTTTTTCTAAATAATGAGAAAATTGTCTCAGATGTCCTACCATTATGGTTTGTTAGGCTTTGAAATGATATTTGTCAAGTACTAACTTGAATATGTTGTAGTGTCAATTATGATAATAAAAACAAGGTAAATTTGACATGGTTGAGTGATAAAAATTCTAAAAAAGCTTAAACAAACTGCATTCAAAATTGTAGTTTTCATTGATTAAAAAGCTGTTTTAATTATATTTCCATTCAATTGATAAGGTAATGCCAGTAGTCTGCTTAACAAAATCCATTTTTTTTGTTACCAAGCCAGAACTAGAAAAGATCAATAACCTTTGTCCATGTTGGAAACAAACGGAAATTTCAAGTGCAGTGACAAGTGCAGTGCAGAGAACAATTGTGAATGCAGCTGTGAATTGCATGTCATAGCTAAACAGATATATACACAGTTTAAGTTCCTCCAACAATATAAATATACCATGTGTATCATTAATGAAGAATGGAAGGGCTAAACAAAGGAAGAATACATATAACCCTCAAACATCTTTGAATCCAAAAGGAGTCCACCAAAGTGTAAAAGAAATGAAATTTTATTTAATTTCACCATCCCCTCTCTGCCAAGTACATAAAATACGTATTTACAAGAGTAGTAACCTAGTTATATTTGGATAAATTTACTAAGCTAGGGTAGGAATACCAAAAACTGTAGGAATTAATACAAGGAAATAAAACCTAAACTAATTAAATTACTATAGCCGACCCCAACAAATTTTTGGGATAAAGGCTCAATTGAGTTGAGTTAATTACTATTATTACAAGAAATTTTTTTTTATAAATAATACTATATTAGGTTTGTAGGGCCTATCAAACATTTCATCCTATAACAATATCAGAAAGAGCTTGGCAAAAAATAATCCCACTGTAACTCTGGATAACTGGATTAACTATTCAATAAGTAGATGTATTACCTTCAAATTTCACATACTACTATCCCAAGCTTTGGGCAATGCCTGTGTGTTATATACCCATGTTTCTGTATAAAAACTCTATAAAGCAGCTTGTCACAATAAAACCACAAAACCAAAAGATTGAACCTCATTGATTTGCAAGCACTAATGAATAAAACCTATAATGTTAATCTTGGAGTGATAACATTGTTTGGGAAAAAGTTCTCTCTTATCAACTTTTTAAACGGATTACAACACATTCAGGAAGGCAACAATCAATAATGAAGTGGAAATAATATGATGAGATCAGTTGATACAATCTATTTCTCAATTTGCAGCACCAGTCAAAAAGATACCAATGTTAGGCTTCAATTTTTTCTCCTGCCAGCCTAATAATGTCTAAATTGTTGCACACACCAAGAAACCATATAAACCATTGACAGAATATACACTGCAAGTAGATAACCTTGTCTTTACTTTTTTGGAAGATTGTCCTTAAAATATACTTTGGTCCCTAATATTTCAAATTTAGCAATTTTAGTACCTGCGTTACCTCAAAAGAAAATAAAAGATTTTGAGGGAATGAGATGTTTTATATTGTAACAACACAAGGACTACAGTTGTTAATTTCAAAACAGCACCCAAAAAGAAAAAGAAAAAAACGCCCTGCCTTTCCCTTTCGCTTTCCCAGGAAATTAACTTTTTTCCCCTTTCCTTGTATGAGAAGCATAAGTCTATAAATAACTTCTTTTTCTCAAAGAGAGAGCACAAAAGGCCAGCAATAAGATAGGCTGTCAGCCATCATTTATGTATTATAAAGAGTAACCTTAACAATTTACCTGGTTCAAGAATTCATCCAGTCGTCTAGCACTCCTTATGATACTTCCCTCAAAGATATCAGTCATTTGTATAACGTCTGCAAAACTCGCCCCCTGAGAGAGGAGAAAAAATACATAATAAAGTTAAAACTAGAGTGCATGAAATGAAATTCCAAGTTCAATACATCTAATCAACCATATTTGCAACAAAAAAAAAAAAAAAACAGCAAATAAAAGTAAAATAATCAATGTTCAAATGCATGAAGCGACCTATAGGGATCACTGAGCTAGGCAACAGGGATGGCTTGTGATGAACAAGTCATCAAGTGAAAAACTCAAAAATAATCTAGCATTGGTAAATAAGTTAAGATCATTGAGCCAGGTGATGGGGATGGTTGTAACAAACAAGTCCCCTGCTAAGGGGGTTACATGGTGGCAATGGCTAGGGTTTTCTTTCCTCTTTCATTTTTCATTCTTCTTCCTTCTCATCCTTTTTTTCTTTTCTTGTGTGTGTGGGGGCAGCAACGGCATTAGCTAAGTTTCAAAGTTATTTAATAAAGCAATCAATACTCTGGAGCTGTCGACGTATTAATGACGACTTTGCGTGTAACTGCTAAGAAATGGGTTTAGGTCATAAGGAATGAATTCAATCCCAACAACATCAAATGGTGATGGCAGGCAATTGCCTTCTGAAACCAACTAATGCAAAACCCTAGGGCCTAACATCCAAAAAATCACTTCTATTTCAATGGCTATGAATGTATCTGCGAAGGAAGGAATTATTGTCAGATAGGTGAATTCAGTGGTGGCAACAATTGACAACAATTGATATCAAAATGATCCTATAGTCAAACAAGAGCAAATATGCCCTGTAAAGGTTACATCCTTATGATAGTAACACAAAAAATAGAATCACTAAGTGACCACTAAAAATATATAATTAAAATTAACTAAACTACTTAGAACTTTTAAAATAAGTAGAAGGTTGCAAATAAGATCATCCTTCCATTTTGGATTACAATGACAAGTTGAGCTCTATGGGGAGGTCAATTAATACAATCACTATCTCACTTTCAGAATTTCCTTTCTGACTAAAAATCTGCCAATGTTCAGGGAAAGACCTGGTCTATCCAAATTGACCAGCCCATCCAGAAAAAGTACACACAAGCTGTAATTTTTTTAAAGTAATACCAACCAACAAGCAGAAGAACACCAACCTTTGACCAACAGTAAATCACATCCATCAAGTATGGTCTCACTGTTGATTCCACGTACTCATCCACATTTAAGTCCAATTTACATTCATATTGAATCTGCAATCACAAAAAGGAATTTCTGACTATTCTTATGCATATTATGAACAAGAAATCAAGCAAAAGGAACAAACTTCTGCTATTTTTCTTGCACTCTCTTGGAGTTGTTGTAATGGCTTGGCAAGCTCTGATCTCAAATGTATTTGTTCACTAGATTTATCTACAGGAATGAAACAACTTGCAAGAGCTGCAACTTGGTGATGATCAAGGTCATTGAAGGTACCTGATGAAAAAAAATTAAGACCCAAGTCATTATAGAAGACAAAACTGTCCTAACCAAGTTGGCCAAGTTGTATGACCCAGCCTCTTCAAGATAATATAGTGTTACCTCGTTCAAATACAATGTTTTAGGACATTCAATGTCCTTGAGCTTTTACAGCAGATCAGGAAATATGTATGATTAACTCGTTCCTTTTCTAGTGCTACTTGGTACATTTCCAGCTACTAGATTCACACTGTAAATTTCTTTTCAAGTGCATTTATTTTACTTAATGAAATTTAAATAAAAACAAATAGTGCTGGATCAAAGCTCAAGCCAGCAGGCCCAGCACACATTTTATAAGCCCAATCCCTGATCAGATCAGCCTTGAACTTATGCACTTAAGCAAACAGCAACCAGGCCAGACAATCCTAGCCTGAAGTGAAACAAAACAAGATTATGCAGAGCATCAAACAATCATAAGATAGCGGTCATCAATTCACCATTGAACATCAGTTCAGTAACAAGTAGTTCGTCTCCTGTGTCTATCAAGCAAGCTGCCCTGCCCTTCAGCTGGACAACACCATCAGCATCTATATGGCCAAGCCTTTTCAAGACTCGTGAACGGTTTTTTAATTCATCACGAAACTTTTGGAGCTGGAAAATCAATCAAGAACAAAGGCCAGGTGAAATACAAGAGATTAGAAATAATATGAATTCAAAGCAAACAAAAGAAAATATTGGTAACCATTTTGCTAAAAGTCAAAAAAGCAAAACTGGCAAAACACATGCTTATACCATCCTCCATATTTGTTCTTTCATAGATTTAAATTCCAGTTGCAGTGATCAAGGGTCACTACAGGTGTCACATGATAGTCATGGCTGTCACATTGTAATTTTTCTTAGGGTATGTTTGGATAGGGATTTGGAATCCAAGGATTTATCTAAGTCTTTAGTTCCAATTGTGTAACTTAAAATACTGGGCTTCTCAACTCAACTAAGCCTTTATCTCAAAAATTTGGGGTCGACTATATGGATTCGCTTTCTCCACTCTAAACGATTTTGGGTTAAATCCTCAGAAATGTGTAATGCTTCTAGGTCATGTTGTACTACTGTCCTCCAAGTCAATTTAGGTCCCCTTTTTTTCTTTCTATCCTAACATAATGTGCTCTACTTGTCTAACTGGGGCCTCCGTATGTCTACACTTCATATGACCAAACCACCTCAATCTCTCTTCTTTCAACTTATCTTCAATTGGCACCACTCCTACCTTTTCTCTAATACTCTCATTATGGACTTTATCTAGTCTACTATGGTCACTCATCCACCTTAACATTCTCATCACTGCAACCCTTATCTTAGACGCATATGACTTTTTCAGTGTCCAACACTCGCTACCATATAACATAGCCGGTCGTATGGCTATACGGTAAAATTTTCCTTTCAACTTATTAAGAATCTTACAATCACATAAAACTCCCGTGGCACGTCTTCACTTCAACCATCCGACTTTAATCCTATGACTAACATCCTCCTCACATCCCCCATCTACTTGAAGGACTGAGCCTAGATATTTAAAGTGATTACTTTGGGACAGTACCACTCCATTCAAACTAACTCCTTCCCTATCACCGGTTTGGCCTTCACTAAACTTGCAATGCATGTATTCTGTCTTTGTTCTACTTAACTTAAAACCCTTTGACTCTAGAGTATTTCTCCAATGCTCTAGCTTTCTATTGACTCCTCGTGTCTTCTAAAAGATTAAAAATATAAAATGAAATTTTTTACCAAGTACATTCAAAATTACACCCTTCTGTACATATTTCAAATTCCTACTCAAACAAGTTATAATCCACATTCACAAATCTAAACACCATTCAATGAAACCTTAAGGAAAAGCGAATTAGATTAGACACAAATTTACAGAATTGACACTAAATTTAAAACATAAACTTAGAAATGAGCATAAACGCAAAACTTAAAATGCACTCTCATGTTTTATATTGATTACCTACTAACCAAACTGGAAGAGATAATATAAAGTCTACCATTGCCATGCAACTATCAAAAAGAGTCATAAATTATAACAATTTGCAATTTTTCAACAATAAACAGATAAAGGCTGAAAGAGTAGTAAATCTTTCTTCAATTTTGTAAAGAAAACTCTAAGGAGATTAAATTTAGTCTCTTAGGCTAGTTTTAGCTCTGGGCGACCACAGCTGACTGCTGCCTATTAGAGAATATTGGAGAAGAAACAAAAATTGATTAAGAATTGCAGTTTTTCTTTTTGTGTACCATTATACAACAATGGTTACACATACACCAGAGCCACAACCGCAATGACCTATGCAATTCAACAACTCCCTTTAAATAACAAGGGCAACAGTAACAGAGCGCCAAAACTCCACTATGAGACAGCATAACAGTAGTATTTAGTTTTAGGGAAACTTCACTCGCCATTGTTGGACTTGTCATTCCACATAATTTTCACTAAACTTCAACTTGTCACTTATAAATAATAGAACTTCACTTCTGTAAAAGTATTGAACTTCGCTCCTGAAAAATAAGATCATTGGGATCTAATTCAGGCTAAATAATTACTGAATATTGAATCAGCATCCATGTTGGAATTTTTTGTTTTCTACTGTATTTTATAGCCTTACCAGGGTCAAGTAGGCATTTTTTTTCCCCTCTTTCAACTCCCTCCCTCTCTCTCTCTCTCTCTCTCTCTCTCTCTCTCTCTCATTAGTTTTATATCTAAGCTAGTTGACAAGCGACTTACATCATAACTAAACAAATCTCTATCGCACATCATAAAAATTTTATTTTATTCACCTTCCTTTAAAAAAAGGAAATAAATTCATCGAAATGGAAAGAAAATGTTTGGCTAGCTCACTAAAACTAAAAAATATATTTAAAAACTACAATATGAATGGAAGGCATATTAAATGTGATATGATGCTTGCAAATTCAATCAAAAGGATTTCTTTAAAAATCAGAAGCATTTTTTTTGTTTTGACTCCTCTCCATCAATCAGCTCAATCAACTTATAGCCAGAAGGCATCCTCAACTGACAAAATTAGAAAAATCATAACAAAAAGGCTAGAAATGTTGAATCTCATCTAGTATAGTGATATTATGCCTCCTATAAGTCAAGTTCCAGTCAGACTATTTGAAATTTTGAATGAACATTAGAGAAAACCAAATACCTGAGAATCCCGCATTTTCGACTTGAGCTGTTGAATTTCGTGATTCACCTCAGCCTTCCTTTCAAAATTTCTGATCTGATTCACATCTTGAGACTGCACACAACAAATGAATAAAAGTCACTATGAGGACAACTGCTTTAAGCAGCATTACCTAGGTAGTTGATTTCTAAAAGCTGCCTTCCAAAATTTCGTTGGTGGTTTTGATTCTGAATGGTTATGGCAAACCTTGTGCAGTGGATGAGCACGTAACTTCCTTTCCAGTTCCTCAATTTGGTTGACCAAATCAACAATTTCAGGATCCTCAATTTTCATGTCCTACAAACCAATATAATCATTAGACAAATAACAGCAATATCAGACTAGTTCAAAACAATAACATTTTGCATAAAACAGACATGAACACAGTAAAAAACCAATTTCAATGAGAAAAAGAATCCAAGAGATGTTTAATAGTGAGCAGCAGCAGCACTTACACAGGTACAAAACCCAAAAGTCTAGAAAAATGACACTTAAATGTGGCAATTAGTTAAATAAAATGCAAAGTAAATGAACAAACCATCAGCATTTTTGTTAATGTTGCCATTGCACAATATCAAGCACTAAACCAGAAAATATCATGAAAACAGGTTGCAAAATTTAAAAGAATGGCTGAAATCTCCAAATCCCATCATAGGTGAAATTCACCCCAGGGGCCAAAGAGACACCACAGTGGTTAAATGTAGTCATGATAACGGTCACAGTTGCATGCAACAGTAATGAGGCTGTCACGGCCATAATGTATTTGTAATAGCTAGAGTTGTTGAAGGCATGCCTCAGGTGCAAGCAAAGAAATCAGCCTGAAATAATATCAATGACTTTTTCCTTTTTTTTTTTTTTTTGAGCCTCACCTCATTTAGGCATGAACCTGAGCCTTGCGCCTAGGCTCTAAACAACTATGCCTTTAATAACTATGGTACACAATTTCAAAAAAAAAAAAATGAAGAATGTACTGCACTAATAGATATTAACCATAGTTGAGAAATACAAGTAACTAATGAGCATAAACAAATTTTAAAAATAAAGGACAAAGAATGCATGCTTTACACATTAAGAATATTAATCAAGCTAGACTTCTACATTTTGAAAAAAATTGTAGGTCAATTCATGGAGTGCATAATATTAGTAATCCATCATAAATATAGCATAACTAACATGTTTTAACAACAAATTTGCAAATGCAATTAAGCAATAGCACCCAAAAAAAAGTGTGAAGAATACTCTCTCTAGTTTATTTTTTCTTGATACTACGTAAAATGAAGAATTAATTGAAGTAGTGAGGACCTGAGGAAGCTGAGAATAGTGTTTTTTTTTTTTTATCTTTTTTTTGGTTTGGAGAGTTGGTTGGAAGCTAGAGTTAAAAAATAAAATAGCTGGTGCTGATTATTGCCAGCACAACTTGAACTGTAATGGTAAACATGGCAACTGCCCAAAGCAAATACATATACATATATATATATATATATATATATATATATATATATATATCTGCCACTTAATTGGATAACTTTAGTGGGACCTTCAAAATCTGTTATTCACAGGCTGTAACATAACATAATTGTGATTACTTAAATCCACTTTAAGCCCTCGATTCCAACTTGGACATCCCAGGTTAACACCAAATGGGGATTGAAGTGGGAAGTTTACTTGATGACAGAACAGAGGGCTATCCACCATCTTGCATCCCAATGCTGCTTGCCTTCCAAAAGAAGTAAGTGGTAGAAAGGGAGGAAGGAAATGAAAAAGAATGTCATTTTGTCTAAAAGTATCCCGTCCTCAAAAATGTTGATTATTGCTGATAGTTACCTTTACAGGATTAAGTTTTGGAAGACCTTCAGGAAATCGAGTTCCCAACTCCTGCACTGCCAGCAGTATACTTTGTCTTGCTTCCAGCGGTCGGAGGTCAGAAGGGACAGATATTCTGACTTTACTTAAAGCAGAAATCAGAGGCAACTGAACAGGGACCTAACAAGGATGTAAACAGAAATCATGATTTAAGTAGACTGCACCAAATACTTGAATTAATTGCAACATAACAACATGATTGAAAAGCATAAAAAAATTATTGTTGCACTGGTGTGTCAGCTTACCACATGCATCTCACCCTTTTCTCCAGGCTGAGGTGGACAAGGTCTTGGCCGTGAACCACTCTCACTAGATCCAGGTGAGCAATGAAGTAAAGTATCCACTATATAACCAGCAACCCGTGATGGCAACGTGCCTAACCCAGAAGCAGGTTTTTTAACAACATTCACCACAACTCCCCAACCCCAATCAGTTCCACCTTCTCTTACCTTGATCTGCAATATATACAAACACTTGTGAGTATAAAACTAAATACAAGAAGTCAAATGCTTTCCTGACCTTATTTTGTCCAAAGAGATTATCACTTTAGAAAGACAGCTCTATGTTTCCAAACCTATGCTGACACATGTAAAAAATTGACATATGCAAAAAGATGTTCTATACTATTGTTCTCTCTCAATCAACCCATCACACGCTGACACATGCAAAAAATTGACATATGCAAAAAGATATCCTATACAATTGTTCTCTCTCTCACTCAACCCATCACATGCTTCCTCGCCAGCCGCTCCCACACCTCCTTCTCTCCCTTTCTCTCAAAAAAAAATCCAAGTAAAAAAAGAAAAAAAATTAAAAAGAAAAACTATATGCATTCATATATATACTTCTCTGTGCTTCCCAGACATTATTTTGATCTTTTCACGAGAATACAGCCATATGTTACAAACATGAGTTGCACGTATATGCATGAGGTTTATGTTAGCTGCTGAGATTTTTTATGATGTATATAGACATACATGTGTGTCTCTGCTTATTTGTACACATATCACTTCACTTTAATGTACACATATCACTTCACTTTAAATCCAAAATACACTGCTCAAAATTTGACAGAAAACCTAAATAAAGATGAATGTGGTAAAGGAAATTAAAGTAATGAGAGGAAAAAATCCAACAACTTTGGAAAACAAATTGTGTTCAGTTGAACTCGAACTACAACAAGAGTGGATATGCCTAGTAAATACCAGTCGACCAGTGCAAAGATAATAAAGAACTCTTTCAGGCCTAGTTATTTCTGACATCATCTTCTTCTCGAGTTGAGCCATCTCAAGTTTTAACTTGTGGTATTCAGCCACTTCAGCCTATACAAAATAACAGAACTTCACTTATCATGCAATCAAAATTATTTGAATCAGAAGATTATGTAAAAAATAAGTGTCTATTTGGCATTGTGGTTGGAGGACCAAAACTGTTTTTCAAGGAAAATGCACCATTTTAGATATCGTTTTTAAAAAAAAAACAGTTTGGAAAAAGTTGTTATGTTATTTTAGTATTCTTATGACTAAAACTTATCAAATTTAATTTTAAATCATTTATTAATACTCTCTAATTAATATATTTTAAAAAGTTTTTTTCTCAACAGCAGCTCGTATAGCAATGCCAAAGCCAAACAGACCCTAAAATAGAATATGCAAATAGGGAAAACAATTACCTCTCCTGAAGCATCAAGCACAGCAGCCTCCTCCTCCAGTTTTGAAACCTTCTTCCCTATACCAGGTAAAGCCTGAAAGGTAGAAAGATCTATGAGCAATTGATTGATCTCTATAGACACCATAGGCAAAATACAAAAGGAAGATGGGATTTGGCAAAAACCTTCTCGTACTGAAATTGGTGGAATGAATTTTTTATCACATGCTCAGCAGTGAACTGGCCTTCAGCACGCCTCATTAAATTTAAAATTGAATAGTAGCTCAGTCTGAATGTACTAACTAGAGGAGCTGGTTTACCCAAAACCATGTCCTTCAGTGTATTCATCTCCATCTATACAAGCAATAGCTAGGTATGTAATTAGAAAGGGAAGACCACATAGTACTTTTTCAAAACATATACAAAGAGGCCATGACAAACTGCTACAACAAAAGTAATCAATATTGTATGACATGGAAGGAAAGCCTATGGAGTATGTACGATTGTGTGGAGATGAAAATATAGGATTGAGTGGCATATGCATGTGAACATTGTATCACAAGCTAAAACAAAATCAAAATGTTAAAACCAATAGCACTTCCTGCAATAATTATATACTAAAGCTTACACTACAAGACTACAAAAAAAAATATATAAAAAAATAAAAAAATAAAATACTACTTAAGTTTACAAATCAAAAAATTAGGAAACAAAAACCAAAGAATATAGAGATATAACTAGCTGTAAAATTACCCGCTCATCAACCATTATTATACAAATACCGCGCTCATCTTTGCCACGACGTCCAGCCCTTCCACTCATCTACAGAAATAAGATAGCATCAAAGTGACTATATAAATATAAATTGATGTGTACGCATATGCATGGATGCACCTGTTTTTGCTCCTTAAATGCACTAAAGAGAAACATCAGAATCTTCACTCACCTGGATATACTCCCCAGATCCAATGTAGCGATGGCTATCACCATCCCACTTCTTAACAGCTGTAAAAACAACAGTCTTTGCCGGCATGTTTAAACCCATGGCAAACTGCCAAAAAGAGAAGTAATTACACAAGTTAAGCTAGAAGCTAGGAAACAGAAATCATGCAACCGATCTTTGGAAGAATAGAAGGACAACCTCCCCTATTCACACACCACCATACCACAGGGGTGGCCCTTTGTGAAGATAAACACTTACGGTCTCTGTGGCAAAAAGGGCCTTTACAAGGCCTTCCTGGAAAAGAAGCTCTACAAGTTCCTTGATGACAGGAAGAAGGCCAGAATGATGGACAGCAATGCCTCGCTGAAGTAGCGGTAACATTAACTCAATAGCAGGCAAGTTTCTGTCTTCCTCATTCAAGCAAAGAATCGCATTACTAAATACTTGCTCCACAACATCCTTTTCCTCTTGGGTATTAAAATCAAGTTTAGACATAGACATTGCATGTTGTTCACACTCTCTTCTACTGAAGCTGAAAACTATAACTGGTTGAAATTTCCGTTCCATGATCATCTGAAATTACAAAAAAAAAAGTAGCAAGAGAAACCAAAAATTCCATCAACTTATTGTGCAAAGTGAACTCAGCAAACTACAAGTATCTAATATGGTAAGCTTGAAAATCCACCATAGAGGATACGATAGTAGCAGAACTGTGATTTTTGGTCTCATTGATTCACCGTGTTGATAGTAGTACAAAATGAGAATCTATTTTGGCTCTTTTTTTTTTTTAATAAATCCAATGGTTGAGAATTATCTAACTTCTTTGGAGCATTTGTTCTTAGGTTTGGTTTTTCCTATTGGGATTTTTTTTTTAATCATTGTGGATGTGTCATTTTCCAAAGAGCCTATTTGCTTGTCATTGTTTAGGTGGCAACTGAAGAATCTGGTAAGAAACCAATGTGAACATGGATGTAATAAGAATCGACCCTTGCATGGCCACTATTTCTAGTGAAGCAAAATTGGAGGACAATGAAGGAGGAACCGACTCTAAAACATGTGAAAAAATGCTTTGAGACTTAACAGAATTTCTCCCTAATATTACAAGCCAATTTACAGGTAATGGATTGAATGAGCTTTGGACCCATGCCTAAATTTGGGTGACTGGGATTGCTCTGCATTTTGGCTCAAGCTAATTAACTTTTCCAATCTCTTTGTTCTTAAACCAGTAACTTTCCCAAGCTTAGCAATTGAAATGGGGTAGTTTTGGACACATGAGTTTTCATAAGAGTTCTTTTTTTATGACTTTTGTTTTTGTTATACTAACAACACGTTAATGCAAATGCTTAACAGTGTTATTGGGTGTAACCTATCAAATTTGCATGTTTAATAGGTCCAATTGATTCAAATTAAAATAAAAAGGGGAGAAGAGGGAGGGGACAGAGATGGGGAGGGAGATTGACTTTTGGGCATGAGTTGGAAGGCTTATTTGGACTTTCTGCCAAAAGTTAACTATAAATCTTTACTTGCTAGGACTCCAACCCAATTCCATATGAAAATTGGACTTACTAAGCAAAGACTTATCCAATGTTGCCTATGATAATCAATATGACTTAAAAATAAGTGTAAGACCCATAGAATTAGTACTCAAATTTGACAAAAATATATTCCACTGCTGAATAGAATAATTTATACTGTTGTAATATGAATAATAACTTACCAAAACTACTAATCTAATTCCAATATGGAGTTCTCTTATTTTCTTCCAAGGTGCACTTCAAAAACCTAATTCAGGTTCACATGAACAATTTCATCTTAAATAATTACCATAAGGAAATGTTTTCTGAAACTGAAGCTTGCCAAAAGCAAACAATCTCAATAACACAAACCTTAGATAATTTTGTTACTATGATGTTGTGAATTTTTGGATTTTGATGCTTTTTTTATGGCATTGAAATAGTTAACATTACCATTGGAAATTGAAATTATTTATTATGGAACACTAGAAAAAACTTTTTTGCCTATTTTATTTCATAATAGCATAGCATTTTTGCCACTATATAATTAAACATGTGATCCTACAAAGTGTATTGCATTCTACATAATCGTATTTTGTTCCCCACTAAAATTTGATGAAGCTTTCTTCCATCATGCCTTACTTTAAGACAAGGGAGGTTATAGATTTCTATTTTCATTCCATGTACCAAAGCAATGTACATCCCATTGCCAAGTAACATCAGGCGAGTCCAATATAAAAGGGAAAAGAGAAAAGAACAAACACCTATCATAACACTTTGAAGGAAATATAATTTGAGACACATAAAATTGAGCAGCAGTTGAAGGCATACCTTCACAATCTTGTATATGTCAGAACCACCTGAAGCATTCCCAGCTTTTGCAATTCTTCCACCCCCTTTACCATTTGAACTCTTGTTCCCATCACCAACTTTCTGTTTCGTGAAGGTATCTTGAAGTTTCATAAAATTGTCTTCCTTGAACTGCTCATTCTCATCAACCACAAGATACAACCCAGCACCACCCATGGGAAAAACATAATGCTGCAAAGGAGTTGGTCGAAAATCTGTGTATACAACGTGACATGGCTGCTTGTGCAAATGACAAATCCACTCTGCAAATTCTGTGGCATTTGACATTGTTGCAGAAAGGAAAACCATCTTTATTTCTGGTGGCAAAAATATAATACTCTCTTCCCAGACAACACCTCTTTCACGATCCTTCATATAATGAATTTCATCAAAGATGACCCATGCAACTTCTTTCAAGATCTCTGATCCCCTAAAAAGCATTCCCCTAAGAATCTCTGTTGTCATCACCAGACAACTGGCATTAGGTGAGAGAGTTACATCACCTGTCATCAACCCAACATCTTGAAACTCCTGATGCAATTCCCTATACTTTTGGTTACTCAAAGCTTTTAACGGTGATGTATATATAACTCTCTGCTTATCTCTAAAGGCCATAGCAATTGCATACTCAGCCACTGCTGTCTTCCCTGCAGATGTATGAGCAGAAACAAGAACTGACTCATTCCTTTCCAAACATGCCACTGATACTTTCTGAAACGGGTCAAGTTCAAACTTGTAGGTCTTCGCCATCTCACCATTGAATTCAGGATTTGAGAGAGTCCCATGAACTTTTTCATCTTTGGTTGATGTGTAACCACTAGGAACAGCAACCTCATGAACACAAGTGCGTGTCAAATTTCTACGCTTTAGGGCAGATTCTTGGTGAGGGGTATCTCCAACCTCAACTTCCTCTGGTGTTTTCCGTTTTCCTGGGATTGGTGACTCCTCCATTACTTGGCTTCAAGCTTATGTTAACTCAAATTTTTGCCTAAATTCAAGAAAAATGTTCAAAAAAAAAAATTTATAGCTTCATTTAAGATAACTAAATTCAAAAACTAGATATCTAATAACAATGCCATCTTATTAATGAATTTAATACAGTAGTCATTATTGTATACAGTGAAGGTAAGTTTTGGGGCTGCTACAGCCAAACAACTGGTGGGTGGAGACTAAAATGCCATTATTGGTGGTCCAGAATTGTCAAATTTCCTTTGGAGAAGCTTCTCCAAGTGTTTGGTTAGTGCAGCCACTCCAAACCACTGGCAAGCAACTGCTTAGATGGTTATTAGTTACATGCACAGGAAGAGTGTAATGAAGAGCCAACCAACCAAGAAAGAGAAACAGAAATTAGCATTACAGAGAGAACTTGCAGGGAGAGTAAGTAGAGACTGGAGAATATTCATCAAATAATGAAAAGAATGCGAGAGAAACACAACCAACATCACATAAAAAATTACTGGGAAAAAAATTATAGAGCAAGGTGAATTCTTTTTGAAGTGATATCTTCATATTTTTGGTTCTTTCTATTGCTTCCGTTGTTATATGTAGTACTATGCTGATTTTGATCAATTAATGCATGTACAGGTGGGTGCCTAGAAATTGCAGCAGGTAGGGAACCCATTGAATTTGAACTACCTGAACCCATCCTAAATCTGACATCAATTAGGTTTAAAACGTAATAAGGTGATGGATGCATCAAAACCATTATTTTTCATAGGGTTGAGATACTGAAGCACCATTTTTACAGCTCTCCATTCATTCAGTGCCATCAAACGTTGATTTCTTAAAACAACCTAATGATGAGAACTAATTTAAGATAAACGCAGAAATGATAGCAAGTAATTATCCGCTGAAACTTAAAAAAATAAAAGAAATAAATGAAAAAAACTACAAACAAATCAAAGAATTTGCAGAACTGCACACTAGAATTCAACAAGAATGTACGTGCCCAGAATTTACAGAACTGAATGCACACCAACTATACCCAGAATAATGACAATATAGAGGTTCAGCAAAGCAAAAGACCAAATGAAACCAATACTGGACACAAACAGAGCCAACTTAGCAACTAACTAAGACATGAGAATCGTTGCGACCAACCAAGAAACGACCATGATTAATCAACATCAAAGAGACAAGGGAAAGGGTGAGGCAGCTATTTAGCGCTCCTTGAGACCTTATCTCCTTCAGTTCAGTTCAAATAGTCACGGTGGTGGGTTCAAAGTGGTGAACGATTGAGATGGAGAGAGAGAGAGAGAGAGAGAGAGAGACAGGCAACATCTGTTGTAAGAATCAATTCATTTACTCCCCGATTAAAAATCTGCCATGGTATGCAGTTTCCAAGTAATATTTAACAGAAGACACTTAGAAATGATAATTTATAGGGAATTCTAGACCAGAATTCTAGCTAAGCAAATTGAAAGCTTCAATGCTAGACCAAAATACCGATTTGAAGTGCTCAGAGCAAGCTAAACACAATTTAAAGCAACAAGTAAGCTAGAACTAAAGAATTACTTTGGAAACAAAATTTTAAAATAAAAAACCCTAAATATCTGTGACAGAGAGGCAATTTCAGGAACAGATCAAACAGAAACAAAAACCCAAAGACACGTGAACTGAAAAGTGAAAACCCTCTCACCTGCATGGAGCGGCGACACGTTGCTTCAGTGATTCGAGAAGGATAAGCAGCGGCCACGCCTTGCTTCTATGCAGCGACGAGGTTGAGCGGGCGGCGATGGGGACGTCAGTGAGTTGAAGAAATTGGGAGAAAGAGATAAGAGGGAGCTGAGGACGGGGGCCTGCCGTGAGCTTGAGAGAGGGAATGACGGACGGCGGAACGAGATAAGTCGGAGCTGCTGAGGGTTTAGATTTAGAATGTTTTGGCGTAAACGACGTAGGTTTATAAATTTTAACATGAAAAAGATAAAATTAATAATTAGAATTATTTTTAACCATTTTTCAAAAAAAAAAGAATTTTTTTAACCAATAAAATTAATAATTAGAAGTTAAATTAATACATCTTACTAGTTTTATATAAATTATTTTTTATTTTATCTTAATAATCTTATTATTTTAAATACGTAACATACCATTTATTCATTCATATAATAATCTTAATAGCAATGAAAGAAGAAATGAGAGAGCTAAACTATATAGAATATGTTTTGCATTACTATTAGAATTGTCAGTAAAAAAAATTAAATTTATTAGTTAGAGAATATTAAAAAAAATTTAAAATTAAATTTAATAAGTTTTATTTATAAAAATACTAAAATAATGAAATAGTTTTTTCTAAATTATTTTTTAATTGCATCTAAAATAATAATTTTCCTAAAAAGTAATTTTGAACCTCTAAATTCAATGATAAATAAGTAAATAGAAAAAATAGTAGTAATTAAAAAAAAGAGATAAATAATAATAGAAAAGACAGTCGATACAAAAATTTTATAAAATTTAATTCTAAATATATATATATAACTCTTTTTTGTATTTATTTATTTTAATCTATTAAAATTCAAATAATACTAAACAAATATTATTAATATGTAAAAACTATATAGCAATTTGAGAGATGAATATTTAAAGGATGATATTTAAAGATAGTAAATTACATTGAAAGAAAGAGATAGACAAACATGAAATGGAGAAAGAGTTTTGAAGGAAGATATACAAAAAATTAACAAAACATGCAATGAAATTGATATATGATAATCAAATTTCAACATTAACAATCAAAGTTTCTCTCTTTTTAGTTTTCAAAGAGAGAAACTTCTTTTGGATTCCTTGTTTCTAAGCTACCAGTGCTTCTCTACGACCGGAACTACGTATTTCTATTGACAAGGGCTGGCCTCCGCTTGGTCTCCCCTCCTTGCCTTTGGGATTGGGTTGTAATAACTTCTCAACTTTTTGTTGCAAGTCAGTGGTGCTTGGAGATGGGGACTCTACTTCTAAACTTGCATGCCTCAACGTTTTCACTTGAAAGTGCTATGGGTTGTGATTTTCTAGTTTGTTCTTTTCTTGGTGCTTGGCTTTAGGGAGAGTTTAAGATATAATATGCAATATCTTTAATCTCTACTCATTCAAGTTGTGATCGACTTTCAATACTAGATGAAATGCCGAAGATACCTACCAATGCCACCATCTTAAGGCTTTCGATGAAGTTGCTAATTGTGAAAAACTGAGGTGATTTCAATGAGATCATGGTAACTACTTTGGTAAAAAAAATTGTTTTTGGGGCTTCATTGTGTAATTTTAATTCTATCATTGAAATCTTCAGCTGCTTCACACTATAAGAAATTGTCAGAATAGTAACAGAATTTACAACTGACTTATAACGGAATAGAAACTAAATTTTATATTAAATATAGCAACAGATAGAAATGGGATAGAAATGAACAAAAATCTTATTAATTTTAGTGCAAAAAAATTAGTGCTAAATTTAGAAATGGAATAAAAACGGATTCAATTTCATTTCTAAAACTAGAAATGAGTTTTGCACTCTATTTCCAAAATGTAAAGATAAAAAAAATAAAAAGCTCTAAAATTTAGAAACAAACTCTAAAATCTTTTTCTAATTTAGAAACAAATTTAATTTCGTTTCCAACCTTTAAACATAATTTGGGAATCCATTTCTAAAATGTTAAGAAAAAAAAAAGCCTTTGAAATTTAGAAACTGACTCCAAAATTTGTTTATACTTTTAAAAACAGGTTTAATTTCATTTCTAATTAGAATTCAGTTCTAAAATATAGAGATAGGAAATAAAAACTCTAAAATTTAGAAATTGACTCTAAAATTTGGAATTGAAGTCCATTTCTAAATTGTAAAGCTTGAAAATTATAAAAGGAAATAGTCTATCTTTTGTTTAAATTTAGAAATGGACTCCATAATCCATTTCTAAATTTAAAAAAAATTTTGAAATTGGTTTATAAATTGAAAACCTTAAAAATTATAGAGATAAATATTTTGCCTTCTGTAAAAAAAGTTTAGAAAGGAACATAAAAATTCATTTTTATTCCGTTTCAAATTTAGAAACGGATTCAAAAATCCGTTTCTAATCTGTGAAGGAAAAACCTCACCATTTTTTAATTAGAAATAAATTTTGCAATCCGTGTTTAAATCGCTTATAAATAACTTTCTCCTTCATCATTTTACTCAACTTTCTCCTTCATCATTTTACTCATTCTTTTGTTTTTGTTTTCTCCCATCAGTCTCTCCTATATTTCATTTCATTTTTCTTCCTTTTATCCTTCATTTCATTTTCTTCTTATTTATCTCATTAACATATATTTTTTTCCATTTCATATTTCTCTCATTTGCCTTTTTCTTTTATTTTCTTTCATTTTTTTCTTATTTACTTCATTTTATCTCTCATTTCATTTTTCTCTTATGTTTTTCTTTTCAATATTTTTTCCATTTCATTTTCTTCTCATTTCACTTTTTCTTCCATTTTCTTTCTTTAATTTTTTTCTCTTTCATTTCTCTTATCTTTTTCTTTTTTATTTATAACTTTTCTCACATTTTAATTTTATTAGTAATTTTTATTATAATATATTTATGGTAATATTTTAGTTAATTTATTTTATTAGAAATTTGATTTTGATAATATATTTTTATTAGTAATTTATTAATAATTTTTATTGTAACATGTTAATGATAATTTTTTATTTGTAATTTTTTTAAATGATTTAAATTGAAAATTTTATTTTTTTTCACCTTTATTACTCAGAAAGAGAAAAAATTTCGTGTATAAATATAATTTTTTTGAAAAAATAAAATTCTTATTAGAAATGGAAATTATAAATAGAAGAGTCTGTTTCTAATTCAAAACGGATTAATTTATTTTTTTTATTGGAAATGAAATATATTCTGTCTGTTTCTAATTCAAAACAAATTAATTTATTTTTTTTATTGAAAATGAAATATATTCTATTTCTAATTTTGTTTCTAATTACACTACAACAAATTATAGTTTTTATGGCAAAATTTTAGTGAGGAAATATTTTTTGCCCCTAAAAATACAATAATACCGTTCTTTTGCGCCAAAATACAATCTCACCAAAAAAATGTATAACTTTTGTGGGGAATAAAAAATTATTGCCATAATAGTGCTGAAAAAAGAAACCGCACTTGCAGCTTATAAAAATTTTGTGCCAATATATATATACATACGCACACACACACACACCACACATATATTTATACATAGTTTGGCTTCCCCCTTCTCCCAAATCGTTATGCTCTCTCTAACCTAACCTCCACTCTTTATTGTTGATTAAATCATTATCACTTCCATCCTCCATGTCTCTTTTGCATGTAATGGGTCTTCATTATTAGCACTTCTTTATTTGGCTCTTTTCACTCTCATCTATGACCTTCACAGCCTCAATTCACCCAATCTCCTTTGCTATCTTCACCTTTAGTAATTTTAATTGTTAATTTTATGGTTTGGATTATTGTATGCTAAAGAATCATTTTCTCTTTTTTTATTCCTAAATGATGTGAAATTCTTAGGTTTTGATCCCATAAATGAAAAATATGAAGAATTTTAATTGAGGAATCTTAGAATTAGAAATATTATGTGCTTTTGTTTCTACTTTGTTTCTTGCGGTTGGAACTACCACTATTGTTTTCGGCTCTTAATTGAATTCGCAATCTCCCTTTGATTAGGCCATTGTGGAAATTGATACTTTCCCCTTTCTCTCTCTTGAGAGGATTGGACGTTAGAAAATTTGTATCTGCTTCCTCTAGTGAACATCGAACCCCAATGAATTAATCAATCTAACATATCAATTTTGAAATTTCTTTTCTTAGCTTTGATTTTCTAGCTATTTCTTTTTTTTTTTTCTTATTTCAATTCATTTTGGTATTCACTTAGTTGTAGCATCGGGTCTTTTAATTTATTTTGATGTTCTTTTATTGAATTTGTTTTTTTATCTTTTAGAATTAGAATTAATTTTTTAATTTACTGGATTTCATTTTTTTCTTTCAAGTGTGATCCATGTTTTATTTTACTTCAATGTTAATCCTTTAACATGAATATAGATATTTCCATGTTTGCATATAAAAAAAGTTTTATCTTAAATTAAGCAAGTGGTGCTACTTTGCATTATGATCGACATTATGGGAAGACACTGGCAATTACCCATGGTTCTAAATTGCAATGGTTATTTGTAGAAACTGGTTAGGCTCTAAACATAACTAACAAGGTCCCCAACAATATGCAGTGGTGTTCTGTTTTGTAATTGAATCATATGTTGCATCTTTATATTAAATCCTTGAATTATCTTCTAATGTGTTAGTGTTTGCAATATTCTGTCAGTCCTATGATCCTATCGTCTGGGTTATTTGGTATGAAGTTGATTATGATCTTGTGCATAGAATTATATTGAATATGTTTTCTTTGTCAAGCAATCTCTATCATGGCCCAAACTGGGTTTGTAGAGCTTATTAATTTCAACCCTATTTGTGCCACTAATGTGCAACTTCCTGCTAGTGAGACTTTTGTAATTGCACATTCCTTGGCTGAATCTCATAAGGCTGTTACTACCACTAAAAATTACAATAGAGTTGTTGAATGTCTACTAGCTGCTATAAGCATCATTTTTTCCTGTGTATATTTCTTTATATCTTTGAGGTATTATTCTTGTTTTCATTTTGAATTCCTATAATAAAATCTTCTTTTTATCCAAAGAAAATATCTAAGTAGCCTAAACTTTGAAATTACAATTTCAAATGATTATACATGAATTTTTGCTAAAAACTATGAATTATGAACATACTTCATAAAGGAACTCTCCTCGCCTCTTCACCCTTCAAAGAAAGAGAAAAAAAGAAAAGGAAAGGAATCCATGTGCTTGCAAGTTACAACTTAGCAAATATCTGTTGCTGATGCATGAATCCGCAAGTATACGGGTTGTATCAAGTAATAAAGTGATAAGTCAAGTATCGTTCCCATGAGGATTTGCCATTCGAGTACCAAACTATGAATGAAACGATTATTTAGGGTAATGATTGGTGAATAAATGGTAAATGTAAATGAGCGAAGTAAAATTTATAAATCTAACTAAAATGGGTAAGAGTAAGCAAATAAATTCTAAATCTAGATGCAATTGAACTAAATCAATAACGAGTAATTTAAATTAAAATCTAATTATTATAAAAATGATTCCAGAGTTGGGGGGTTCATGCATAAATTAATTAGGATTTGTCATGGGTATTTCAATTTTACGAGAAAATAGAGTTTGAAGGTGATTGATTTTAAATTCCTTTGATATCTTTTTCCAGCAAACCAAAGTGTGTTTTAAAATAACTAAACCTACTTTCGTACGATATTTGATTAATTTAAAACCCATTAAGTTTGTAACCAATCATTAATTCCTCTTAAAACCCTAGTTTATTTCTAAATCTAAGTGATTTTAAGTTCCAATCCTTGATTATCTATCAATGATCTTCACCTTTCAATCTTTCAATCAAAGATTAACATAATACCCAATGGTACCAATATTAGGCAAGTAAATCAAGCACACAAGGAAAGAATCAAAACTCATATTTATATAAAATATGGAAATAAGCAGTCCAAATCCACAAATTAATCTAAAACATGTTTTTCAACTATGAAATCAAAAGAGTTTACTCACTCATGTTGGTATTTACAAGAGAGATTGATGGAAAAGTAAACAAAAACATGATAAGGGGACTAAAAATAGAAAAATCTAGGTGGAGGGACCAAAAACTCTGAGTCTTGGAGCTTCTAGAAATGGCTGCAGCAGCTCCTCTTTTGCAGAATTGATGGCGCCTTTTTCCCTTTTATCTTTGTAATTTTTCTTTCCTTTTCTTTCTTATTGTTTCCTCTCGTTACTTCTTATGGCAAAAACTAGAAATTGATGCTTTTATATGGTCCCAAAAGTTGCCCTAAAAATAGATAAGAGCCAAGGAGTGGATACGAAATTAGGTGTAAAAATATCCAGGTTAACAGAGATATTCACGTTCTGGGCAGTCTGCTTAGGGTACCGCTTACCCTAAGCAGCTTCTTCAGTAATTTTCGGCCTCTGCATGCACTGTCTGCTTAAGGTTAAGCAGACCCTTAGCAAATCTCAGCAGGTTTGGGATAAAATGAACTTTTCTACTCATGTTTGACTTCCAGCTTGACCTGAGTTGCACCTTACCCTAAGTAGGATCTCAAGCAGGACCCTAAGCAAATCTCGGCAGGTTTATGGATGAAAGCTTGAATGTGTTGGATTTAAGCTGTGCTTAACTTGCGGCTTGCCCAGGCTTAAGGTTAAGCAATATGACATAAGCTGATCAACATTATAAGCAAAGTCTCAAGCGAATTTCGACCAATTTAATCTTTCAAAGCTTGATTTCTTCAACTTTTCTCCATGCTTAAGGGGCTCCAAATTTCTTCAAATCACTTCCTAATACACTCATTGACCTTCAATTTGCTATAAAAACCTATTAAAAATAGCAAAATTGCAAAAATCAAATATAAAGTAATTAAAGTTAATAAATAAGCTAAAATAAGGGTAAAAACATAAAATATACAAAAATATAAGGGCAAAATGGATGTAAAACTACCCTAAAATGCCTATATGAAATGAGTGCAATAAATTCCCCCAAACTCAAACATATGCTTGTCCTCAAGTAAATTAAAAACAATTAATGCAATTTGGGGTACCTTCCCTTAAATTCATGAGAATTACTTTTCCAAGCTCTCAAACTTACTTTTAGCCACCAATAAACCATATACCCACTTTTAAGGTACAAAGAATTTAATCCTTACCAAAGTTATCACTACTTAGCCTTGGCTCAATAATTCATATCATCAAGCCCAAAGCAATCAATCACAAAGAATAATCATTTCTAAATAGACTCTAGAGCAATCCATAAACTAAAGTGTCTCAAATAATGATAGAAGTAAATGAATGGATGAATGATATCCCAATCCCATAGGCAATTCTCCTATTTCAATCTCCACTAATATAGCAAAACACCATCAAAAGATCAAAAGGACTTTCAAGGGTTGTAATGGCTAACAAGGAAAGAATAAAAATAACAAAATATGAGAATAATTAAATTATTAAAAGATCAAGACACACAATTTTTTTATTTCTTTTTTTTTTATATCAAATGGGAGAATGAACTTTACAACTATTCACAAATGCTAGCACATATTTTTAAAGCTTTTGGAGGGACTACATAAATAACATTGACTTTGAATTATAATTATCCCTTTTAATTCACCCCCAAACTCATTTCTTTGTATACTTGGGTAGTGGATTACTTTACATACCATAATTGAATTTTTCTTTTCTCTCTCTCTCTCTCTCTCTCTCTCTCTTTTTAGTGTATCTATCACTCAAAGAATTATTCTCATTAAGGGTAGGTAAGTGTTTGAGTTTATAGCTAGGCATTAGTTTGGGTTTATGGCTAGGCATTAATATGGATTCCAAAGAAATAAAAGGGATAAATGTAGACTCAAATTGGTTGTAAAGGGAAATTTTAAAGTGAGGTTGGCTAAGGCTAAAATATGGGTTTAAAATTCAAATAATGTCTAGATCATTTCTTTCTTAAGTGCATGCTATGATTTCGCCTTGAAAGGTTTAGGAGGATTATTCTACGATTGGTGAGACATCAATTAGCTACTTCTTACCCTAGAGTTTTCTCTAGGCACTCAAACTCAATGCAATTTATTGGGTGGCCCTTGGCTAAAAGGCTATAAACTAAGGCAAGAATCTAATAACCTTACACCTATCCAGAACTTTCAATCCATCAAACCCTTCTAAAAGTAAGTTCAATTGCTCTTCAAAGCAATTCTCAATTCTCTAAGAACAAGGTAAAAATTTATTTTTATGATATGCATGATTCTGAAATGAATGCATAATCAAATTAAAACTAAGTGTAAACTTTATATGAAAACTATATGCAAGTGTAAGTGTATGAGTAGAGACATTTGTGTGGTATAAGTATAAGTGTATGGATTAACTATGAATGAATGAATGAAATGCAATAAATGAATGAATAAAAATTTTAAAAAAAATTTGCAAAAATTTTATCCTCACCCCCAAACTCAAATGAGACATTGTCTTCAATGTCTAAAATGAATGCAAAGATGGGCAAAATTAAGCTAACTAATTAATTAATGAAATATATACAGTTGGGAATTAAATCAATATATGCTCAAGAATTCCAAAATTAAGCTCAAAATAATATTAACAATGAAGCTTTAGAGAGAAAAATGTGAGAAAGTATCCCAAATGTATGAATTTACAGTGCTTAAGAAGGTGCTTAAGATGATGCTTAACCTGTTGCTTAGGGTTAAGCAAGGTGTGCATAAGGTTAAACAAGATCTTAAACACTAGGAACATGCTAAAAATATAAAGAACCGTAAGTGATCTAGTACCTCATGAAGAAATTAAACATATTTTGTTGAAGGTAAACTGTGTCACTCATCAATATCCACAAAATTAGAATTGAATTAAAAGATAAAGTGCAAAAGAAAAAAATGAAAAGGTGTAATGAAATAAGAGCATTCATAAAATAACTATATGCACAATTGTAAAATAAGATAAAATAAAATAAAATTTGAAATGTGTAAAGTGCAAGCACAACAATAAAATAAAAGAAACTACAATTGTCATCAAAGTTTGAAATTTAATAGGCAAATTACAAAATGAAATCCAAGACATAAACAAACACAGAAATAAAAACTAAGTCTGAAACAAAGCCTAATCTACTGTTAAACTAAAGAAACAGCTGCTACTGCCACTGCTGTCAAGGCTTTGCTGTTGCTGATGGGTCTGTTGGTGGCATAGGGGTTGCTGCATTAGGGTCTGCTTCAGGTTCTGCAGGAGCTTCATGGTGATTTGAAGCTTTAGAGGCGGTCTCTAAGTTTTCTGTGAGGTCCTTCATTTGCTGGAGTATGTCTTGGCCCCAATGATATAAATTGTTAAAAGATTGGGCCAATTTATTGTAGAGCTCTAACATTTGAATTTCCTGCTGCTTTTGCTTCTTTTTAAGAGATGAAAATCTCTTTTTCAGACTCTTTTCTAGCTTCTTCTGCTGTTTGACCTGCTGCTGACCCAAAACATCAATTTTAACTTCTAACTCCTTCAAGAATTTCTGTGGTTTCAATTGGAGGAATAGATGGTTAGGCAGTGAAGCTGGCTACTTTGGATTCTAAGGATCTTAAAAGGGACATAATTTCTAATGGAAACTGCTATTCATTAGCTGCTTGAGGTGCCTGCACAGGTTCTGTTGGTGTATAAGCACTTGTTGCTGCAAAACCACTAGCATCACTATGCTGCTGTAACAATATATAAGTGTGCCCTTTCTTTCCACAAAGACCCATGTGAAGCAACATTGTGCTGTCTAAAAATAACACACCAAAAACTGGCACAAGCTTATATAAACTAGGATCAAAGCCAAATGAATTGGCTATGACGGTTATATAACCTCTAAAAACTATGCTATCTGTGGTGTGCCTTGTGACAGTTTTGCAACACCCCTCACCTGACTACAGTGTAGCAGAGCAAGGCATGTCACACTCAGTGCCAGAGTACCCTATTTTATCTTACTACAGTGTAGCCGAGCAAGGCATGTCACACTCAATTATTTTTCTATGGAGAAACCAGCGGAGTTTCCCCTGTTTCTATTACCATTTGGCGTATTTCACTATTCACCTGCTTGAAATTTCAATAATATTTTCACAATAAAATCTCATCCATACTAATCATAATTATCTCATCACCCATTCAATTCTTGCAACTCATTTGCATACACGTTCATTCATACTCAATTTATGTATCAAAATTCTCAAACTTTATAATTTACATGATTTACAAGCTAATTTCATAAATTCACAATTTACATGATATACAATTAATTACAATACCATAATTTACATTACAATTAATAACTAATTATAAATACATAAAATAACTTTTGTGAGCCCTATCTATATGCATTGCTGAGGAGGTGACAACTTGAACACTTCTGACACTTCTGCAGATCTGGACTCCAAAAATCCCAATCAAATGTCCACTGCGTTTTTTGCTTCAGTACCTGCGCGAAGGAAACAAATCCATTCTGCTTAGTGATGCAATAATATAACAAGAAAATAATATATACAAATAAGAAAGACTGAAGTATAATTCTAAAATATAATTTAGATCATCGGGTATCAATTAAATTTGGTATGATATTTCTAATATTAACTATCTTATATTCTATTTTGTCCCTCTTTGGAAGTGTTGAGTTTATACAATAATAATATTCGATATACAGATTAATTCTAGGAGTATTGTATTTTTGGTTCTTACAATTCTGAAAATTTCATTTGTACTACTTGATTTAGTTATGTTTCCATTGCTAATCTTTTTCATCATTTCATTCAATACTAATGTTCTTAAATAATTTTAATAATTTACACTGCCCAGGTAACCTATGACAGGCTAACTAAACTAGATAACGGGTCGTTGGCACTGGAAACCGTGGTGCCTCAGGCTGTCATACCATGGGACGCGGAATGTCAACCACGTATGCAGTCAGTATGGCTAAAAAGCCATGATAACATATAATAGGGCATAAAAGCCATGAGTGCGGGCATATAGCCACGAGTGCGGGCATAAAGCCATGAATACAAGTATAAAGCCTTACGCAGTACTGCTAAAATAATACCCTATTGGCATGCCAATCTATCCAATCTAACACACGTGTCTAGGCAATACATGGGTACATAGTACCATTAAATGTTAATATGTTGTGTTTTATGACTTCATTATTTCATGACAAATTTCAATTATAATTTATACATTCATTTGATCATTTATATGATCGCAATTCACATCAATTATCCTTTTATACTATTGTACTCAAAGTATTAGTCGTTTTCACAATAATGAAAACTAATGTCTCATTCATACATTAATATGATTTATTTATTCATTCATTATGTCATTCATATGATCACAATTTATAGCAATTATTTCATTATATATTCCATTATATATATTTGTTGTAACATTCTAAACTTTATTTCCTAGTGAAAATACAATATCTAGACTCATTTTCATCTAATGCATATATTCATGAATATCATTTATATAATTCACAATTTATCAATTATATCATCTATTTTTCCTTTCTAATTCCTTGTCTAATTTATTACATTATTTTACATGTCCCTAGGTTCAACATTTTCATTTATATTGATTTCCAAACCACATTTCAAAATATATTAATAATGTCTCCTAAGTTCTATTTGTGATGAGAATACAATTCCCATCTACCTATTCTCATAATTTAGGTATACATTAAATCCTTTAAGTGGGTACCATTGACCTCATTAGCAACTTAAGTTTTTTTGGTAGTTACTATTCACTTGACCATTTCCCTTCAAAGGTTGAATTTTTAATTCATAATATGTACACAAATGTTTGATACATATTTATACCACATTTTGGGTTCTAAGTTTATTGGCATTTATTGCCAATTGCAATTCAAAGCCTCCTAAAAGTATTTTCAAAAATTCAGTTTTTGTGTCATATGTTTACTGTTCCATTGGTCTAAGCTACAGTGAGAATTTGACAAACTTTTTTTCATCAAAGTTGTTCCTTTATGTGTCTTCTTTAATTTCCTTTTTGAATTACTCTATTTGGAGTTTTGTAACTCAAGTTATGGCCATTTTACCATAACTGGCCGGATTGACCTGTACCCAGAATTTCTAGGCAATTTGGTTATGCTAGATTTAGTGTCCTAACTTGGACTAGCAATTTGAATTGGTTAGGTTCAGAATTTGAGTTTGTGTTCCTTATAAAAGTTATTCTAAATTGTCTAATCTTTCCATTGATATAAAATTCAGGTTATTTGGATATTTCTACACTGAGTTATAGCCAAATGAACAGACTGTTCATTTGGTCAATTTTCCAGGGTAGTATATATGTTACCCGAATTAGGTCAATTTTTAGGGCAACTTAGGTTGGTTTTTTGGGCATGGTTTCTTCACAAAAAATGTGGCTTAAGGTCTTAAATTTCATCTCCAATTGGCCTCACATCAATTGGAGCTATCTAGCTCTACTTATGTTCATTTAAACACATTGGAGTCATAGGTCCAGAATTCTCTGCACAAAAATAACACTTCCAATACCACCTTCCCACACTACTACCATCCACAAATCACATTCTATGCACTTCAATTAGTCCATAATTGGTCTCAACGTCAATAATTTATCAACATATCATTAAATTCCTAATTTTTATATCAAACTCTAGCTCCAATTCAAGATTTACACAACACATATCACATTAGGCATACTAATCAATTTCTAATTGATGTCTACAAATCAAACATCATTTCTAAACCATTCAAATCCATCAAAACCCTCAAACTCTCACTCCCATAAGGCTGGCCAAAATTCCATGAAACCTAAGCATGCATATTTACTTCATTTTTCATCAATTTCTAATCTAACTTAACTTGAATTCATGCTTAAAAGGGAATAAAGGCAAGAAATATGGATCTAACCTCTTTGTGAGCAATTCCCAATTTCCAAAACTTCTTGATGTCCAATTCTTTTTGCTGTCCAAATCTTACTCCAGTGGTAAGGGTCAATTTTTGTGAAGACAAGATGAGGTTTTATGGTGGTTTGGTGGGTGAATTGAAGTGGGAAATGAAGCTTGGTTGAAAGATCAATGGAGGGAGAGGGAAGAGAGAATCACGGCTGGATGACGAAGAAGAAACCAGAAATTGGTTTGTTAATTTGACTCATTTTTTCCCTTTTTAAAGAATCTTAATTGTGTTGTTGAATGGTGATTGGTGGAGGCATGTTAAATGACATCATCTTATGTCATAATTCCAATTTTTATTCTTTTTTTTTTCTTTTCTTTCCTACTCATTTTCAATTTAATTTTTAGCAATATTTATTCATATTTTATGTCATATAATTCACTTACATAAATGGACAAGTCGGTCAAAAATAGTCTCTGAAGGCGAAATGACCAAAATGCCCTCCATTTGGCTTAACAGACTAAAATTATCAGTACCGATTTAAAAATTTTTCTAAGCATTTTCTTCGCATTCAAGTGCCATCAAAAGCTCAATGACTCTTCTCTGGAGTCCCAAAAATTATTTCACTGGGTTTCCCTCGAGTTTAGAGCCACTAGCTATGAGGACAGCAACTTCCCATTAGGGTCACCCATCACCGGGGTACTGGCTCATTTAACTTTGTTGTATTTTATTTCTAAAATTTTTTCTAAATTTTTCTTACATTGTTTAAGTTATTTATGACTCTTCACTCTAGTTTACATATAGTTCCAAACATTCTGACTATCCGGACCGACATTAATCACCGGAATTGTCGAATGCATGGACTAGCTAAAGTGAGGGTGTTACAATTCTTCCCCTCTAACGAAAATTTCATTCTCGAAATTTACCGGGTGTAGGTATCTGAGATAATTCCTTTACCTTTCTATTGTTCCCTCTGTGTACTCCTTTTATATATATAATATTATTTAGTCTTTTCGAATTTATCATTATACACTTAGGCATATCATAAAGGAATGATACTTTATCTCAAATTCACATTTGGGGCATCTTGCTCCTCTCCGGCTTGGGTGACATTTGCAAGTGGTGTTACTGTTGTACCTGGTCCTTCCACGATCTCTGTCTGGGTCCGTGGTAAATTCTTCTTAGGATAATCTTTCAGACAATGGTCCATGGCCCCACATCTATAACAGGCTTCAGTCAATCCCCTACATTCACCTTTCTGCCACTTGTTACAATGGCCACATTTTCTTGCTAGTCTTGGTGCACTCACTACTAGTATCTCTAGTTGACCTCTTCTAGTTATAGGCCTGGGTCTAGGTCTCCTACTTCGATCAGATGTCTGACTTAACTATTCTCTCGGCCTCTTATTACTAAACTATCCAAATTTCCTCTTTTGCTAATCACCACTCCTCTTCTATTCCTCTTCATGAACATAGCTAATATATTTCTTTCTGAACTCTATCATAAAGAATTCCCAAGTTACGTCGGCTGGTGGCACTACCTTGGTTATAACATCCCACCACCGATATGCAGCTTCTTGTAGCAGTGAAACTGCATACTCTAAACTCTGTTCGGGTGTGCAATGCAGTTGTTGCAGGACCCTTTTAGTCTTTTCTAACCAATACTCAGCCGCTGAAGAATCGTCTTCCTTTCTACCATTGAAATCTATAGCTCCATACTTCCTAATATTTCCTAAAGGTGATTTCCGCTGAGGCGGTGGTGGAATAACCCCAGTCATCTGTCGAAAGAATTCAGTCATCTGCTCAAATAAGGCCTGTTGGGGTTGTACAGGCACATCTTGCACTGGTGGAGTAGGATCTCCCCAATTTCTAACATCACTCCCAGTCGGGATACGGCTTACTACTTATTCTTCTATTGCCCTTTGCGATTCTGAGTCCATACCTTAACCTAAAATAACCAAAGAAAACAGATCTATATTAGTGTCACCTCGACTCATATGAATGCAATGCATGTTATGCACACTATCTTATTCTATCTATCGATGTCTAAGAACGCCTAAACTGTGCTCTAATACCAATAAATGTAACACTCCACACCCGACTACAGTGTAGCCGAGCAAGGCATGTCACACTCGGTGCCGGAGCACCCTATTTTATCTTACTTTATTCCTTTAAAAATTATGTTCTCGTTATATTTTAATATCAATTATTTTTCTATGGAAAAACCAATAGAGTTTCCCTTGTTCTATCACCATTTGGTGTATTTTACTATTCACCAGTTTGAAATTTCAATAATATTTTCACAATAAAATCTCATCCATACTAATAATAATTATCTCATCACACATTCAATTCTTGAAACTCATTTGCATACATGTCCATTCATACTCAATTTATGTATCAAAATTCTAAAACTTTATAATTTACATGATTTACAAGCTAATTTCATAAATTCACAATTTACATGATATACAATTAATTACAATACCATAATTTATATTACAATTAATAACTAATTGTAAATACATATAATAACTTTTGTGAGTCCTATCTACATGCATTGCTGAGGAGGTGACAACTTGAACACTTCTGACACTTCTGCAGATCTGGACTCCAAAAATCCCAGTCAAATGTCCACTGGGTTTTAGCTTCAATACCTGTGTGAAGGAAACAAATCAATCGTGCTAAGCATTTCTGCTTAGTGGTGCAATAATATAACAAGAAAATAATATATACAAATAAGAAAGATTGAAGTATAATTCTAAAGTATAATTTAGATCCTCGGGTATCAATTAAATTTAGTATGATATTTCTAATATCAACTATCTTATATTCTATTTTGTTCCTCTTTGGAAGTGCTGAGTTTATACAGTAATAATATTCGATAGACAGATTAATTCTAGGAGTATTGTATTTTTGGTTCTTACAATTCTGAAAATTTCATTTGTACTACTTGATTTAGTTATGTTTCCATTGCTAATCTTTTTCCTCATTTCATTCAATACTAATGTTCTTAAATAATTTCAATAATTTACACTGCCCAGGTAACCTATGACAGGCTGACTAAACTGGATAATGGGTCGTTGGCACTGGACACCGTGGTGCCTCGGGCCGTCAAACCATGGGACGTGAAACGTCAACCACGTATGCAGTCAGTATGGCTAAAAAGCCATGATAACATATAATAGGGCATAAAAGCTATGAGTGCCGGCATATAGCCATGAGTGCGGGCATAAAGCCATGAATACAGGCATAAAGCCTTACGCAGTACTGCTTAAACAATACCCTATTGGCATGTCAATTTATCCAATCTGACACACGTGTCTAGGCAATACATGGGTACATAGTACCATTAAATGTTAATATATTGTGTTTTATGACTTCATTATTTCATGACAAATTTCAGTTATAATTTATACATTCATTTGATCATTCATATGTTCACAATTCACAACAATTATCCTTCTATATCATTGTACTCAAAGTATTAGTCCTTTTCACAATAATGAGAACTAATGTCTCATTCATACATTAATATGATTCATTTATTCATTCATTATGTCATTCATATGATCACAATTTATAACAATTATTTCATTATATATTCCATTATATATATTTGTTGTAACATTCTAAACTTTATTTCCTAGTGGAAATACAATATCTAGACTTATTTACATCTAATGCATATATTCATGAATATCATTTATATAATTCACAATTTATTAATTATATCATCTATTTTACCTTTCTAATTCCTTATCTAATTTATTACATTATTTTACATGTCCCTAGGTTCAACATTTTCATTTATATTGATTTCCAAACCACATTTCAAAATATATTAATAATGTCTCCTAAGTTCTATTTGTGATGAGAATACAATTCCCATCTACTTATTCTCATAATTTTGGTATACATTAAATCCTTTAAGTGGGTACCATTGACCCCATTAGCAACTTAAGTTTTTTTGGTAGTTACTATTCACATGATCATTTCCCTTCAAAGGTTAACTTTTTAATTTATAATATGTACATAAATGTTTGATACATATTTATACCATATTTTGGGTTCTAAGTTTGTTGGCATTTATTGCCAATTGCAATTCAAAGCCTTATAAAAGTATTTTTAAAAATTCAGTTTTTGTGTCCTATGTTTGCTGTTCCATTGGTCTAAGCTATAGTGAGAATTTGGCAAACTTTTCTTCATCAAAGTTGTTCCTTTATGTGTCTTCTTTAATTTCCTTTTTTATTCACTCCATTTGGAGTTTTGTAGCTCAAGTTATGGCCATTTTATCATAACTGGCCAGATTGACAGTACCCAGAATTTCTAGGCAATTTGGTTCTGCCAGATTTGGTGTCCTAACTTGGACTAGCAATTTGAATTAGTTAGGTTCAGAATTTGAGTTTGTGTTCCTCATGAAAGTTGTTCTAAATTGTCTAATCATTCCATTGATATAAGATTTAAGTCATTTGGATATTTCTACTCTGTTCATTTGGTTTATTTTCCAGGGCAGTATATATGTTACCCGGATTAGGTTAATTTTTAGGGCAACTTAGGTTGGTTTTCTAGGCATGGTTTCTTCACCAAAAATGTGGCTTAAGGTCTTAAATTTCATCTCCAATTGGCCTCACACCAATTGGAGCTATCTAGCTCTACTTATGTTCATTTAAACACATTGGAGTCATAGGTCCAGAATTCCCTGCACAAAAATAACACTTCCAATACCACCTTCCCACACTACTACCATCAACAAATCACATTCCATACACTTCAATTAGGCCATAATTGGTCTCAACATCAATAATTTATCAACATATCATTAAATTCCTAATTTTTATATCAAACCCTAGCTCCAATTCAAGATTTACACAACACATATCATATTAGGCATACTAATCAATTTCTAATTGATGTCTATAAATCAAACACCATTTCTAAACCATTCAAATCCATCAAAACTCCCATAAGGCTGGCAAAAATTCCATGAAACCTAAGCATGCATATTTACTTCATTTTTCATCAATTTCTAACCTAACTTAACTTAAATTCATGCTTAAAAGGGAATAAAGGCAAGAAATATGGCACTAACCTCTTTTTGAGCAATTCCCAACTTCCAAAACTTCTTGATTTCCAATTCTTTTTGCTGTCCAAGTCTTACTCTAGTGGTAACGGTCAATTTTGGTGAAGATAATATGAGGTTTTATGGTGGTTTGGTGGGTGAATTGAAGTGGGAAATGAAGCTTGGTTGGAAGATCAATAGAGGGAGAGGGAAGAGAGAGTCACGGCTAGATGAGGAAGAAGAAACCAGAAATTGGTTTCTTAATTTGACTCATTTTTCCCTTTTTAAAGAATTTTAATTGTGTTGTTGAATGGTGATTGGTGGAGGCATGTTAAATGACATCATATTATGTCATAATTCTAATTTTTATTCATTTTCTTTTCTTTTCTTTCCTACTCATTTTCAATTTAATTTTTAGCAATATTTATTCATATTTTATGTCATATAATTCACTTACATAAATGGACTAGTCGGTCAAAAATCATCTTTGAAGGCAAAATGACCAAAATGCCCTCCATTTGGCTTAACAGACTAAAATTGTCTGTATCGATTTAAAAATTTTTCTAAGAATTTTCTTCGCATTCTAGTGTCATCAAAAGCTCAATGACTCTTCTCTGGAGTCCCAAAAATTATTTCACTGGGTGTTCCTCGGGTTTAGAGCCACTAGCTGTGAGGACAGCAACTTCCCGTTAGGGTCACCCATTACTGGGGCACTGGCTCATTTAACTTTGTTGTATTTCATTTCTAAAATTTTTCCTAAATTTTTCTTACTATTATTTGAGTTATGTGTGACTTCTCACTCTAGTTTACATATAGTTCCAGATATTCCAACTGTCCGGACCGACATTAATCACCGAAATAATCGAATGCACGGACTAGCTAAAGTGAGGGTGTTACAAGTTTGGTGCCAATGAGTAGCTAAGAAGTAGGCTGAGCTAACTGGTTTTCTCTCCTTCATACACCACAAGAAAAATAAGTGTCCAGCACCTATAATGCTATTACGGTGCCCTCTGCTTAAGACAGTTTACGAGATAAATCTATGAAGATATTTCAACACAGGATCCACTATCCTGGTTGCCTTTGCTATGCTCTGCCTATGATAACCTCCATAAGGAGCAATTTCCTTCTAGAATTTAACAGGATCATTGATGGTTTGTTGCCACTCAATGCTTTTATATCAAACATCCTGCAAACCAAAAATTGCACTCATAGAGCCCATATCTAATTCTCTATCTTTACTAGCACATCTAAAGCAAATTACATCTTTATGGCCAAGGACAGTAGGTTTGAAATTCAACCTTAGGGAACTCAAAAACTCCAAAGTCAATTCTTTATACACTGGTTTCCTAATCCTAGAAAACTCAGTCCAATTGACAGCATCTAAATAAGCAAACACAGAGTCATAAATTCCTAATTCTCTTAAAATTTGCTCATCCATATATTCATTTGCTGAAATGGGCTTGGAGGCTAAATTCTCATATGCATTTTTTATATCTATGTCTTTAAAAGCCCAAGGTCATGGAGAAGTTACCTCCTCTATGTCATCTACGGATGCTGAAGGTGTTGCTAAGGCACTAGCAGCTGAGAAGATATCAAGGGTGATTGAAATATAGGGATTGGGGCAACTGGCAATGAAATTGATGATGCTGACCTTGTTCTCTTATTGACTTGTAACACCCCTATTTGTATAGCTTGGTATATTTCACTATTCTGGTGACTGGTGTCGGTCCGGATAATTTAGGAGATTAGAACCACAAATAAGACAACTAGAAAAGCCCTGAACACTAATAATTAGTAACTGTTAATAGTTAAGTATAAATAAGAAAAACAGAACACAAGAAGTTAAATGAGCCGAGAGTCACAACGATGGATGACCTTCTCGGGAAGGACTGCGAGGTCGATTTAAACTCAAATTTCGAACCGTAAAATATGACGCCGCGGTCCTTAGGACTATTACGAACACAATGGAAAAGAGAAAATCACAAAAAAGAAATGTTAAGCCGGTCAAATAATTAGGTCAGGGATCCGGAAGAAATATTGAATTATTTGCAAATCGGGTCGAATTGGCGAGGGGCAATTTAGTTAATTAACCCCTAGAGCTGACTCCTGACCTAACTGTTAAATAAAATAAGAGAAAAAAAATTTTCAGAATTAGAAATTAAATTAAAGAACTAAAGAAAAATAAATGAAAAAAAAAGAAAAAGAAAAAAAATGAAAAAGTGATTACCTCATGCATGACATCATGCATTATGCAATAAACATTATAATTAAAATTTTAAATTTTTGGATAACTTTTGGTCTTACTAAAGGTTAAATATTTAGAAAAATAAAAGAAAAAAAAAAGTCCCTCATCTTCTTCAAATTGCCGGGACCCATCTCTTTCACCTCTCCCTCTCTAAAACCTCCATGGAAGCTCACTTTTGAGCTTAAAAACAACCAAATCCCACCATAGAAAATTTAATTACCATAACTAAACTTTGTTTGGGCAACTAGAAAAGAAGGTTCAAGGAGAAAGAAAGAAGAAAGGAAGAAGTTTGAAGAGGAAAAAATTATGCATAAAGGTTAGTAATCTAAACTTAAAGTTCTAGTTGAATTAATTGTGTTTATAGTTGAATAAACCTAGAAATATACTTAAAATGAGATGAAAACAACTTTGGAGGACTATATGTGAATTTCGGTCAGCCATAGATCTATGAGAATATGATATGTTTTGAATGAATTAAAAGTGTATGTAAGCTTGAATGAGTTGAGAAATGGTGTTGGTATGCTTGGAATCAATTAAATGTAAACAAATCAAGTGAATTAGGGTTTGAACCTAGGGTTTTAGAAGACAAAAATTGAAGAGTTGGTCAAATGGTGTGTTTGACCTTGTTTAAGCTGAAAAATGGTCATATGTGACCAATTGTGGTGTGTTGAAAGTGTTGGAACCAAATGGAAATTCAGATTGGTTATGGACATCCTGCAGGCAGTATGACCAAGGTCCCTTTCAGGGACCAAAATTGAAAATTTACCAACCCAATTGGTGCGAGGCCAATTGGGAATGAAACTAGACACAAAATGGCACATTTTTCATCTAGGAATCATGCCCAAAAAGTGACCATAGCATAGTGAACAAATTGGCCAAATCTGGAAGTGAATGTTCTGCCCTGTACAAAAATGATCCAATGAACAGTGTTTGTTCATCTGGCCATAACTTGGGCTAGGCAAGTCTAAATGACCTGAAATTTTACCTGTAGAAAGCTAAGATATAGACCTAAAACTTTCATGAAGAATATAAACCCAAATTATGCCCTTAACCAAGTCATTTAGCCACCCAAAATTGGTGACCTAAAATTGCCAGAACCAGTTTTGGTGCCCAAAAAATCTGGGTTAGGCCAATCCGGCCAGCCATGTTCAAATGGCTATAACTTGAGTTTCAAAACTCCAATTGGAGTGATTTAAAAAGGAGAATAAATTTAAGACTATAAGGAACAATTTCTATGAAGAAAACTTAGCCAAATTCTAATAGCAACATGACCAATGGAACAGTGCAACATAGGACACCAAAACTGAAAATTTGAAATTTTGCCTAAAAGACTTAAGTTTTGAGTAAACAACCAAAACCAACAAATTAGGTAACCAAAATGTGGTATGTGGGTGAAATTGGAATTCCCATACCTATTAAGCCTTAGAAAGTCAACAAATTGACTAGAATAGTGTCATGAATAGTAACCCTAAAAAATAAATTTTAAATAACGTCAAGTTTAGCATATTAAAGCTAGATATAAGTATATTTGAATTTATTTTTGGAGTTATGATAAATTGTGGTACTGAAACACTGTGAAACTGTGTGTTTCAGTGGAAAAGAATACCGGGAAAGAATCCGAGGCGTCAAGTCAAGGCCAAGAGGCGACTCGTATAAGGTTTATGCACAACATAGAATTTTTGTAAATTTTCTTCTGCACATTTTTTTGAATGAATTGAGATATGAAATTGTGACATAATTGAATTGAAAAGTTTATTATGCTTTTGATTTAAATTGTTGAAAGATTAATTGTTTGTGTTTGAAATGGCAATAAAAGTTTAGTAAATTGTTAAGATAGTTTTGAAACCAAAGTATCATGACCATATATTTGAATACCTCACTAGCATGACTAGTGGTGGAAATCAGTTTCGAATTTTGATTCCTTCTCTGGCTGAAGTGTTGTGGTGTGTGCCAGTAAAAGAAGAAAAAGAATGGGTTCCCATTTATTTGAGCTAGCTAGCCTTATGATGTGACTTCTCCTTAGTCTCTGGCTATAGAGATGATATTTGTTTCGAATGGCATGATATAACTATGTGTTTTTATGAAATTTGTTTTGAGACTTCGAAATGAAATTGTTTGGATTAAGATTTTATAAGTCATATTTTGAATTTATATTTCATATTCAGTTTAATTTTTGAATAAATATAATTTAAATTCCGCATAAAGATTATTTTAGTATGTTCTGCACCACTGAGTCCTAGTACTCAGCGATGGCTGTTATTGCTATCGCAGATATAGAGACTAGAGGAGCAGCAGAGTGAGCTGCTGAGGATTGACGAGCTACCTACTCTGAAGTTTATCGGGTATATTTTATACCCTGATTATAAAAATTATTTTGATGTATGTAATGTATGTAAATGTAGGAAATGGTCATGAGCAGTTGTTTAAAGCTTGTAATAAATGTTAGTTTGGATTTTTCTTAATGTAAATTTTTGTAATGATGTATATAAATTGCTTTATCTTTAATTACATATGAATGGAAGTATTTTGTTTTAATTTGAATGAAATTAATTAGTAGTATTTTGTTGATGTTGAATTTTGAAATTTGAGAAATGATGTTGAAATTGGTTGGGATGGATGTTGATTTGATGAAGTTATTGAGATAAATCATTGGAAGTGCTTTTTACAGGTATTAGAAGAACTGTTTTCTCAAAATATAGACGACACTCTGTCAAAATTTTTATAAAATTTACGAAAAAATAAAATGGGACAAAAATCTTAACTAGTTTTCAAACTCTAATTAAGTGTTTTAATACCTATTAGAAAATGCTCACCACTTATAAAAGTAAGAAAATTGTTTTAAAATCCCTTGTAGGATACTTAATGAGTTATCGGTAGGTGAAGCTCGGTAGTTCATTAGGTATTCTACGGGATCAAGTTATGCCTCACAGAGGGGTCAGGTGTGACATGTTTTAGTGGTATCAGAGCGAATTTTTAAAGTACATTTTAACTTGTGAATTAATGTCTTTTATTTGTTAAGTACAACTGCTCAATGTCCTTATTTGTTACATACAGTGCATTACATCATAAATATGAACTAACGGAGGGAATCTCCATGTGTTATTTGTTCAGGAGATATCCTAACTCCAAACTGATATGGAAGAAGGGGATCGCTTTGTTGAACAATCTATTGAAGCTGAGGCACAAGAGGAAGCCCTAGCTTTACAGAATGTCAGTGGGTCAGTGGCACCAGCCCCACAAATGCCGCAGTTTCCTTCACAGTTCGCACAGTAAATGGCTGCGATGTTCCAACAAATGGCTGGGGGTATGCCTACTCAAGCTTCACCCCAGACTACTGTGGTGTAACCTCAAGCTCCAGTTAGACAGTATGACAAGCTGTTGAAGTATGGGGCCACAGAATTTAAAAGTCTGATGGACCCTTTAAAAGCGAGCGATGGCTAGAGAGGATGGATCGAGTGTTCAAGAAGCTGCCCGGATGAGTTGAAATTTGAATACTCGATGCTCGCTCTGCAGGGATGCGTATGATTGGTGGAAGACCATCCCCCACAGCTTGGCTGAACCACCAGTACTGACCTGGGATGACTTCATCAGAGAATTCAGATAGAAATATTTCCCAGATGCATATGTAGATCAAAAATTGCAAGAATTTCTGAGTTTGAAGCAAGGCAACAGATTAGTGGCAGAGTATGAGAGGGAGTTCTCCCGCTTAAGCCACTATGCTGGAAGTCTCCTGTCTACTAGCAAAGAAAGGTGCAAGAGATTTGAGATGGGTTTGAAGCCCAGCCTACGGATGCAAGTAGTGGGATTCAGACACAGTAACTTCTCAGAGCTAATCTGTCAGGCACTTGAGTTGGAAAGAATTGAATCAGAAGTGACACCAGCAAAAGAAAAATCAGAGAAAGCTGAGAAATCAGGGAAAGATAAGGGGGAAAAGTCAGTAGAGCAAAGTCCTAGTGGTACCTATGGAAAGAAGGAGAAATTTGGGGGACCTAGCAGAGGTCAAGGTGGAAGGTTTGGAAGGGGCCGATTCTCTAGACAGACCCCCTAGGTCTGGTTGGCAGTCGAGCAGGGGTTCACAACCTCCCCGCCCCTGTGAGACTTGTGGCAAGATTCTTGGGAGAGAATGCTATTGGGCAACAGGAGCCTGTTTTAACTGTGGAGGCAAGGGTCATATTGCAAAAGGTTGCACTAGTGCTCCTAGATTCGGTCTAGCTCCTACTACTGCAGAAGGATCTATTCAGAATCCTGCTCCCAGAGGTTCACAACCGGTGGACAGAGGAAGTGGCAGAGGTAGAGGCAATGCTCTGGGTAGTCAGGGTACTGTTGGTCAGTTAGCACAAGGAAGTGCTTTAGCCAGGGTTTACATGATGAGACAGCGAGAAGAGGCTGAGACTTCCGATGTGGTAGCTGGTACATTCTCTATATCTGATCAAGAAGTATTTGTGTTATTTGATCCGGGTTCAACCCACTCATATGTTAGTGCTAGCATAGTCAGTTCACTTGCTGTTCCGTGTGTCAAAATGGGTTTTGAAGTGCTAGTAACTAGTCCGTTAGGACAAGAGGTTCCGGTCAATAAAATCTATAGAGACTGTCCTTTGGTGATCCAAGGACATGTTTTTTTGTCAGATTTGATTGAAATACCCTTTAGAGATTATGATATTATCTTGGGCATGGATTGGTTAGCCAGGCATCATGCCATGATTGACTGTAGACTGAAGACAGTCACTTTTGGTCTCCCTCTGTACGGTGATGTGGTAATACATGGGGAGAGGCATTTACTGCCATCAAACATCATTTTGGCTGCACTGGCCAGAAGGATGATTAGAAAGGGGTGTGAAGCATACTTGGCACATGTGATAGACACCCAAGTGGGGAGTCCAGCACTGAGGGACATCCCTATGATATGTGACTTTCCAGATGTGTTTTTTGATGAATTGCCAGGATTACCTCCAGAAAGAGAAGTGCAGTTTAAGATTGATGTTATGCCTAGTGTGGACCCAATCTCTATAACACCATATAGAATGGCACCTGCAGAATTGAAAGAGTTGAAAGTGCAGTTGCAAGAGCTGCTTGACAAGGGCTTTATCCGCCCTAGTGTGTCACCTTGGGGAGCGCCAGTCTTGTTTGTTAAGAAGAAAGATGGCACTCTCCGCTTATGTATTGATTATCGACAGTTGAATAAGGTGACAATAAAGAATAGATATCCATTGGTCCGCATTGATGACTTGTTTGATCAATTGAGGGGTGTAGCTGTGTTCTCCAAAATTGACCTGAGATCAGGTTATTATCAGTTGAAAGTACAAGAGCAGAGTATTCCTAAAACTGCCTTCAGAACCCACTATGGCCATTATGAGTTCTTGGTCATGCCATTCGGGTTAACTAATGCTCCAGCTGCTTTTATGGACCTGATGAACACTATCTTCAGACCATACCTCGACCAATTTATTGTGGTATTCATAGATGATATATTGGTCTATTCGAGGAGTGCAGAAGAGCATGATAGATATCTACGGATTGTACTGCAGACTTTGAGGGAGAAACAGCTATATTGGCTGAAAGAAATATCTTTCCTGGGGCATATAGTATCGGTAGAGGGCATCAAGGTAGATCCAAGTAAGATAGAAGCTGTCCTTAATTGGAGGCTACCCAGGAATATCACGGAGATTCACAGTTTTTTGGGTTTAGCTGGATACTACCGTCGATTTGTGAAAGGATTCTCCATGTTGGCATCTCTATTGACCAAGCTGCTTAGAAAAGATGTGAAATTTCAGTGGATGGATAAATGCCAGCTGAGTTTTGATGAATTGAAGAGGTGTTTGACTGAGGCTCCAGTCCTGACTTTACCTACACCGGGTAAAGAATATACAGTTTATAATGATGCTTCTCACAATGGGTTAGGCTGTGTATTGATACAAGATCGAAATGTCATTGCCTATGCATCATGCCAGCTAAAACCGCATGAGAGGAATTATCCAACACATGATTTGGAGCTTGCAGCTATTGTGTTTGCTCTTAAGATCTGGAGACACTATTTGTATGGGGAGAAGTGCTACATCTATACAGATCATAAGAGTTTGAAGTATCTGGGCACCCAGAAAGAGTTGAATTTGAGACAGAGGAGATGGTTAGAATTGATAAAAGACTATGATTATCTGATCGACTATCAGCCAGAGAAAGCTAATATGGTGGTTGACGCCTTAAGTCGCAAGACTATGGCAAGTCTACAGGTTACTCCTTTGTCTATGGTACATGAGTTGAGATCATTACATGCCAGCTTAGATATTAATGATGAGGGGCAGATAGCAGTTGCATAGCATGTACATCCAGTATTGATTGATTAGATCAGAATGGTTGCTCAGAATGATCAGAAGTATCAGAAGCTGTTGGAAAAAGTCAGACAGGGCAAGAAACCAGAATTCTCAATAAGAGATGACAGTCTACTGCTACACCAAGGTAAAATGTGTGTTCCTAATGATGTTGATTTGAGGAAGATCATTTTGAAGGAAGCACATGAGTCTCCTTTTGCCATGCACCCTGGTGGCACAAAAATATATAGTGGGTTAAAGGAGCATTATTGGTGGATGCGTATGAAAAGAGATATGGCAGAATTTGTTTCCAAATGCCTGAGTTGTCAGCAAGTGAAGGCAGAGCATCAAGTACCCATTGGGTTGTTACAATTACTACCAGTACCAGAATGGAAATGGGAGAGAGACAGTCGCTAGTAGATAGAAAAGTTATGCAAATCTCTATAGAAGAGAAGTGGTTTTCCAAGATAGAGATTATGTAATACCCCTCACCCATCTACAGTATAGCCAAGCAAGGTGTGCTACATTTGGTGCCGGAGCACCCTATCTTATCCTGTCTTATATTAAATTCATTTATTTATATTATCTTACGTGTAGTAAATTTTTTTTATCACATTACACTTTTATGGAGACCCAGACAGAGTCTCCTCTGTTTTATTAGTGCATGGCAGGTTTTCTTATTTACCCGTTAAAATCAATTATATTTATTTCATCACATCATTTCTCATATCAATTATTCATGTACCATATCATATCATTACTCATAAAATTTTCAAGAAAATAAACTTCCATTTCATTCACATAACATTACATATAATAATGCACAATTATATACAATCCAAAATTTAATTACATGTCTCAAAATAATTTACAACATTTACTTATGTACAATGATCAAAATGCAAAATCTAAATTTATGAGTCCTACCAAAATGGACTGTTGAGGTGACACTGATACTGTAGCAGATCTGATCAAGATCCTAACTAGAGTCTACTATTGCTGCTGCGACTGCTGGTGGTAGTCTCCTGTACCTGCGCAAGGAAACAATCCATCGCGCTAAGCATAATGCTTAGTGGTGTATAAATTAAAATAAAAATAACTAAATAATTGAAATATTTATTCCACGTATAACTTTATAAAGAAATATAGATTTCATGAGTTTATAGTCTTTTACATGTTTACAGAACTTTGGAAGCAATTAAGTTAATCAGGATCTTTTCTGTTCATTTATTCCATGTTCAGTCTTATTACTCATATCTGTGATCTCTTCATGTAATTATTTAAAAATTTAAGGTTTATTACTGATATCTATGCCCAAGTAACCTATAACAAACTATAAAGACTGGATACACGGGAGTATACTAGTTGAACATCCGTATGTCTAACATGTATACATCTGTCATGTCAGGCACAAGGCCAGCGGGCAGGCATAAAGCCAAAAATAAAATCAGGCACAATGGCCAACGGGTAGGCATAAAGCCTGTTGAATAATCATATCAGATATATATTATCTATCAATGATTATTCATGTAGGTAGTACTGCAATCTGTAGTCCCTAATTGGTATACCAATAGATCCATGCTATATAAATAAGTCTAGGTATACTTTGGGCAAATTAATGTTATTAAGTATTTATAGTTTCATATTATGTGCTAGTTGCATTTAATAACATTTTCATGTTACTTATGATGGGAACATAAGTCCCACATGCATATTCATGTCACTTTTATGTTTAACAATTCATTTTGATTAACTTCATATCATAGAACAAGTCATTTTATGAACCTTTCTCAAGGTCCAGATTTGATGTCTTAAGTTCATCTAACAAATTGGTTAAGGTGTGGCCACTGTTTGGCCACACTTCCTTCATGGAAGTTGTTCCTCTATGTCTTGTCTTTGTTTTCCTTTTTGATTCAGGTCATTTGAAGTTTTAGAACTCAAGTTATAGTTAAAAACCACAACTGGTTCATGGTCTCTTTCTGGGTCCAGATTTAGGCAGATTCTAGAGTTCATTTTTCCCTAATTATTTGGACATGTCACAGTCATCTTTAGACCTAATGTTCTTCATAGAAGTTGTTACCCTATATCTTATGATCACTCAAAATTTTGAATTATAATTTTTCAGATCTTTTAGAATTAATTATAGCAAATTAACTGGCCTGGACTCAGGTACCCTATGTCTACAGGATTCCAAGTTCAGGTCAGTGGCTTTGACTCTCATTTTAGGGCTCTTACACTCAAATTTTGAGAAACGTTTCTGCATTAAAGTTGAAGCCATATCTCTTAGATTTCCAAAACAGTTTGGCTCATCCCATTTGAGATTTTCTAGTGAAAGTTATGATATAAATTCTGTTCTGGGGTCAAGTGGTAGTTGAGGCAAATTCCAATATTTGGTATACTAAATTGTTCTAACAATTTGACTTAGTTCCCTTGGGTTCTGGGTTCTGGTCAAAACATCAATATTATATATCTATGTCTTATAAAAATTTTGGCACTGGTTTCATTGGTTTTGCAATTTTTTAGACCAAGTTATGGCCTTTTTTCCAAAACTGGTAGGGTAAGCCTATGTCTAACAAATTCTGGGCAGATTGTTTCTGGATAGTTTTATTGATCTAATTTGTGCTAACAATTTGACTTGGTTAGAGGCAGATCTGGGTTCTATGTTCTTCATAAAAAATGTGCTCCTATGTTTACCCTTTCCAATGGTTCAAGAATCAGGTCATTCTGACCTTCCTAGTGTGAGTTATGGCCATTTGAACATTTACTATTCACTTGGTCATTTTTCCGGGTCCAGATGAGGATTACCCGGATTCAAGTCAATTTTAGGCCAGGTTAGGGATAGTTTTTGAGCATGGTTTCTTCATGAAAAATGTGGCAAATTGTCCTAGGGTTTATCTCCAATTGGCCTCACACCAATTGGAGCAACACAATTCAACCTATGGCTTAAAAATCACACTAGACTTAAGGTTCAATTTCCTGCACAGAAAAAATCAGCACTCCCAATTTCAAATCCTTTCAACTCCCAAACTTCATTTCATATTCATAGCACTTCTAATAGTCAACAATTCATCTCAACATCATCAATTTCAAGCCATACACAAAATTCCCAAATTTTCACTAAAATCCTAACTTCAAATTTTCAATTCATGGCATACACATACCAAACTCATACTAATCACTTTATCCATCATCTATACTCATTAATAACATTAATAAACCACTTAATTTCATCAAAAACCAACAATTCTCAAACTTTCTCATGGCTACCAAAATTTAGAGGTTTCATTTACTCATGGTTTTCTTTTGATTTCATGCAATTTCTACTTGATTTAGCATGCTTACAAAGATTAAAGAAGGAAAAGAACTTGTTTAGTACACTAACGATGTGAGTAGAATTTTTCCAAGCTTTAAACTTCACTTTTCCTTCAATTTCTTGTGTTTTCTTGAGTGCTTCATGCAATTCAAGTTTCCATCTAGGGTTTTCTAATGATTTCCCAAAGAAATCATGGTGAAAGACCTAAGTTTCAAGCTTTTGGTATGTGCTTTAATGGAGTATTTTGAGAGAGAATTGAGAGTGAGGGAGGACGGCAGATTGCTGGATAAGAAGACCAAAGTTCTGATTTTTTTAGCCTTTTAAATGATATTTATAATATTTAATAACATAATGGCATACTTATAATTAAAGAGAAATGGCAATTTTGTAATTACCTTGAATTTCCTAATCATTTTGGTTTGACTATTAATATAATTATATTTAATTTTTTTATAATTTTAATTAATTAAACTAATCTTGCTTTATTAATTTAATAAATCTCATTTTTGGTCAATGTGTAACCTTTAAATTTTATTGACCAAATTTTACTCTTACCAGGTTTTCGGTTTATCTTTCTTTCTTCTTTCTTTTACTCATTTTTTTAATTAATTTTTCATCAATATTTATTAACATTTTATATCATATATCTCACTTACTTGAATGGATAAATTGGTCAAAAATCATCTTTGAAGGTAAAATGACCAAAATGCCCTTTGTTTAGCTTAACGAGCTAAAATTGACTGTACCAATTTATAAAATTCTCTGAATATTTTCTTGGAATTCTAATGTCATCTAAAGCTCAATAACTCTTCTCTGGAGTCCCAAAAATTATTTCACAGGGTTTTCCCACGGTTATAGGGTCGCTAACTGTCTTCACAGTCGCTTCCCGTTAGGTCACCCATCGCCATGACCCCGGCTCGTTTAACCTATTGGCATTTTGTTTCTTTTATTTTCCCGTAATTTTTCTTAATCTTTATTCAATCAATTTATGACTCCTCACTCTAGTTTGAGTGTAGTTCCAGACATCTTGGTTGTCTGAACAGACATTAGTCATCGGAACAGTAGAATGTACGGACTACCTAAAGTGAGGGCGTTACAGATTATTTGCTGGTTTACGACCCCATGAATGAATGGATTATTAATAAGTAATATAGTAGTGAGTAGAGTGTAACGGCCGGGCTCCAACCACTAAAAGAATTGTCTGCTTTGGTCATAAGCCTAACGGTTTTGTCCTATAGGTGGAATAGAGGAGAACCTATGGGACAAAACTGTGAGGCTTATGGCCAAAGCAGACAATTTCACTAGTGATTGGAGCCTTATCAGAGCCAAACTCCCTCTAGTAGGTGTGTCCCGTCGGGCGATGGGCCGAAAGCATGGGGGAACCCACCTTCTCAACGTTTGTAGAGGAGCCACTAAGTGGCCGAATTCAATCTCACATCAAAACGGGAGAAGAAGGTAATGATATATAAAATGAGGGAACTAATCACAAGAGGTGCCTTTTGGTGGAATGGCCTGGAAAGTTGAAAGAACTCTAGGGTTAAGTGTGCTCACTTAAGAGAAATCCTAGGATAGATGACCTCCTAGGAAGTTCTCCATTCCACCTATGGGACAAAATTGTGAGGCTTATGGCCAAAGCAGACACTAAATGTAACACCTCTTACTCGATATACAGTGTAGCCGAGCAAGGAATGCCACATTCTATGCTGAAGCACCATGTCTTAATTTGCTTTATTCATTATCAATTTTAGTTCCATTATTATTTATATCAGAATATTTTTAAACGGATAAACTGCCAGAGTTTCTCTTGTTTTATTGACATTTGACCTGTTCAAATAGTTACCTATTTAAAATTTCATCATAAAGGAAAATTTAAAATTCATCTTCAACTATAATTTCCAATCATATTTTCATATTGATCCATATCATCATTTCATACTCATTCATATCATTAAACATCCATTTGATTCATCTACAAAGGTACATAATTATTTACAAACCAAAAGTGAATTTACAAACTATGTATCCAATTACAAAAATGAAGTCATGCATGTGGAGGCCCTTGTAGTATACCAAGATGATGAGATGGATGTGACAATGACTCTACTGCAGATCTCCCTGTGTCAAAGACTATTGGGTCATCTCACCTGAACCTGCGCGAGGAAAAGCCATTGCGCTAAGCATTTTTGCTTAGTGGTGCATTAATATTGAATGGAAGTACAATATACACACGAATTAACAAATTCATGCTTATAGTAACATAAGAAAAAATGCATATTTAATTTAATAATGACCCATTTAAAGAAAATAGAAATTGTAATGGTAAATGTTGTAGTCAATCGATTGTTTGAATACATGATGATTTTGAATAACTTTTTACATTTTATTTATCTTTGGAAACATTGGTTTTATTGGGATCTTTTCTTCTTTTCATCTTGATGTTCCACTTTCTTAATTCATTTTAGTGCCCAAGTAACCTTTGATAGACTGTACATAGACTGGATAGTGGGACTCATGGCACTGACCACACGGTGGCACGAGCCATTATATTACAAGATTTCATCTTCGGTACTGACCACTCAGTGGCTCTGACTGGTATATCACCAATTCTCATATCTTGGTTCTGACTACTTGGTGGCTTTGACACTATATCATTTATTTTCATTCTCGGTATTGACCACTCGGTGGCTCTGATCTGTATATACCCATCCATCCACTCTTATACTGCTATCCGGGCATACTCGGGCTAATTATCCTCATTAGCAACTCAATATTCTTATCAACTCATCATTTTGTCATCATTCATTCATCCATTCATGTTTATCATACCATTGACATTAATGCTATTCACATGTGAACTATTATGTTGACAATGTTATCATTTCATGTGCAATCATGCTTATTATGCCTTTGGCAACAATCACAATTTATAGCTTAAGCCCTTTTTTCTTACTTTCAAAATTTTCAGAATTGGTATCTCAACTTTAATCAGTAATTTAATTAAGTTACAGCAAGAATTTGGTCATACTCTTTTCATGAGATTTGTAGGTTTATGTCTTATGTTTAATTTGGCTTTAGAATCACTCAATTTGCATTTGTGTAGCTTGAGTTATAGCTATTTTACCAAAACTGGTCCAGTGACTAATTCTGGGTTCAGGTCATTCCAGAACAGGGTAGGTTTCTAGAACTAGATTATCAAGCCATTTTGGATAAGTTACAACCACAATTTGACTTTATGTTCTTCATATGAATTGTTCTCCTATGTCTCAGGGTCACACAGGTTCAAGAATCACTAAGTTTGAAGTTTTGTAGAGTAAGTTATGGCTGATTGATCAACCCTTACTCACAGACCCTGCACCTTCTAGGTTTTTCAGGTTTTTAGGCCAGTTTGCATTTAACATTTCAAGATCCTACACCCAGAATTTGAGTAAGGTCCCTAAAACAAAGTTGTAGGCCTATGTCTTAGGTTTCCAGATCATTTTAAATCATCTCACTTGGAGTTATATAATGATAGTTATGCCCTGATCATCCCACAGAGGTCAAAGGGCAATTTGCTTGAATTCCAGGAAATTTCAGTTTCAGTGTTTGGCACTTGTCCTAACAATTCAACCCATTTGACCAAGGATTTTAGCCTGGGCCAAAACACAAAAGTTGTAGCTATGTTTCTTAGCTTTAATTTGGCTTAGATTTCACTTCAATTGGAGTTGTGTAGCTTAACGTAGAGGCAATTGAACACACTAGACTCATGCTGTCCAAAATCTATCTCACTACACAACCTTATTTTCCATCACTTGTTTTGATATTCCCCTTACATATTCCAACAGCCCCACATCCAAATAACCATAATTTACACATAATTACGTTAAATAGAGCATATACAAGAAAATCCCTAAACCTAACAAACCCTAACTGAATTTCCTAGAACTTCAAGAATTGAAGGAATTCATAGCACTAACCTTGATCTTTCAAGCCTTCTTCCACTTAATTTCAGTTTCAATCAACCCCAAACACTTGATTCACTTCTTTGGGCTGCCAACCAGATTTTTCCTTCACCTTTCTTCCCAATTTCTTTGGGTTTTATGGCTGGTTTCCTTGAATTCAAACCTTGATTTCAACCTTTCTCTCAATTTCTAAGAATTTAGGTGGAAATTTTGAATGGTTTGGAGCTTGGAAGAAATGGCTTTCATGGAGGATTTTGGAGAGAAAAAAGGGACGGCAAAGATGGCTGAAGCTGATGGAAAATGAAGACAAAATTCCAATTATTGAATTTTATATTCCTTTTATGTATTTTTGTAAATATAATGAAATGTATAATCATTAGTTTTTGACTTAATTAGTTTAGTAAAAAAAAATTTTTTTTGTGATCTTGATTAATTTAACTAAGCTATCTTCATTATTTTCATTCACCTCATTTTTAGTTAATTTTGAACTCTAAAATTTATTTGATCAAATTTTGTTCTTACCGAGTTTTTATCGTTTAGAGTGGAGAAAGTGAATCCATATAGCCGACCTCAAATTTTTGGGATAAAGGCTTAATTGAGTTGAGTTGAGTCAAGTTGAGTTTTTATCTGTCTTTTCCATAACACCCGATAAGTCCTTAACTCCCTTTTTCACTTTTGTTTTCACCTACTTACTTGAACTTGTTTCTTCACACTTCTATGACTTATTAACTCATATTAATACTCCAATTAGACCTTAATTAAAAGTTTTGCAAAGCCTTACATGTATTTGGAGTGACAACCATGCCCATAGTTACTTCCCAGTGGAGTTACTCATCACCGGGAGTTGTTCTTGTTTAATCGATTTGCACTTCACTTCTTTTATTTTTCTCCAACTTTACTTGATCTTTATTTAATTAATTTATGACTCCTCACTCTAGTTTAAGGGTGCTTCCAGACATCTTGACTGTTCAAACAGACGTTAGTCACCGGAACAGTCGAATGTACAGAACTACCTAAAGTGAGGGCATTACATAGAGTATCGCTCCTATGAGGACAGTGTTAAGTATCAAACTATAGTGATTTTAATTATCTAGATGATCAAATTATATAGAAATAGTAATTAAATCAAAATTAAAAGAAATAAAATCTAAAACAATTAACTAAACTTGAATATTAATTAATAAAAATATTCTAGAGCTAGGGGTTCACACTTCAATCAATTATAGAATCACTCATAGTGTATTTTAATTAACCTAAACCCTACTTTAGTGGTAATTAAATTAATTAAAATCCATTATATTTTTTAATTAATTATTAGATCCATATAGAATTTTAACCTATCTCTGGATTAAGAATCCTAAGTTCAAAATATTGATTTTCTAATATTAATATTCACCTTTTAGTCCTTTAATTAATATCTAAATCAATACTAAGTGGGTACCAACACATAGCATGCATTAAAAATACAAGATATTGAATCAAAGAAAAAAATACCCAATATACTAAATAAAATCAAACCAGATCCATAATTAAATTGAGAGTGCTACATTCCTAATCCTAGAATAAAAGAACTACTCACACATGGTGAGTTTTACAATCAAGTTTATAAAAAAAAAAAAAAAAAAAGACATGAGAAGAACCCGGATGGAGAATTGCAGCCTTGGACTTTTGGAACTTTAATTGAAAATCCCTTTTAGCAATCTTACATATCTTGTTTCTCCTTTGCCTTTCTTGAAGTTAATGTGTACTCTTGAATGTAAATTGGTTCTCCCTTTTGATGAAAACTAACTTTTTATATTTATATCTGATGAAAAACCGTTGTTTTAGAGTTTAAATAGGCTTAGAAGTCCTTTGGAATGAGTGAGAAGGAAGAAAAGTTGAATTGGAATTCTATTAAGAGTTATTACAGTAGGCTGTGTAATGTTAAATGGGGTACCGCATGTAACTCTCTGGACCTTGAATGTTTGCAGTTTCTGGGGCTTAGAAGGTTACACGAGGCTGTGTAATTGATTACACGAGCTGTGTAATTTTAAATGGCCCCAAAACTGCATTTTAAAGCTTTAACTCTTTTCTAATTTCATCCATGCCTTCTCGAATCATCGAAACATAGCTGATAAAGTCCAAAAAACAAAGGATTAGACTAATTTAACATAGAATTTGAAAGAAAACTAAAAACACTTAAAAATAAACATAAAAGCTTGAAAATAAACATCAAAAGTAATAAAATACTAACAAAATGCAATGAATATTAACCCTCAATATCTATATAATTTGACTTCATCAGGGATATGGTGCTTCTAAAGGTATATCGATGAAGGGTGTCATCCGATTTGGGAGAAGAGGCAAACTAGCTCCGAGATATATTAGACCATATAAAGTGCTACAAAGGGTCAAAAATGTATCTTATAAGCTTACCTTGCCACTAGAAATATAAAGGTTCCATCTGGTGTTTCATGTTTTATGTTGTAGAAGTATGTATCAGATTCGAACAAGGTTATAAATGACTTGGACATGGAAATTTCAAAAGATCTTTTATATGTTGAGCAACCTATCTAGATTATGGATACACAAACAAGGAAGCTCAGGAATAAGGAGACACCTATGGTTAATGTTCTTTGGAATTGCCATAACATGGAAGAATGCACATAGGAGAACCATAACTCCATGTTACACCAATATCCTTACTTGTTCTAAGTATGATTTGATATGTTTGTCTATGTTATGCTTTAAGTGTTTATGTTGTTTTATGTTTGTTTTAATATTTGAGGAGGAATGTTCTTAAGGGAGGAGAATGTAACACCTACCATTTCTCGACATTGAAATTTATGTCATTGATGGAATATTCTGACGAATTTGAAGATTCCACAGATAAAGGAACGATGGTAAGAAGTGAATCTATGAATAAGGTGTTCAAAAATATATTTAAAAATGAAAATGTTTTAAAGGCCTTATTTCATAAAAATCTTAAGTGTCCTTAAGGCATAAGGAACTTTGACAACCAAAGCATGGACTTCTGGCAGCCAAAGTCGCTTTTTCCTATTCATTTCCTTTGGGCAGAATGGACTGCGGTAGCTAAAATTATGACTTTTACCAGCTAAAGTCCCTTGACGGTGAGGGTATAAAATGGCCAACGTCTTGTTTTTTTGTCCAAAAAGAACTCGAACTCTCTCTTTACTCTCTCTAAGTTGCTGTGACATGCAAATTTGGGTTTTAAGAGGTTTTCTTGCCCATTTCATTCTTGGAAGCTTGATTTTTCTATAGGGAAGCTTGGAGAAAGTGGATCAAAGTTAGGATCACCAACTCACTTCCTTCTCCAATTCAAGGGAAAGAGGTAAATTCCCTTTTCTTTTAATCTTTTAGAAGAATCTAAGTATGTCTAGGTGTGGTAGATAGTTGGTTTTTTTAAATGCATGTAAGTTTAAAGGAGTTTTGGAGCATGAATACATGTTGAGTTCTTGATGTTTTCCTTGTTAAATGTGATGTGTGAAGCTAATGGAACTTTAAATTCTAGCTTTTAGTGATTGCATTCAAGTTTAAGCTTTATTTCAAGTCTTTTTAGGCCTTAAATGGCAAGTTTCCTTTTTTGGATTCAAGAATTCCTTGATGACATTATGTTTGAAGTTGGTTAAATCTTAAATTCAAATCCAATTGGGAATTGCATATGAGTTTGTCGCTTGATTCCAAGTGGTTTGGCCCTAGACTTGTGTTTATATGTTTGGATTGTGTTTTGGAAACATGGGGTGAGTTTGGTGTTGATGGGAGATGGATTCTGTTAGTTTTCGACTTGAAAATTATGAAAAATTCCTAGGTTCAGCTGCCAAAAATCATTATTTTGACAGTTGAAGCATGTAGTTTCTTGGGAAAATATGGAAAATTTCTAGGTTCAATAGCCGAAGTTTAAGACTTTGGCAGTTGCAGTAGCTACTGGACTAAAAGGCTAGCTGGAGTAGGTTCTACTAGGCCTAATCTCCCTTCTTTTCTAAGGTTCCAAAACATGATTTCTTTGCTAAAAAAGGGCCTATGATAAGATGTGTGATATTTTCATAGAGTTTTAGAGCTCTGAAAAACTCTGTAGAATCCGATGTTTATAGGATTGGACTTGAGGGATTCGAGAAACTAAAGATTGATCCAAGGCTAGCTACCGTTCATGTTAGGTGGTTGATAAGCTACAAGAGGTGAGTAACTATAACCTTAATAAATTTAAATTCTTCAAATGTAATTTAGGATCATCCACAAGCATCATTTCATTATTCATTAGGGTGTATGTATCTAGAACATGATTATGTTGCATTTTGCATAATTCTTGTTGATGCTTGAGGGACTTTGGATGACCCACTGGCCTCCCCTATGTCATGTATATGCTATGTTTATGATGTGATCATGCATGATTTGGGTGGGACTAAGTGAGTCCTAATAAGCCCTTGGCACACTACTTTTAAGTGGAAGTCCTAAGGAGCCTCTGTATGAGCTGGGCACATTGGATATGTTATGAAGCGAAAGTCTTGAGGAGCCCCTGTATGAGCCGGGCACATTAGATCTGAGAGACCACTAGTGACAAGTCCATTCTATGTGAAATGTTTATAATGTGAAACTCATTTGGATGATGCATTGCATATGTATGAAATGAATGATATAATTAAATGTTATTTATTAGTTTACTCACTGAACTTGTGAAGCTCACCCCTTTTCCCTAACTTCCCCCAAGTGCAGGAATGTAGGAGTAGAAGAGTTCTTTTGAGTTTGAGTAGTAGGAGTAGCTGTAGAGTTTTTATATGTATGTTGTATGTTTAGTGGACATGTAATATGTAAAGGAATAGTTATTGCACTAGTATTCAAGAATTTTGATAGATGTTTTAGTTAAGCGTAAATGATGTAATTATATATGTTTGAAATCTAAGCTAGCTCTTTATGTAAGCATATATGTATGAACTAATTACACTTTAGTGATTTTATGTATGTAAAGGTTCAAATTCTGAGCCAATTTTATGTTAATTATGAATGAGAAAACTAAAGTATAATGGTTTGAGGTATGCTTGGATTAGGAGATACAAGGATATGTTTATGTTTAATAAGTTTTTAAGCTTGCTGTAGGTCTTGGCTGCCTTAACCTAACCCAATCCCTAGTGTTGATGATGGCCCCTAAGCTGGGTCATTACATGTACTAACAGTTTATTAGACAATGATCATTAATTAATTGTATTTACAAAATTAACTTTATTATCTTAAATACCCTAACAATAATGCAATTGAATCCCCCCTGTAACTTGACTTATTTATCCTTCCTGCAAAATAAACTTAACACAAGGTCTCAAGTGCACAACAACATCATCATGCCCACCAGGGGCCTATAGAGACCTAATTCTATGTTTAGCTCAATTCTCCAGCCAGGGTTCCTAACTCTTTCATAGTTCATTTATCTATGTTTTGTGTTTTAAAGATTATATAAATATTTTTGGAGGTTCTTTATAGTGTCCTAATTTGTTACGTTTCATTTTACTTAGTTATAGCATGCCATGAGTATTTTATGAATTTATACAGTAAACAATTAGTCAACATTATTAACTTAATTATCTTAAAGTCTTAGACTTTTTAGGTTTGGGATGCTCTATCCTCAAGTGTACAGTAAAAGAGTTTAATTAGTTCTTAGTTTATGACTTAAACATGATTGATTAGATTTGTAATTCTCAATCAAGGCATGTTTAGCAGCTAAAGTCTTGAACTTCGACGGGTAAAGATGGCCATGCACTGTTTACATGACCATTCACATGAATCGATGGTCGAGCATCCATAGTTCGAAAGCCAAACCTAAATTTCCCGAAATTCATCCACAGTGCCAAAGTTAGAGTTTGAACCTTCAAATCCCAACATCAAGTCCTAAATTTCTTATTCTAGGTTCATTACATCATTTTAGACTTTAAATAATTATAAACATTCTCTATTAACTTAAATCTACACATTTAAATTCTTTTCTCCCCACTTCACATTCAAACTCTAAAACAACCTTAAACTAGATCCACACCATTTCCTTTCTCAAAATACTGCCCTAAACCCCTTAAACAACTAAGTAGAAGGAGAAAGAAGCTTACCTTTTTTGCTATGGCTTTCAAAGGAGGAGTTTCTTCCACTTCTTCTTCAAACCACTTAAGAGAATGAGAGAAAAAGGATACTTTTTACCCTTTATAGGGGTTTAAGGCAATTCAACTTCATATAGGGGCTAGGGTAGAGAGTTATAGGGCTAGAGGAAAGAGGAAACAGAGGGAGAAGGGAGAAAAGAGAAGTGGAGAAAATAAGGGAATGGGTTAGTGGAGTTTTAGCCCTTCGATTTATATATTTTGGCCCATACCAACTTTAGCGGCGGAACTTACCCTTCGATAATCGAAGTTGCTTGGACAGGCTTAATTACATTTTAATTCCTATTTTCTAATTCTCTCCTAACACTTTATCTCTTTTGGACTCTTTTCTCTTTGGGACTTCAGGGGACATTCCCTTTTGGAGTACGAATTTCATCCATTTCTCGATGCAGGGTGTTACAATCTTCCCCCCTTTTAAAACATTTGTCCCTAACTATTCACACAAAATAAAGAGGTGAGAAGATGGGTTCGTGGGATTGTTCCTCAAATCCTATATGGCCATGAAGAGGATTTAATTATTGCTTAACCGTATGGTTGGGCTCCATTTCTCTCTCTCTCTCTCTCTCTCTCTCTCTCTCTCTCTCTCTTATGTTAATGGTAAGCGGTTTGGGCCTATGGTTTCACTAACGCTTATTACCTTTTAGGGTACCCTCAATGCCTCAATTAGTTTTGATTCGTAGGCTTATGGGTTATGGGCTTAATATACTTTCATTGCGCTACTTTGATTTAACTTTATCATGCTAAGGCCTTATCCTCTCATCCTTTTCATCTCTATTGTTTATAGACATGTCTTGCTTCCCTACCTTGTAATGTCTCATAAGGTGCATTTTTAAATTAATTGTTGTTACAAGCACTTCACCAGAGATCTTTGTTGGTTTTGTGGGACCCTTAAAGTCTTAACAAGACTCTTTCTCTCTAAGCATCCTTATCCCTTATCTTGCTGTAACACCCCTATATGCATAATTCTATACATTCCACTGTTCTGGTGACCAGTGTCGATCCGGACAGTCAAGAGGCTTAGAACCATAATTAAGTCATCTAGAAAAGCCATTAGCAAAAATTCATAGCAATTACATAAATATTAAATGCAAATGAAGAAAACAATGCATAATGGGTTAAGTGAGCCAAGGCCACAGCGATGGGTGACCAAAACGGGAAGTGACTGCGAGGTCAGTCGCTGCCCTATTTTTGAGTGGGACCCTATGACACCCCAGGCCTAAGAATTATTGCGAAGCTAATGGTAATGTGAAAACCATAGAAAAGAGTAGAGAACCAGTTCGAGAAATTTATCCAGGGTTCCGAAAGCAATTAAATGTTACTGGAAAAACGGATCAAACCGGTAAGGGGCAAAATGGTCAATTCACCCTTAGAGGTGACTTTTGGCCTACATGTCCATTAAAATGTAGAAATTTTAAAATTTTGAAAAATAGATTACAAGTGAAGTGGTGGAAGAATGAAAAGGAAAAAGGAAAATAAAGGAAATTCAAATAAAGTAAATTATGACATCACCTTATGTAAGCATGATGTAATAAAGAAATTTATTAATTAATTATATTATTTTGAGATAAATTAAAAGAGATAAAAACAAATTAGAATTGGAAAATTTTAGTCTTCTTCCTTACTAAACCAGCCGCCCCATTCTCTCTCATTTCTCTTCCAATTCCTCCATGAAAGCTCACCCCAAGCTTTCTAAACCCTAAATTATACCCTAAATCCCTCATAAAAATTTGTAGAAATCTTCAAATTAAACTCCAAGAAGAAGTTTGGGAGAAAGAAAATTGAAGAAAACTAGAAGAATTGGAGCTTTGGAAAACTTCACAAGAGGTAAGCTAATTCAATCTCATCCTTTAGTGAAATTGATTAAATTGAATGGAGAATTGATTGATTTATGTAGAGAAAAGTGAAAAAAATAACATGTTAGGGGACCTAGTGGAATTCGGCCAGCCTAGGAAGAAATTGAAATTGATGGACTTTGATTGAATTAAAGGTGTAGGCTAGCTCAATTGAGTAGGTAGAGATGATTTATGCAATTGAATTTCATAAATTATGGTAAATGCATAATTAGGGTTCTTGACAATTGAAAATTTGGGGGAAAATTTGGGGGTTCGGTGAATTGATGCCAATTGACCTAATTGATGCTTAAATTGGTCAATTGGTGTGATTTGGAGGGTGATTGAATGATTGAAATTGAAATTGAAATTGAATTGTGAATGTGTAATGTCCAATTCTGGACAGCCTGACCATGGTCCACTCAAATGGCCATAACTGAAATTCTATTGCTCCAATTGGTATGAAGCCAATTGGAGATAAAAATTAAGACCCAAAGCAACAATTTTCATGTGGAAACGTTGCCCTAAAACTGACCATAAGTTAGTGTAAAATTAGGTTGAATCTGGATTGGGTATCCTGTTACTAGACAAAATTAACCATATGAATAGTACATGTTCAAATGGTCATAACTTTGTGTAGAGAGGTCCAAATGACCTGATTTTTGAACCATTGGAAAGCTATGACATAGTAGAACAACTTTTATGAGGAACACAATTCCAAATTTTGACCATAACTAAATCAAATTGCCAACCAAAGTTAAATTATGAAATCTGCCAGAACCTAAAATTGCCCAGAATTCTGGGTTTTTGACCAATCTGGCCAGCCTTAGAAAAAGAGGTATAACTTGAGCTGCAAAACTCCAAATAGAGTGATTCAAAAAGTAAATTAAAGCTAGGACAATAAGAAACAACTTAGATGAAGGAAAGTTGGTCAAATTCCCATTGTAGAAGGTCCAATGGAACAGTAGAACTAAGTGACCCAAAACTGAAATTTTAAAATTTCACTTAGGAAGTTTGGGATTTCAATTGGCAATCAATGCCAACACAAAAGCAACCCAAAATGTGGTTTGTGGGAGTAATTAGAACTAATATACCTATTAAGTATGAAAAAGTCAATATTTTAGCCAATTGGTCAAATGAATAGTAACAACAAATACACCTAATGCAAAGGATTCAAATTTATAAATCTTATTGGGGTAGATTAGGTCTATAAAATTTAAATGTTGGATTACTTATTAGAAATGAGTTGAATGAGTATTGAAACACTTTAAATTTTGTGTTTCAATAGAAAAAGACACTAGGAAGAATAAGGAAACAGTGAGTCAAGGCAAAGAGGCGACTCATTAGAGGTTTGTGCACAACAACTAATTTTTTTTTTATTTTCAAATTGAATTTGGAATTGAATGTGTGGTGAAATAAATTTATGGCCAGAATTATATTGAATTCTTTGATTGACAAAATTTTTTTGTTGTTAGCCCAAATTTTGGGAAATTAATTTGAATGTGAATTGTTTGATATTTGATACTTGGGAAAATTGTTGAAATGGTTTGAAACCACAGTGGTCATGACTATTTGTTTGAATTCCTCACTAGCTTGCCTAGTGGGATGAATTAGTTTTGTATTTCCTCTCTGGCTGAAGTGTTGAGGTGTGTGCCAGTTGAGGACGAATTAAATGAGTACCCATATATTTGTGCTAGCTAGCCTTGGTATTCCTCATTAGCCTTTGACTAGTGGGATGAATTGGATATTGGAGTCATGATTAAGCTGTGTGACTTATCAAAAAATTATTTTGTGATTTCTGAAATGAGATTTGGCTTAAATTAAGAAAATTTTTTGGCTTTGGAAATAATGTGTGATTTGTATATGTTTAATATTTCAATTGTTTTAAATTGGCAAAAATTGTGGTTTATTTGTTGTGTAAATTGTTATTTTCTTTAAGTTGTGCACCATTGAGTCTTTGGCTCAGCGATAGCTTTTTATTGCTGTCGCAGGAAGAGAGGTAGATAAAGCAGCAGAGTAGGCTGCTTGAGACTTGAAGTAACCAAAATTTTGGAGTCATCACTGGGTATATAGATTATACCCTTGTAAATTTTTATTTTGATGTTTATGTAACTGTATGTATGTACATTAGCTTTGAGCAGTTGTGTAATAAATTTTAAAGTTTATTTTTTATCTGTGTAAATAATTGTAATGTAAACTTATTATCCTTATTTAATGAAATGCTTCAGTTTACTTTTGAAATTTTTTTTTTTATGAATTGCTTGAAATGGATTGTGATGAGAATATTGGAGTTTGAGACTTAAATGTATTTTGGGAGTGTTTTCACAGGTTTTTGAAGAACTGTTTTTTCAAATTATAGTCGGCACTCTACCGAAATTTTTGTAAAATTTACGGAGATTTCAAATTAATCAAAAATTTGATTTATGATTTAAACTTCAATTAAAGGGTTTTAATAATCACTAAATATTACCCACCACTTTAAAATGATTAGAAATTGGTTTAAAATCCCTAGTAGTATACTTAATGGGTTGTCAGTAGGCGAAGTTCGATAATTCATTAGGTATACTACGGGATCATGTTATGCCTTATAGAGGGGTAAGGTGTGACACTTGCCCTTTTCCATAATAGGTTTACTTTCACTATCCAAAGCTCCAGTTCCATCTTTTACTTGTTTCTCTATATCTATAGCACTTTATACCCTCTATAGTGCCTTAATTATTTTATAGGGTTACCTAGTGCAATCATGAAGGTTAAGGCATGAGTGCTAAGGACTTGAAATAACATTATCTTAGGTTAACCTTGGTAAGTGAACATATTGATGTGTCCTAGGGTTGTATGTACCATCTTCTTAGCTTATCACAAATGGATCCAAATTAGTTGTGGCTCTCTTTGCAAGGTTCAACTCCTTGAAATGAGGTACTTACTGCTACCTCATATTCACTTAGCAAATCCTTAATCTTCAAATTTTGCAATGTATAATCCTAGTCAATACCTTTTGTACTTATCACAATGTTTAATACACCTCTTCTTTACTTATTATACTTCCTCTTTCTAATCTCTTTCCCTTATCTTAGGCTTACAATAATTCTCAACTGCACTAGTTACTCGATTCTAGCTTGCTTTCTCACTTCTTTATCTCCTATCTAGGGAAACACTCCTCCCATTATTATCACTTCTAATTATATCTCTATTTCCTTTGGTTACTAGCTTGACTTGCTAGTTCTACCTTCCCTAGAGTTTTAAGTCTGCAGTTGGTTCCCCTAGCATCTCTCTTAAATAGCCTTAACCCATTCTTTGATAGATCATTCTTTCCCACTATGTAGCCTAAAGGGGTTGTAAGCCTTAATATCTAACTTGGGTTAGTTTTTATCTCATCTTACTTATTCCTCACCTTTAGGTTCATTTTTACATAGGTAGAGGGTCCAACATTCCCATTTTGAAACATTGACTGGGAACTGATAACTATAACTCTCTAATCATTAGGGTGCATCATGGACAGGGTAAAACATAGTGCAAGAAAAGTGCAAGAGAAAATTTTCCTTTGCAAGTAAAATCACTTTCGGCTGTTGAAGATCAGCCTTTAATGGGAAAGTTTTTATATCTAAATTTAGCCAGACAATGTATTTCCTTTTCTGTGCAGCAATTACATCTGGGACAATTACATTAGGATGCTTCCATACATGTACTTGAGTACCTCAAAGGTTGCATTGATAAAGGTCTATTATTTCCTATGACGAATCCTATTCATCTTACTACACATTATGATGTAGATTCAGCTTCTTATGTTGAAACATGGAAATCTATAACAAGTTTTTGTGTGTTTCTCGGGGATGCTCTCATTTCTTGGAAATCTAAGAAATAATTTATTGTTAGTAGATGTAATGACCTAACCAGGAGCCATTACAGATGCTAGAGATCGAGTCAGCTTAAGGCTGTCGAAACCCATAGCAAGTCTAAAACCTGTTAATCATAAGCTTATTCCATACATATACCAAAACCTAAGCAATTCATAACCAATCACACTTTAACATTTACATTGAAAGATAATCATTTTCTTTTAAAAATGGTTCAGACCCTTCCATATCATACATAACTACTAAAGTGTACTCCTTTTGTACATTCGTGAAAAGTTAATGAATGTGCTTATAGGTTAAGGTAAGCATACGTGCATATCTTAACTTAATAATAAATAGTATAATTATTTACAACCAAGTACAATATCTAACCATTATAATTTTCATGTCCATTCTATAAACTCAATAAACATAAAACTTACTACAACCTCTCTTGTTGCTAGTTATCCTCAAAGACACCTTTATCCCTGTAAATCTGTATGTGGGGTTAAGGGAATGGGGTAAACTTCAAAGAACTCAATGAGTAAACTAGCCAAACATAAATTATTCATGTTACTCATTCCATACATATGTAATGCATCAATCTTATGAGTTTTTCACATCACAAACATTTCACATAAGATGGACTTGTCACCAGTGGTTTCCCATATCTAATGTGCCCGGCTTATACAAAGGCTACTTAGGACTTCCACTTAATACATAACAATTCCAATATGCCCGACTTGTACAGAGGCTGGAGCTTATTAGGCCTCACCTGGTCTTACCACATCATATCATATCATATCATATCATATCATATCATATCATATCATACATGATCATAAACATATAACACTGTATCATGGGGGAAACCAGTAGGGCATCCAATGTCTATCAGCGTCAACAATAATTATGCACAAATGCAACATCTTCGTGTTCTAAATACATACATCCTAATAAATAATGATATGTTGCATGTGGATTATTATTCTTTCAATTAAATAACTTACATTTATTAGGGTTAGTGTTACTCACCTCTTGTAGTTTATCAAACACCTTATATGAACATTTGCTATCCTTGGATCCTTAGCTCCCTGAGTCCCTCAAGTCTGTTCCTATAAACATTGGACCTTAAAGAGTTATTCGGAGCTCAAAAACTCTATACACATGCTAAACATCTTATTCTGGCTCCTTTTAAACTATAAAAGCAAGTTTTAAAGCCATAGAACAAAAGGGGAATTAAGGCTAGCAGAACCAACTTCGGCTACTAAAGTCTTGAACTTGAAATGCCCTATTTGGGCAATGGTGACTGCAGCTACCAAAGTCCTGGGTTTCAACAATCGAACCTAGAAATCTCCACAGAGACTGTAGCCACTCCAGCTACTGAAGTAATGGTCTTCAGCAACCAAACCTAGGAATTTCTAGAATTCTCAAGTTCAAATTTTGCAGCAACTCACCCTCAAAACAACCAAAAACACATATCCAAGCTTCAAAACATGATCCAACCTTTAAAAAACATACCTAAGACATCCTTTAACTTGAAACTACTCTTGAAAACCACATGCATCCAACAAAAACCAAAAATCAAGCTTTACTTTCAAACATCAATCAAAACATCAAAGTTATAAAACATAAGTCAATTATCATAATTTTCTTCAAAAACTAATCAAACCATGCTTATAAACTCTTTAAACTTATCAAAATTTTCATAAAAGAACATATCATAAAGAAATAACATCAAACCCCTATTTGCATGCAACAGCCCCTCCCAAAATCAAAGGCTTAAACTACTTTAATCTCACATGCAATCCAAAAATACATTCTCTTACCCATGTCCATATACTAAAAGTATAAAAAAAAAATTCAATTGAAAAAGAGAAAATAACTTTCTCCCTTAAAACCAAGTTAGGGAGAGAGAGATTTGACGATACTCCAAAAAATATTGAACTCTTGAGCTCCCCAACCAAGAATAAGACTTCTATCTTTCAAAACTTCAAATCAAATGAATTTTATGGAAGAAAATCTTTTGCCTGCAACAGAGGTTGAAAGAGAGAGGAAAATTCACTTTTTCTTTGAAATTTGAACTGAAATAGGCTATTTATACCCCTATTATTGAGGGGACTTTTGGGTACCAAAAACCCAACTTTCGGCTGTCAAAGTCCATTTTGTCCAAAAGGACATTTGAATAGTAAAAGGGACTTCGGCTGCTGGAGGTCCAATGTAACACCCTCCCGGTAGCCACTCCGTACATTCTACTGTTCCGGCGACTGGTGTCGGTCCGGACAGCTAGAACGTCCGGAAAAATATTTAAACTAAAGTCAGGAACCATAATTAACTCAAATATTAATAAGAAAAATTTTAGAAATAAAATACAACCAAGTCAAATGAGCCGGTGCCCAAGCGATGGGTAACTAGAGGGAAATTGCGGTTCTCGCAACTAGGAGCCCTAGACCCAGGGGAAAAATTATAAAATAATTTTTGGGACTTCATAGAAGGGTCATTGAGGTTCCTATGACATTAGAATGCCAAGAAAATATTTAGAAAAATTTTTCAATCGGTACAGACAATTTTGACCCGTTAAGCCAAACAGAGGGCATTTTGGTCATTTCGCCTTCGGAGGTGATTTTTGGCCGACTTGTCCAGTTAAGTAAATAATTATCATGACATAAAATATGAATAAACATTACTAAAAATTAAATTGAAAATGAGTAGTGAAGAAAAGAAAAGAAAAATCAATAAAAAAGCCAAATATGACATCATTATGATGTCATTTAAAAGCTTCCACCAATCAAAATTAAACAACCCTTTAATTAACCAATAAAAGAGACAAACCAAGAAAAAAGAATTAAAAAATGCAGCTGCCTTCTTCTTCTCCAATTCCAGCCGAAACTTTGCTTGCCCTAAACCTCCATTAATACTTCAACCAAAGCTCAAGTTCTCTCCTTATTTCACCATAAATTTTCCTACTTCATTCACTAAAACTTATCCCCACATCACAAGGTAACTCTAGGCAGCCACAAAGAGGAGGAATTCTAGAGTTTTCACAAGCTCAATAAGTTGAGCAAAGAGGTTAGTGCTATACTTCCACTCTCACTCTTTTAATCTTTGTTAGAGCATCACTTTAAGTTAAGAAATTGTAAAAATTTGAAGTAAATTATATATGTTAGGGTATCTTCAATTTTCGGCAGCCCTAAGGAAGGATGAGTTTGATTGTTTTAATGGACTTAGAGTGAATTAGAGATTATGTTTAAAGTGTATACATATATATATACAAAGAATGAAAGAGTTAACTAAGGAAATTGTGAAAACCTTGAAATTGAGCTAGGGTTTAGGGGTGAAAATTTGACTTGACTTATGAAATTGTTAAAGAACACTCTAATGGTCAATTAGTGACCATTTGAGGTAAGTTGACCATAATTTGGACTGAAATATAGCATGGCAAAGTGAATGAGTATGCTGCCCAATGAGTGCAGCAGGGTGGCTGAGATTTCAGTCCACTTGGACTGCCATACCTTTGGCTGTGTTGGTCCAATTGGTGTTTGGCCAATTGGACATGAAACTAGGCTTATAATGGCACATTTTTGCTGAAGAAACCATGCCCAAAAGACCAAAGCAAGAGGACCAAAAGTTGGCCCCAATCCGGATACCCTGCAACAGCACCTGCAGAAATTACCAAATAAACAGTAACTGTTCATTTAGCCATAACTCACTATAGATATGGTCAATTGACCTGAAATTTTTACAGCAACAAGTTAAGACATAGACAAACAACTTTCATGAAGAAACCTACCCCAAATTATGGCCAGAACCTATTCAAAAATGCAATCACAGTCACTGTTCATGGTACTGTAGATTTGGTAATTCTGCAGTTTTGGCAATCCGGCCAGCTTTGGTTTTTGGACCATATCTGGAGCTACAAAACTCCAAATGGAGTGATTCAAAAAAGGAAATTCAACTAGACAAAATAAGGAACAACTTTCATGTTTACCATTTCCTCAAATTCCCACTGCAACAGGGCCCAATGGAACAGTAAAGTTGGGTCACAAAAACTGAAAATTCTGCTCTCTAGGTTTTAGGTTTGGAAATGGATTTAGGAGTTAATTCCAACAAATTTTAAATGCAAAATGTGGTATGTTGGGAGTGTCAAAACCAATATACCTATTTTCTATCCAAAAGTTAACATTTTTGTTGACCAATGAGGTGAATAGTGACACCAAAACTTGAAATTCACAAATTGAAGAATTTAAAAGTTTCAAATGCCCTAGTATACCTAACAAGATTGGTTTGGATAGTTTGGCATGCCAATAGGGTTTAGTTAGCAGTACTGCACATGGCAACATGCCATTCTGTGATTTCATGGCTTTTAGCCATTCTGACCTTGTATTGAGCTTTGGCCTTGTGCCTGATATTATTTATAGCTTGTTAGCTGTTCTGTTGCACACCGGGAGATACATATGTGACCGATGGTGTGACGGCCCGAGGTACTTGATACCCAGTGCCAGTTTACCCATTTATCCAGTCCAGTCATCCAGTATAGGTTACTTGGGCAACCAAATGAATGAAAGTGGACAAAGTTAATGATATACAAATTCAAAACAAATAAAACATATACATTCACTACATATTTATTTTCTGTTATTTTCTTTTATTTTATTATTGCACCACTAAGCATTATTGCTTAGCGCGTTGCTTTTGCCACGCGTAGGTTCTGGAGATACAGATCGTGAGCCCAGTAGACCGCAGGCTGGGTGAGTCCATCCTGCAGCTTCGCGATGTCCATGTCATCTCAACTTCTACAGTGCATTGGTAGGACACTAGGTGTCATTTTGGTATTTTGTAACTAAATTTTCATTTTCTCATTTGTAGTTAAACTTATGAAATGTATTTTGATGATCATGTAAATAATGAGAATTGTGTTTGCAAATGGAAAAGAGAATGTTTATTGTGATTTATACTTGATTATCACATGTGATGGATAATTGAGAACTGAAATTGAAAATTGTTGAGATTTGATGATTATTGGAGTTTGAGATGATTGAATATAGTTATTGGAAGTGTTTTTCACAGGTTCTGAAGAACTGTTTTCTCCATTTTTAGCCGGTACTCTGCCGGATTTTCTATAAAATTTTTGAAACCTCAAATAAATAATAATTTTGATAAATGGCTTAAATAAATTATATTTCAAAAACTATATTCAAAACTATGACAAAAATTGATTAAGGTAAAATAGAGGGTGCCGATACACCGTGTGACATTGCTTACTCAGATATACTGTACACGGGTAAGGGGTGTCACATCCAACCTTCAGCTGCTGGAGGTCCAACCTTCAGCTGCTGAAGTTCCTTCTGCCCAAAAACAATACTTAAAACTTTTCTTGGTAAAACAATTAAAACATTTTCATTCTTAAATATATTTTTAACACATCAAACCATGCATATAAAACTTATCGCTATTTCCCTTATCCGTAAAACCCTAAGTTTCATGAGAATTTCCCATCTACTATTTGCTGATTTTACAACCCTGCAAGTGCATAGATCGCGAACAAGTAATAAAGTGATGAGTACAGTATCATTCTCATAAGGAATTTATAGGCGTAAGTACTAAGCTGGATAACAATTTTGACTGTTTAAACTACTAAAGGCTATGAAGGAATTAAATCTAAACCACTGCTAAGAATTTTGAAAAGTAAGAGAAAATAAAGCTGAGAATTTAAATGATTCTATGAAGTAAACAATTTCAGAATTAAGATTTCACACTTTAACCCTGTTATGGTTTTAACTTTGCTTATTCAATGGATTAAGAGTTGTCACTTTGAAGGAAATTAATCCTAAAGTATCCTAGATCCTCTTTCAAGGCATCCAAGGTGTGTTTTAATTAATCTGAACCCTACTTTCATGGTGATCTATCTTAATTAAACCCTTTAAGATATTTGATTAATTATGAAATTTCGCAAAGGTCATCAACCTATCTCTAGGTTAGATTTCCTAGGTTCAAGATCCTAATTTTCCAATAGTAATCTTCACCTTTCAGTTCTTCAATTAGTATCTTAGATCATAGCTAGGTGGGTACCAACACATAACATGCATTAAGGACGCAGAATATTGAATCAAAGCACAAAACTCAATTTCATTAAATAAAACTTAGTGTGTATCCATAATAGAAATTAAAAGTGCTACTTTCCTAATTCCAAAATTAAAGAAACTACTCACTCATAGTGAGTTTAACAAACATAATGTAATTAAAGAAAAAGAATGTAAAACCAATCTGAAGAATTGAAACAAAAGAACCCAGAGAAAGATTCTGCAGCTCTGGACTTATGAAACTACGATTGAGAGATCTCTTCCTTGTTGCTAATGCAGTTCTCCTTTCAAACAGCTTGGAAAACTAGGGTTGCTAAGCTAAAATTGAATTGGAAGTCTTTTATTAAAGATGTCTCTCCCTTTATACTTTTTCTCTTCTAGTATTTATATTGGGTGTCCTAAGGTTATGTTTTAGATTCCCAAGGGCATTAGAAGTCTGTTCAGCATGAGAAAACTAGAGCTAGAATAAAATTAGGAAGCTAATTATTGCATAGTACACGGCTCGTGTGATACTACACGGACTAGGGGCGTGTAAGTCTCTGGACTGCACTTGGCTTCTTTTTGATGGGAGGCAGAAGATTACACATGGCACATAGGGTTTACATAGGTCAAAGTACACAGCCTGTGTATTGTGGCTCTTCGTGCTTTCTTCAGTTTTCCCCTGCTAGAAGGTTACACAAGTTTGGCTTTCTCCTTACACGTCCTATGTAGTTTGGTACAGCAACTTGCCTTACTTTGCCTTCTTTTCAAACTTGTCTAGTTTATTCCTATGCCTTTGATTTTCTTTAGAACACCTGAAAAGATACAGAACACACAAAATTTAGTGGAGATCAATTATTTTAACAAAAACTAATAAAATTAACTAGAATGCATGTGATTAACTACCTAAATGCCATGAAATGCAATATAATTATGCCTAAAAGCATCTACATAATATAAGTGTATCATCTATAATGGAAATTTCGATGTTGAAAAGTAGTGGGTGTTACAGTAGATCCTTTGTAGAGGAGGAGTACAGGAGCATGGTATCTTACTTGCTTCAGATATTTCAATTACCATTTCCTCTACCCATCCCCTTTTACCGTGATAACAGAGTTGTAATTCACATTGCTCCAACCTCGAATTCCATGAATGCACCAAACATCTTGATATTAATTGCCATGTAGTAAGGGATCAAATGGTGAAAGGATCTATCAAGCCTCAACATGTTACATCCAAGAGCTGACATCTTTATTAAATATCTTGGTTGTCCATTATTCCATCATTTGTATCCAAGTTGGGCTTAGTTGATTTTACTCACTCACTAATCTTTAGCTTATAGAGGGATGATAATGGTATAGTCAATGGTTAGCTAAACTTAGCTGAAGTTAATTCAATTTCTAATTTATGCAAAGGAGTAGCCCAACTATATCAGAGCTTAGCATAACGGTGCGCATGAAGAGTGTAAAGTAAAATGATGCATAGCACTAACACAAGCAAAACAAGGCTAAGACTCGAGATTGGATCAAAGGCACAATGCAATCAAAGGCACAATGCAAGACACAAGAAACAAGAAGTATTTAGTTTGTTACTTTTTGCTTAAAGCTCAATGCTTAGCTCGACTAGTTAGTTGTATAGTTAGTTGTGTAGATTCCAGAAGCTTAACTTTGTATATAAGAACAACATTTACAGTAATTCTATTTTCAATGAGAAATGAATGATTTCTTTTTCTATGCTTATTCTCTAAAATCTCTTAGTGGTTTTCTTTCATTGTTCACATGTGATCAAATTTTACTTATGACTTTTTGTATGTATTAATATTTATAAACTCTTATAATTCTTTGTAAAGATAAATTAGAGTCTACAAATCTATTATATGTTATATGTGTGTTGTATATTTTTTGGAAGAAAGTTTATTTTTGCCCCTAAACTTTTGTTCATTTTCAATTTTGCCCATTTTCAAGTTTTTTGCCCAATTAACCCAAACATTTAGATTTAAGCTCAAATTAGCCACTCCTCCTATGGAAGTAATTAATCCATATTTTTATTAATTAATTAAATATTTAAAAAATAACTTATGCACTACTTTTATAGGGGGATGGGCTAATTTGAGTTCAAATCAAAATGTTTAGTAAATTAGATAAAAACTTAAAAATGGATAAAATTAGGCATGAGTAAAAAGTTCAAGGACAAAAATAAGCTTTTATCCTCAATATTTTGGACACAAAATGATTTAAGTAGAGCTCTCCACTTATGAATATTGGATTTGGATAAAGGATGGAGTTGAATTATCCTGGATTCATTAGAGGCCGGATGGACAGAGAAACAATCGATTGTTATACAATAGAAAGGTGAATTATCTTTTAATTCAAACTCGACATTTCCCTATTTGCTACACTTTAAAGGTGAAAAAAATATCAACTAAGATTTTCTTAATTGGGAAATATAATTATTTATATAATTGATATATCTAAGCATGTTATATAAGTATAGTCAGTCAAGATTATAGATTTAGACTTGTTATTAATTATAAAGCTTTATATTGATCCAAATTCTAATGTGAATTTGAATAATGACATCTTGCTCTTTTGTTTTGGAGATTTTTGTTCTTCTAACGATGGAGAAAATAAGTTTGGTTAATGAAAAATAACGATAACGAAATATTATTATTATTATTATTATTATTATTATTATTATTATTATTAGGCATTAAAGACTGAGTAAATCTAAATAAAAAAAAAGAATTTTTAAAATAATTATAAAATAAGCTAAAATTTTATATTTTAATTATTAAAAAATAAAAAAAATGTGATTAAAATTAAAGGAAATTTTCCACCAATTAATAGTTATTAAAATTCCATAGGTTAAAAGAAAATTGAAAAAATTGTGAAGAAAATAAGATTTAGAAGACAATACTAACAAAGGAATTTTAATTTTTAATTTTTCTACAAATAATTTTAGAAAGAAAAATAATTTTAAAAGACAATACTAAGTATTGTTTTTAAGAGAACATACACAGGACATAGATAACACATAATCTTTAATAAAATTATTATAATTTTATGAAGATATATATATATATATATATATATATATATATATATATATATATATATATATATATAAAAGACACTCTATGCAAAAGAAATTACTAATTTTTCTTAAGAGAAAGTAAGCCAAAGCAAATAAATAGGAAAATAAAATAAATAAAATCAACCAATTCTTTAACGGAATATTTTCCATCGGACAAAGTCTAACTTATTAGGAAAATTTTATAATTAAAATTCTTATGTAATTTTTTACTCTTAATTTATAATTATATTTAAATATTAAATAATATATATTATAGAGAATATAGACAGAGATTAACTCTGACTAAAAAGTTAACTCAATAAAATAAAATTTGTTTATTTATTATATATAATATAAATATTTTATCATAGATTAATATAGGATAATAAATTTTTTATATATTTAAATATGAATATTTAAATTATAAAATTTATATGTAGATATATCTGAATAAAGTAAATAAGAAAAATAAATTAAATTTAATTTTATCCTAAAAATTAATTTTAAAAAAAAATTATTGAATCTTATATTTAGTATAAAAATATATATTTTTTATTGCTATAAATACATTGCTCAAATAATACTATTGAAACGGGAAGGCCCAGCGGGTGCTAACTTAGCCACCTCAGCTTGCCACCTGCGATACTCCTTTGTTATTAGACAAAGAAGCTCAGGTAATGAGTAAATATACAAATTTTCGAAAAAAAAAATCTTTAAAATTGGCCTCCTGCAAAGGTCTGACCAAACTGCCAACCAGCAGGCACCACGTTGTAGCTCGTCACAGTTCTACCGTCACTGGTGGTGACTTGAAAGGATAGGCTTTGACCGTTGAGATAAGAGCTACTCTGCCAGTTTTGGCCCCAGTTTCTTGACATGGGTTGCCACCCTGTTCTAGACCCCTTGATTGAAACTGCGTGTACATCTCCTGCACCGCCAACGTTGGTGATCAACACCAGGTTGAAATAAGAGTGACCATTTATGGTGAATCTTATTCCTCCCTTTTTCATACATGGAACCCTGCCAACACCATATATATTTATACACCGACACATTATTTAATAATTTCTTTTATATATCAAAAATTCAAAAAATTAAAAAAAATTCAACTTTTAAATATCTAATTTAATATAATAATTAATAATTTACATAATTATAAAATTTTATCAAAATTAAATTATGAAATTCACATATAAAATAAATTTATTAATTAATATCGATACATTGAGATATATAAAATATAAAATATATAATAAAATTCATATATTATTAAAAATATGAGATTCACGTAATTTTGTGTTATATTCAAAGTCAACTGAGTTAAGGTAAAAATTTTCATAAATATAAATTACCTTCTAAAGGCCACAGGCACAATTCCAGCACGGTATTGAGCAATTTGAAGGAAAGCAGGCTCAGCCAAATCGAAGTGCTGGAGAGGAGGATTGCACCAACCACCATTATTGTTAGGGAGAGAAGGATTTGGTGGGCAAAAATTAGTAGCAGTGACAATGATGGATCCAGAAATACACCATCTTGGGTCATCATCACATCTCATTTCATAACAAGCTCCACAGCTCAATCCATTGTTGAACAATGCTGTGCTTAGTGCTGCAGTGTTTGTTCCATACCCTTGGCTATACAAATTCCCATACCCACATGCTACTCCTACAAAAGTTTTCATACACATCAATTAATTTTCGGAAGATTTTTTTCAAGTACTTACTAATTTTTAGAATAACTAACACTTACCCATTGTTCCTGAAGCGTCACCACCGCCGTAGAAGGTTGCATGAGCACTCTGCCACCCTCCATAATCAGCTAAAATGCCTTGTAAACTGAATAAGAAACACAAGAGAATAAGAGAGAAAGCCTTTGTTTCAGCCGCCATTGCCAATTAACTTTACAAAACTGAGCAAATTTCTGTTTGTTGTCCGAAGGCATGAAGATAAGTGGGTATTTATAAGCAGAGGAAAATGGAAAAAACCAAGTAGGTGGGGTTTTGAGCATTTAAAAAAAGGCCAAAATAAGCCACAAAAAGCTGGTATAGCGAAATCAAGCTGCACATGCACTGGTTCTGCTAAGAGGTACCAACCGCTAAACTCAGCTTTAGTGGGCCATAACCCTCCACATGCAATCTCTCAACAGCTTTCTTACAACTTCATAAATTAGTTTAATTTCTTTGTTGCCAACAGTTTGGTGTGCTTATTTTTTATTTTGTTTTATTGGGTTTTTGATTTTGGTCATGGAAAAGTAGGGGCGAGTAGGGTATAGTGTCTCTCTCTAAGGCCATAGAGAGTTGAATTTGCCCTTCTTTCAAAGATGGTAGGGGCCTTTAAGAGTGATCTTGCTTTGGCATATGACCTAATTGGTTCAACATTTGGATAATGGGAACAATTTAATTTGACAATTGCGCATGCAATGTGTACATGGAAATTAAAGTGGGAAGTGGCGACTTTGAAACTTCTTGTTTTATATTTTGTATGTTTGTGAAAAGAAAATGGTAGAGAATTTTAATGCTCTTTTAGAATTATATGTACACTCACTACAATAAATATTAGAAATAATAACAAAAATTTTATAATAATACTAATTTTATTGTCTATAAAATTAATATATAGCATTACTACTCGTAGTACATAAAAGAGATATAGCAGCAATTGTGTTATCGTTAAGAATTTTTTGCAATAATAATTTTTTGCTATCAATAACTTTTTTGTCTCGGCAATCATAATTTGATTGTAAAGTTTACACCACTACAATTTTATAGCGTAAATTTATATATTGTTTTCATAAATTTATTATGATAACAAATTTTATATATTTAGCAGTAAAAATTATTATTGTTAAATCTACCATTTTTTGTAATGATTTATAGTTGCCCATTCAACTTGAGGGGAAAAAATTAAGAGTATAGAAATTATCTACAAAAATTTAATTAGGGTTTTCTTTATTAAATTTACTTATTGAAATAATAATAATAATAATAATAATAATAATAATAATAATAATAATAATAATAATAAACACAGACATGAACATTTTTTTTAGCTTTTACATAATGAAAATTCAGCCTTTCGACCTTCATAATAATTATTTAAGGTTCATTTTATTCTATTATTTATTTAAATCATAATTCTTTAATTTGTTTTAAATTTTGATTATTACCATTCTAGTTATGTAGAAATTGCAAAGTCAAAATGATAATATGTCAAATCTCGAATTTAAATTGTAATTAATATTAAATAAAAAAATTTTACTTAAATTAAGAAATGTTAGTAAATTAATTAATGAAATTTAATTTAATATTATTAAAATCATCTTTAAAGTTATGAGATTTTAAATTTCAGTCCCGAAAAATCAATTACAAAAAAAAATTTGATAGAAATAAATATATCGAAATATCAAATGGGATTTTTGTTAATCAAATTTACAAATTATTAAAATTTTTTATTTTAATTATTATATTGAATAAATACAGAGTGCAGTGGTCTTGTTTGTAGATGTCTAACCTTTGAAGATCTTGCATTTGTAGTTATATGGTGTCACGACCCAACCTATGGGCCGGACTCGACTAGACACTTTAAAGCCCCGAGGCCCGTAGTAAGCCTATTAACCATTTACCAACTCTAAGGCCCATTTGGGCCCAATATCAAGAAAACAAGCGGATGAGTCAGACCCCAAAAAATGACTTTTCCAGCGGGAGTTTGACTCAGGGCACTGTAAACACATAATATATAATCCCAGTCGGCTCACCCTCACATACACTCACATATATAAATAATAAATAAGCTGGCTCTCCATCCAATCAATCAATCCCAACATAGAATATTAAGTTTACCGGGTCCAACATGATAATATAAATAATGACCAATTTCAATAATTTCTTTGCTAACAATGCGAAATTCTAGGAAGAGATAAAATTAAACATTGATAATAAACAACAAAGAGGAAGGGGAGGAATTAAAAAAATAATATCCTCCCCTCAAATAAAAAAAAAAAATATTGAACAGGCTGGGAACGAGATAGAAATATCAATTTTAACCATATTTTCTAAATCTATCTAAACTATCTAAAATCACTTGCACTCAGAAGTTAAATGGGCAATTAAGCACAAAAATCAAATCAAAATTTATTTTGATCAACTCACGCACAGATCACTCATGCCATTAGCATATGATAACATCATCTCTGTGAGCTTACTTGTGTGACAGGTGCGGTGGCATTCTCAACTTTAAAGGCGGCGATAATAAAATCGACGACTCAGAAGCGAAACTCAGCTCAGTGACCCCAAAGAACCTCGAGCTCGGGCTCAAGACAGAACTGGTAATAGTGACCACACAGACTATCCATAGTCACTACACATCACGCCATGGCACCACGGCATGCTTGCAACATCGCGATTCATGATCATTTAACGTTTATTATGATACATAAATTATATTATATATAATATAAATGATTAATGATGCATATAATAATATAAATACAATTATGAAATTAATATAATATATATTACAATTAAAATTAATAAATTAACTTTACACCACGGAGAAAAAAATTTATTTGTGGCGGTGGGGCGAGGAAGACATGGAATTAACAATCATTGATTTGATTACGATTTATTAAATACATCATAACTCCAAACGTTAAAAAACCAAAAAAAAACCAAAGACTCTCACTAAAAATCTCGCTAAGGAAATACCTAGGACCCCCAACTTAGCTACACCCAACCATATCATGCATAACACAAGCCAAATCACATCACATACATCACATCCACACATCCACATCTCAATCACCTCACAATGTCCAATTAGTCATTTTTCAAAATTTTTAAAATTAAATTAAAAAATTAAATTTTGCAAAAAAAAAAAAACAAGCTCTATGCAATAAAAAAAAATTGCCCGTGGTCCAAATAAAGTTCTAAGCTATGTTTATTAAATTCAATTCTTTATTTTAAATTTTATTTTTTATTTTAAAAACTAAGTTGGATTTTATTTTGCTTATTTTATTGAACCACAGGTTAAATTTGGATTTGATTCGAATTGGCTGGCAAGTCCGAGCTCTCCGGGGGCGCGCTTTCGCGGGTCGATTTTTATACGGCGAAAGTATGCGGGGTATATACGGAGAGAATTCGCCAATTATCCAGAAGAAGGATACACGAAGATAAGCCCAAATTTTAAATCGAATTTTTAAATTTTTAATATTTCTAAAATCATTAATTTCGGGGAAAACAACATTTTAAAATTCCATTTTACCTAAAAAAGGTTCAGAAAAAAATTTTGAAATTTATGCGGTTCGAAAGCTCTCGGCGTCGAATGGGTTTTATTCGTGCGATTCTTTTTTTCTTCACAGTTTTAGGGTTCGAAATCTGCTAAAAATGAAAATGGCTAAAAATCTAAAAAATCAAAATCGGACAAAAATGCGATGGATGGATTTGGCTGGTAATGGATATGGCGAAGATCTCGCCGGAGTAGATGATTTGGGACTCAGATCAATGGGTGTTGGGAGCGGATCGTTAGTGCGGCCTTGCGGGTTGGTTGGCCTCTGAGGAGAGGCGTTCACCGCAGCTTGGCTTTGTGTGTGGTGGCGTGGGATGGATGGTGAAGCTTGTGGTGTGGTTGCCCCGTCAAAGATTTGGGCGGGAATAGGGTGGAGAAGAGGGGAGAAGAGAGAAAGAGGAGAGAGAGGAGAGAGAAGAAGAGAAAGAGAAGAGAAGAGAGGACGATTCGAGAGAAATATCAAATCGATTTTTTTGGCGAAATTTTTCGTGAAAAGCGATATCAAAAATTTTTTTACCTTTGCGAAAGCAATAAAATAAAATAAAAAACAAAAAAAGCTAAAAAAAAAAAAAAAAAAAAAATCGTGATTAGAAAAATTTATTTTTTTTAAAAGTAAGTAAAATATTTAAAAAAATTTTTCAAAAAAATTTTAAAAAAAAAAAAATATAAAAAAAAATCAAAAATTAATAAAACAAAAATAAAATTAAAAATAATTTAAAATATAAAAAAAAAAAAATTTAAATAAATTACTGACAGAGTCCCGACCATAAAATGGACTTTCCAACAGGAGTTTTCACTCAACCCACCATTGAAACACAATATATAATCAAGGGGGGCACCCTCCCACTCCACATATCAATCATCAATATATTAAGCTCACCCTCTCATCCTCCAATCCAAAATATATAATATATTAAGTTTACAGTCCAACATGATAATAAATAATAACAAATTATTATAATTCAAATAATTAATGCGAAATTCTTAATAAACATTAAATAATAAATATAAACAATAAAAGATAAACAACAAACCGGAGAAAGGGAGCAGTTAAAAATATCAAAAAATAAAAATAAAATATTGAATAGAGAAAAATGAGTGAAAAAATATCAATTTTAACCATAATAAAATATAAATTCTAAAATCAAAATCTATATAATCTAATAAATCTAGTGCAATGCAACAAATGCAACAAATCAAAATCATTATCATCACATCATCCACAAAATCAAATCAATCACTCACGCACTCACAATCATCACATACATATCATACTCCCGTCCGCCCCCTCTCCAGCCTGACTTCTCAAATCCAACCAAAACGCTTTCTTCGCTGAACTTCACAAAATAAGGTCCCCCCAACTCCCCGGCCCTACCACCGCCCGCGGATCGACTCAAAGAACCCGCATCCCCGTCCAACCCGCCGCATCCATACGCCCTACCCACACATACCACACAATCACACGCACGCATTACACAACACCAACACCACTACAAAACGCTAAACAGCTATGAATGCAGTCAAAGTTTAATTGAACATTTTAATAATATATAAATGCAATATAAATGTATAACATATAATAATATAATATATTAATATTATAAATTAATATATAATTGAATATAAATTACAATTAAAATCTTTACTTAAACAATTTGGGCGGCCAACAGACATCATCGGTCCAAGATTATTTAATACAATCTTTAATACAAATCATATTACATTTATTTAATACAATTTGACTCATACATAAAAAAGAAAACATTCCTATACCTCCCGTCTCCCTAAAATACGTGAACTCCCCCCCATACCCTATACCTAACTACAAACATACTAAGCATCCATAAGGGTTCAAACTACACTCCATAATCCAACAACTCACACCAATCCTCCACCCACAAACCAACAATTAAAAAAACTGCCAATTTATAAAATTTATGCAAAAATTTTTAAAAATTTTCTTAAAAATTGATCAAATTATAAAACCAAAATTATAAAAAAAAAAATATTAGTAATTTGCAATATTAATTATGCAATTCCTTAAGCTAGATTTTGAATTATTGCAAATTTTATTAATTTTTTTTATATATTTTATTATTTTTTACAATTTTTAGTTTACAAAAAATTCTTAAAATTAAACGCAACGCTCTTTCCACCAACGGTGGAATTCCCAAAACCCGGGTCGTCGAAAAGACTTTTCCACCACGGACATGTAACCCCACACGAGACTTTTCCGTCAATCAATCACCGGCAATTCGATTCGGAGATCGTCACGACGCAATCATAACATAATACAGAATCGAGGATACATTTCTTTCCCAAAAACATTTTCAAAATTTATAAATTTTAAATTTTTTGTGCCAAATTTTGAAATTTAAAAAAAAAAAAAAAACGTAAATGAAATTTATGTCGCTGAAAACTATGGTCGGAAAGTTGCCTGGTTTCCTCGGGTGAATGCCGATTTTCTTTCGGAGAAAAGTGCCAAAACGAAAAATCGCCCAAAAAAAATCCACTAAATCTTCGCGGATTTCTGGGAAATCATCATTTGGGGAAAGGCGTTTGAGTAGATGATTTGTGATAGAGATTTTTGACACGCCGTCGGATCGGGCCTGTGGGATGACGGTTGAAATTTGGCCGGCAAATGGTGCGTGCGCTCCGTTGCGTTTGGCACTGCGCGCGCCGGCGCATGCACACACCGCGGCGCGGTGGGCGGAGCCGGCCGGCCGCCTTGGCGGGCGTCGCGTGGGAGTGTGAGGGGTCAAGAGAGAGAGAGAGAAAGAGAGAGAAGAGGGGGGAGAGGAGAGCGAGAGAAAAAAGAGAGAAGAGAGAGAGACTCCTGACTGATTCGAAACTGGCCTGGCTCTGTTTGGCCGTGGCCGTTCTGATGCCAAAATTCAAATTTTTTACTCGCTCGATAAAAAAAAATATAATATATTTTTAAAAATTAAAAAAAAAAAAAAATACCAAAAAAAATAATAAAATTTTTTTAAAATCAATTTTTATTTTAATCCAAAAATAAATTAAAATTTTTTAAATTTTTCTTAAATTTTTTTAAATAAAAAAATTTTTAAAATTTAAAAATCTCAAAAAATTAAAAAATTTTAAAAATTTAAAAATAATTAAAATAAATAAAATTACATATGGTGAACTAATATCTAAGAAATTTCCACCGAAAATGTGGATTTTCAACCAAAAAAAATGTCTTATATGGAAATGCCCAAACATGGAGCCTGATATGTCTGATTTTGTTGGATGGAATTTTGGAGTTTATAAATCTGTTTGGGACGTTATTTTTCAAGAAAAAAAAAATCTATAAAAATTATAGTTAAAAAAAAATTATAATTTGTTCTTTGATTTTACTTTAATTTTTAATTTTAAAAAATTAATTATTTAATCCTTAAATTTTATACTATATTATATTTTAATCCATAAATTTTAAAAAATAAATTATTTAGTCTCTAAATTTTATATTGTATTATATTTTAATACTTATAATTTTAATATAAATAATAATTTAACCCTTTTATTAATGAATTATTATAAATATTAAAATTATAGTGACTAAATTATTTTATGTACTAAATAATTTATTTCTTAAAATTTAAAAATTAAATATAATATAGTACAAAATTTAAGAATTAGATAATTAATTTCACAAAATTTAGAGATTAAAATATAATATAAAACAAAATCTAAAATTCAGATTATAAATTTTTCTAAAAAATAACTTTTTATTTTAGTGTTATAAAATTTATAAATTTTATTTTAAATTATTTTTTAATACCCTTATTTTTCTCTCAAACATACAAATAAAAAAATAACGCGGCTTCCTTAAATCTTTATTCTAATATTTTAACTTTTTTTATTTATTTATAGTAATTAATTAATTTTTTAAAGGACAAGAAGTGGATGAAATTTCCTTCTGATCATATGCAGCTACAGGGCTGCACCGCCCACACGTGAACATTGTCTCTTGTTCTATCTTCAATAATATGTGATACTAACCTAACACAATTAAAAATAAAAAAAATACTTAGCCAAACTTTGTCATATTTTGTATTTCAAAAAATATATTTTATTGCTCTCATTATTTATTTATTTATAAGGTTAAATTATTAACAATTCTTATATTATAATAAACATATTATTTAATTCTCATATTTTAAAAAATACATTAATTAATATTTAATATTTAATTTTATTAACTATTTAATGTTTAGATTTATTTTAATTTTTATATTAGTTAATGATATTTTAGAGTTTTATGGAGGGAGAAATAAGTTATTTTTATCGCAACTATCTTTATCCTTCCATATGTAATAAGAATAAATTATTATTTAATTTTTATTTTATAGTAAAATTAATAATTTAATTATTATATTTTATCTAAAATGAATAGAAATACTAAATAATTAATGAAATTATGCCTTTTTCAAAATAGGATGATTACATTATTAATTTTTTTAAAATATAAAAATTAAATAATAAATTTTCTTACTCATAACTAAAAAGTTTATATTTTGACTAATAAAAATTTTTTTGATTAATTTTAATAATTTTTAAAATATATTGAGTAGAGATATTTTAAATTTGAGTCTCTCTGCCAGTTTATTCTCATATTAATCGTTTTTATAATAAAAAATAATTACTTTATATTGTATACTTTATTAGTTCTTATCTAATTCATTGACTTTATTATATTAAAGAAAAGACTTGAGAAGAAATGAAAATAAAAATTACAAAAGCCAAGACTTATGGACTCCATGCACATTTTCATTAAAAAATAATATTTCCATAAATTAATTAATTCCCATACCAAATTAAATATATATTTTTTGCCAATTAATTATCACAAAATTATCTCTTCATAATTATGCATAAATATAAATACAAGAGACTAAAGATAAAGTGATTTACTCTTTATGATTAAAGAAAAAAAGAAGTTAATTTGTAATTAAGAAGCATATATTAATCCATTTAATACTTTTATTTAGAGATAAGCACTATTTAATTTGAACTGAAAAAATCAAATTGAATCATTCTAATTTAATAATTTAATTTAATTTTTATGGTAATTTAGTTTAATTCGATTTTAGATATTAAAAATTTCAGTTATTTTGATTCAATTCAGTTAGTTCTATTTGGTTTTTAAAATATAATAATATGATTTTAATGATGCGATTTAAATCGAATGCACAACCCTTCTTTTACTTCTAATATAATTGTAGATATATAATTTTTTTAGAAAAGGGAAAGGATTAACAAAAATTCCAATTCTTTTGTTTTTAAATTTATTATTGTTATGATAAAAAAGAATTTTTAATTTTATAATTATATACATAACATTCCAATTATAGCCAAAATTTAAACGTATTTTCTGTAATTGTTGTTTAACATTTTCATAAAACTCAACCTCTTTTTGGGTATAAATTGCAAGCTTTCCCATGCAATTGATGTGATATTATTCGTGCAATATAGAAGTCATGAATTTAAATTTATTAATAATTTTATTTTTTAAAAAATATTGTAATTTTGAAAATTAAAGGTACTAATTATTTTTTCTGATTTTATTTTTATTTCTACTAAACACAATAACTATTTATACAAAGTCTTAAAGCTCATCTTATCAATCTCTCTTAATTAGGTGAAATAAATTATAATTTAGTTAAATTAAAGAATATTTTGTCAAAATTTACGTGATTTATTTTTTTTAATTACTCTATAAAAATTTAAATAACAGATAAAAGTGGACGAATTGAGTAAATATAAATATATCATTATAGATGATCTAACTAATTAAAATAAAATAATAATATTTTTTATTAAAAAAGTACTTAAAATAAATAAATACTGATCTTATAATACGGTTACTCAACTTTATAAGTTTTTTTAATAAAATTTATCTTTTTAATAAAAGTTACTGAAATTAAATTTGATTTCATAAAATTAAAATCATTATAATCGAAAATTAAAAATTTTTAAGTTAATTTACTGATTTGTCAACTATTTTAGAAATAAAATAACCTAACTAGTTGTTGCTGGTAAGAAAAAAAAAAAAAAAAAGGGAGAGGTGAGAAATTGATTAAACGGCGAGAGAAATAGCTGAATGTATTTTATACATTTTTTTTTAACTAATAAGATAAAGTAATTTTATTTATAAAATAAAGTATTTTTATTTATAAAATAGTTGACATACTAATAGGTTAACTAAGAAACTTTTAATTTTTTATTATTATAGTGATTTTTATAAAATTAAACTAAAATTCAATAAATTTTATGAAAGGAATTAAATTCAATAATTTTTATGAAAATACTTATAAAATCAAGTAACGATATGTGATAATTATTAATAATTCATTATTGTAAGATTAGTATTTATTTCTTTCTATTATTTTTTTAAAAAAATTATTTTTTTTAATAAAAAATATTATTATTTTATTTTGATAAACTCACTGCATAATCGAATCATTCTCAATTATATATGTATATTTAAAACTTAGCCACTTCTATAAAAATACTCATAAAATTAAATGATCATGAATGATATTTATCTGTTAATTTCACAAGCATTGATCATAGACATTAACATATCAATTACTTTTAAATATTTAATTTGATTAAAATTTTTAACTAAATTTAAATAGTACATAATTAAATTTAAGATAAATTTAAATTTAAAAATAATATACATATTAAATTTTAATTAAATTTCAAATTTATAAATTTACTGTTTATTATCTAAACTTGTTTATTTAAATAATTAATAAAATGTAGAATATATATATTTATAATAATATTTATAATTTATTGAATTTTATATTTAAACAAAAAAATTCAAATATTTTATAAGATTATTAAATTTTAAAATATAAATTATTAATAAAAATATTTTTTATATTAACTATTAGTTAAAAAAATATAAAATTAATTATATTCAAATATTATTAATAATGATAATTGAATTTAAAATCAATACAAAGATTTTAAGATAAATTTTAATTAATTGGAAATTAATAACATCCACAAAAAAGTTAAATAAATAAATAATTAGATAAAACCTTTTTCTAATATGTTCAATCTTAATATGTGAAATAAAACAGATGGGTTGTAAACTTATAATCCTAATTTTAGTAATTAATCTAACAAAATTAATATATATATATATATATATATATATATATATATATATATATATATATATATATATATATATATATCAATTATCCATTTATTTAGTGAATTGATTGATTGAAAAAATAGTCGCATAAGCTACCATTTATTTTTTTTTTAAAAAAACATATATAAAAACATTTAAAATATTTATACCTTTTTTTATATTGTATCTTGATACCACAAACACTCAATTAATCAATAGGCCCATGATAAATATTAGAATTAGCAATAAAAATTTTACGGTAACATTAATTTTACTATTTATAAAATTAAAATATAATAGTAACACAAATAATTATTATTATTAATATATAAAAAATATGACAATAATAATTATTATTATCATTAAAAAATTTTATAATAATTATTATTATTTTCAATAATTTCTATTAATAACTATAATTTTATTATAAAATACTTATGACTATAATTTTATGATAGTAATTTACAATAATTTATATATTATTTTTATAAATTTATGATAATACATTTTATATATTTAATAGTAAAAATCATTACCATTAAATCTAATGAGATTTTTTTTTAAATTAGTAGTGCTAAAATTGATAATTATTTTAACGAACATGAATGGAGTTAATTTTTTTTTATTGTAACATAATTAACATAAAATTTGGCATAATTAATACTAGACTAAAATCTTCAATTATTATTATTAGTGGAGATTTCTAAGTCGTCCTACCACGTTAGAAGCACATGCAGGTTCCGGGTTTGCGGTTCCTTTTGTACTCAAAATTCATGCATCTTAATAAAAAATACATAAAGAAATAACACGCATCTTTGGAACCATTCATTCAAGTATGCAAAAGCCATTAGAATATGAAAACACGAAATATCTGTGCTATCTAATTAGATTAAGATTAATTATTTTTTTTATCCACCTAATGATAATCCTTGCTCTTTTGCCTGCAAATTTATTCCTGTCTGCTCATAAACAGAATATATTCACTTGGGATTTAGGATCTTCAAGATTTCTAAGCAAATCAAATCAACAATCACACTATTATGATCTAGATTTCTATCATCTCTTTCTAAAAATTTCATAACAATTTAGATGCTTTTGTAAAGAAAATAACAATTTATAAAAAAAAATTATTTTATTATTTTAATATTTTATAATTAAAAATTATTCAAATTAATTATAAATCATTATATAATAAAGCAGTGATTTCATGTAGAATTTGCTACATGAAATGATAATCCAATAATAAGTAAACATATATACATATGTAAGTCTAAATGAGTAATTATGTATAATGAATGGGTCCCAAAATTTATAACCACTTTATAATTTAAAAAAAATAATAATAACCATACATTTACTTATTGGTCTAATTATCATTTATTTGTCATTCTATATAGATGCTGACATAGAATCACAAGGATGCTGTATAATCTCTTCTTAGATGATTGATTCTTCACCATAAATTTTCCTTTGGTTGAGAAGAAAGCAAAAGCATTATTATGCACATTATTATTACATTACATGCCAATGCCAATATCAATAATTTGTTCACTTCAGTCTCTATTGGAAAATTACATAAACTCGGTTTATCATAAACTCACAATATAAAATATATGATGAAATTCACTTATTAAATATATGAATCTCATATAATTACATCTTAAATTTATAGTAAAATTGGTCTAAATAAAAATTTCCCGTGAGTTTTTATCATCTTTCTCATATATATCTCATTTAATATAATGTGATTTTTTATGATTATATTATTTTTAAGACATAATCTAATATCAATTGCAAACAAGACTTGTGATCATTGAAGCCTCTCTCTCTCTCTCTCTCTCTCTCTCTCTCTCTCTCTCTCTCTCTCTCTTTGTTGTTAGGGGGCCAAAGTCACTAGAAATTGTCTATAATTGTCCCATTGGTGGGGGAACAATCAACAAGATTAGCTATGTCAGGTTTTTGAATGACTGTTTCTCAGGACCAGCAAGAACATGGGCAGAAAAGCCTCAGGCAGTTCCAATCACTAATTAAGCCCTGACCCACCATGTGCATGTCTTGGTGGAAACTTAAGATGGGAAGTGAGCCCTAATATGGCCCTTTGTAGTTTGGTTATCCCATTTATGGAACTGAGCCATCAGCCAACTAGCTTAATTATACTGTAAGGTGGGATCATTTAAAGCTGTTTTAGACATCCCACAAGCAAGACAAGGAAGAAAAATGATGCAACATTCAGGAAGATATACCAACTGCTACATCTATAATTGAAAAAAGGCCTATTGATAAGGAAAAAAAAAAAAAAATTATCGCAAATTTATTAAATTATTTTAATTTTGGCGAAATCAGTTAAATTTTTAAAAACAGAACTTTATTTAAATTTTTCCAAATTTTGAAAATTTACTATAATTTTATTCATTTTTTTAACATATTTTTCCACTCTATTTTCTAGCTGATCCAAACTTATCAATACAATAATACTTTCAAACTTTTAATATTCACGGTGCGTCAAAATTTCTAGTCATTCGACCAAATTAAATAGTTTTAGTCATAGACTATTAAATTTTTAAAATTAAATTATGAAAAAATCAATAAATATGATAATGTTGGATTTTAATTAGTAACTATAAATAAAAAAAAATAGAGTTCAAAATTCAATTAATAAAAATTAAATAAAATTTTAACAACTTTTAAAAATTTGACTGATTCCATCTAGATTAAAAAATTGGATAAAATTACCAAAACTGAAAAAATGATGGAAGGACAATCAAAAGCACATTCATTATCCAACTTCTCTAATTAATTAATTTCCTTGTATGTTAATTTTTGCCAATTACATACTTTTGTTATCCAGTTCATTTCTCATATTCATTTGCAATGCAACCTGACAGAAGCATTTGATCAACCTATTTGTACATCTTACGTAATAAATTTACCCCTGAAATAATTGAAAAAACAATTTTTTTTCCCCAATCCAATGCGCCATTGGCTTTTTTTTTTTTTTGTAATTATTTGGCATGACTTTTACTAATCAACAATGTGTTTGAATGCATTTGCCTGATTAATTACCAATACAAGTGTAATTATTTTTTTAAGCAAAAGCTTCATTGCATTGGAATAGAATGGAAGGAATTGCTTTAGACTATACCCAATACACCCAGCGAAAGAATAGTCTCATAAATTTGGACCTGATCTATAATGGGCTGAGTCTAAATAAGAAATATATCAACTTCCTTGCCATTACAAAAGTAATAAAAAATAGAGAAGTAAGTTACAGCAAGCCAACATAATCCTCGTAACGCAGCAAACCTCTCTTTGGAATGTGAGAGACCACGGTCCTAGGGAGAGCTATGATGCTTTGTAAAATAGAGCTAACAATAGATGATACCCATGAAACGGCGACCTTTGAGTATGATTCAATGAGAAATTTTGAAGCTTCGGAGCACAGGTCTGGCAAGGAAAGCAGCAATTCAAGAGCTTTTTGAGTTGTCTTGAGCTCTGCAATATTTGAATCCGCTAGCTGGACATGAAACAACACAAATTGGATAACCTTTTAGAATCTTGTAGGACACCCCAATACTACTCTTCCCAGGCTTGCCAAGGGACATTCTCAATAATACTCGCAACAAGTTCACTATTAAATAAAAAATAATTATGGATAAATTTAAATAATTATCTCTGAACTTATATAGTTATAACATTACAGTCTTTCAATTTTAAAATGTAATATAAAACTCCCTAAACTATCACGACCCAACCTATGGGCCGGACCGGCACTAGGACCTGGGCCAGCCTAAAGCCCCCGAGGCCCGTAGTAAGCCTAACTATTCCTTAACCTAACTCTAAGGCCCATTTGGGCCCAATTTCAAGAATTTAACCGGACAGAGTCCAGCCATAAAGTGGACCTTTCAACGGGGAGTTTTTGACTCACCCGACCTGTAAACACAATATATAATCAATTGGGGAGCTCAGCTCACCCTCCACGTACTCAATGTCATATAAATAAATGGGAGCTCAGCTCCCTCATTCAGTCCATCAAACATGCAGATAATAATACGTTTACAAGTCCAACATGATAATTATATTACAGATCCAAATCAAATAAATACTTCTAACACATGCAGAAATTCTAGGAGTTAATAAAAATACACAAACATTAATAAACAACCTGCGAAGAAGAAAAGCAGGTTAACCACAACAAAATCTTCCTGTAGCCTGAAAAATAATAAACAGGAGTGAGCGTTCGACTCAGAGAGTAAAATATCAATTTTAACCATAATCTCTATAACTATCTAAAGCTAATGCACCATGTAGAGTGAAATGCAACATTAGTAATATTTTCACATCATAATAGCAAAAAGGTAATTTAGAGCACTCACACACCCAGTAATGGCAAATCATAAATATATGTGAGCTAATCCCCTATACAGCTCTCTTAAATCCAACCTATGCCAGCGAAGAACTTAAGCTGGACTTTCGCTTAATAAACCAAATTGGGGTCCCAGCGAAGAACTCAAGCCGTGTCTACTCCGAAGAACTGGGTCCCAGCGAAGATCTCAAGCCGTGTCTACCCGTCCTGTCCATAGCCAATACTGTACCACACGCACGCCAATGCACGCACACTGCTCCAAATTACCACAACAACATCCATGGCACTTTAACAGTTGTGAATGCAACAAAAAACGTGTCTAGAGTTTAACTACGTAAATATTTACATATAAGTGATGCGTGGGCATGCTTGAACATATAATAATATCAAAATTACAATTAAAATTAATATTTTACTCACAGACTTGACAGCAGTCACTGTGGCGGCTGGGCGGAGGAAGAAGGCTGTCCCGGCTCACCTGACAATTTTATTACAATTATTTAATACAATTGACTCAATACAAACCAAAGACCAAATACGTCCTAAGTCGTGCCGAAAATCCGGCAAAGTATCACCTATACTTAGGACCTACTCAACCTGCAAAAAGGCTAAAAACACAATTCTATATTCGCATAGCATACACCCACAACTCAATCATATCACACAGCCCCTCCTGGGCCCATCCAAATAGTCACAAATCACACAATATAAAATTACAGTTTAGTCTTTATAATTGACCCTTTTTGCAAAAACTATCCAAATAAACTCTAAAAATTCTAAAACTTTGCTCTGCGGTCCTTAGCAATATTACTAGGCTATTGCAAAAAGAATCATAATTTTCTGAACTACCACGAATATTTTATGAATTTTTAATCCTATTTAAGTACTAGAAAATTACAAAAAAAAAGTAAGGTTCGGGTTTACCTATGCCGATTCCGACTCTGGGGATGCGCTCGAGACATTTGACAACGGTGGGATAGCCAAAATCTAGACTTAATTCCGAGACTTTTTTGGTATCCTGTTTGTTTGGCCGAAAATTCACAGACTCGGGCAACTGTCGAATTTCCACTAATTAAAGGTACCCACACAAAGCCCACAATACGGGGGTTAGTACAAAATTTTTACGGAATTTTCTAAGCTCATTTAGTGCTCGGAAAAACACTACGAAGTTTCGTGAGACCTACCGAAAAACAGTGTTGAAAAATTTTGAAATTTATATTGCCTCGAAGCTCTAAATGAGTGGAGCGCTTTGGTACTCTCGGTTTTCTCTTGGGGTTCACGATTTACGAGAAAATCTAGCCCAAAAGTTGAAATGGCCTAAAACTTCTCGGACAAAATTGGGTAAACCGCTCGATGGATTTTAGTGTTCTTGGTGTCTATGGAAAGCTCTCGAGGTGTAAATGAGTTTAGACATAAGACCCGGCCCAAATGGTGGCCGGGAAGCCAAAACGGCACGCGTCGTTTTTGACTGCCGGCGAGGAAAGCTGGGGCAGCAAGCCGGCGAGGTGGGGAGGCTGCGGCGCGGCCTAGGGAGGAGGGAGGAGAGAGAAAATGGGCGACAAGAACGAGCGGGGGAGAAGAAAAAGGAGAAGGCCGGTTCGATTTGGCCAGTCCGATTCAATGTACAAAATTTTAAATTTTTACTTTGCCTTGGAAACGAAAACGAGGCCCAAAAATTTCAAAAAAATTCTAGAAAACTCAGAAAAATTTGTAGAGTCCAAATATATTTTTAGTTTTACCACATGGTCTTTAAATTAATTTTTAAAAGTCATCAAAGTTTTATATTTTCGGAAAATCAAACCCGATTTCTAAAATCCGAAAAATTTCAAATAATTTCCTCAAATTTAAATAAAATAAAATATTAATATTTACCCAAAAATAATAAATTTAAAAATTAGGGGTGTTACATAAGCTTTTAAATTTTACACAGTAAAATCCCTCTAACTTTCAATTATTGATTTTTCAATTAGAAACTGACATGAATAGCTTCTGCATGGTGCTTAGTCAATATTTCTCTCATCTCTTAAGTAAAGTGTAAAATTATTCTCTCTATATGCAAAAAATTATTCAGTCTACAAAGAAAAAAATAATTCAATTTACACATGACTTAAAAAAAAAGGAGAAATATTGACTAAACTCTATGTTGAAATTGAACAGGTCAGCGTCTAATTAAAAATCGGTAATTAGAGGTTAGAAGGATTTTACTATGGAAAATTTAAAAGTTGATGGAATTTTATATTACATTTTTAAGTTAAGAAATTGTAATGTTACAACTAGATAAATTCAGGGATAATTATCAAAATTTATTCAATAATTACAAATACTAAATTATTTTTCTCCCTCAAAACACTCACAAATATAGTAACTCAATTTACTCACAGCTCACTGCACGGCCACTCTGCACTCACCGACAACTCAAATAATTTTGATGGTCTTCAATGAAAAACTGCCACTTCTCAACCTTGTGGTACCACTCCACTCAACGCATAAATAAGTCCAACTTGGGCTCACAAATTACAATCCTAGAAGAATTCGGTAACGGCCGAATTAACCACACAACTTCTTCTTTCTTTCTTTCTTTTTTTTTTTTTATTTATTTCTTCATATATATATATATATATATATATATATATATATAATTTAAATAATAAAAACATTTTATATTAAATAAATCACCTATTGTACAAAAAAATTCAAAATTTTTAGAGTATCTGTGATTGTAATCAAAATTTTAAATTATGTGTAGTATAATCGAATCTTAGTTGATGATCACATTAGTCATCAAATGGTAGCCAAAGAAACCAAAATTTCAAAAGTTAATGGTAAATTATAATATAATCTCTAAAGTTTCAATTGATTAATAAAATAATTTATTGATTTAAATTTCATGTTTAAATATTATTTATTTATTATATAATATAATATATATTTTCTATTTATTTTTAATTAAAATTTAATACTTAAAAATTATTTTTATTGATTAAAGTCTATTTTAATATCAAAATATTTCTTTTATTAGGCAAATCCATTCCTCCATACATATTTTAATCAATAAATGTAATTGTTTTTAATTAAAATACCTCATAAAATATAATATCAAAACATTATATTATACAAAATATTTAACTATATAGTTTAAATCAATGTTTTTAAGTTGGTCAATGTAAATATTAATTCTTAATACTCAAAATGCCCCTAACCCAACCCTATCATTCTCTCTCTCTCTCTCTCTCTCTCTCTCTCTCTGTTTCAAGAAGAACAGCAACAAAAATTCCCACACAACCAAAATTAACCACAGATAAAAATTTCAACTGTACAAGAAAATAAAAATCAGAGCCGCCGCCGTTATTAGAGAACACCAAGTCGGAACCCAACAATGAGTTTAAATGAGTAAACTTAATGCTTGAGAATGAATTGGCACTCCCGTTGTTATTTTTGTTGGTGGTGCAGTCGAGACTAGGGAGGTAAGCTGATGGGATTAGGGAGCTGCTTCCTCGCTTGAAACCATGAGAAATCTGTCGATGTGGATTTGAGAGAATGGAATGAGGAATTGAGGAGACAGAACAGGGGAGGAGGCTTGGCATTATTGGTGAGTTGTGAAGGAGATGAGGGATGAGCGAGGAGATGGGCGATGATCTATTTTGTAAATCAAATAAAACTTTAGGGATTATATTGTAATTTATTGTTAACTTTTTAAAATCCAATTAAAATTCGTCTATAATGCACCCAATTTAAAAATTTAGCTATAATTATCAATATCTTAAAAGTTTTAGATTTTTTTATCCAATCAACCTAAATAGAAAACTAGTAATGGCAGCATGCAAAGCACAGTCACTTAACTAGTCACATGGTGAAGATGATTTAGAGACTTCGTTCTGTGAAATTTGAATAAAATAACAGGGTAACTTATTTCGTGGTTATTTTAGCTTACTTGAATTTTACAATTTATCCTTCTTTTCACTTTATAGGCGTATGAATAGTACCTTTTATTGATAATCTGGTTCCACAGCCTACTGATTTCATACTGAATGGAAGGAAAATCATTTTCCAGTAGCTCAGCCATTAACCCACTTCTGTGCTTTCAAAGGATGCTTCATCAAGTTCTTCCCGCATTGCCAAAATATATATTCACACCCATTTGTCACGAACAAAAATGGCATCTCAAAGCAAGGTAATCATCTAGATTCATAAAGGGAGCTTAAATAGATAGAAGAAGTGTTTAGTTTAGTTGTTGGATATAATTAATAGCTGATAGATATTTAAATAATTAACTCTTTAAAAATACAATTTTCTTTTTTTATCAGCTCTATAAATAGAACTATTTATTAGTCTTATTAACTAAGGCTATGTTTGAAAAGATGGAAATTGAGGGTAAAAACAAAAGTTATTTTCAAATTTCTGCACTTTTTTTCCTTTCAGAAAGTGGAGGGAATGAAAGATGTGCATAGAAAATATGTCAATTGAAAGGAGGGGATATATTATGCGTATCAAATTAATTTCATCAATTCGTTGCAGAGAAATTACTCCAACTTTAATTTTTTTTTTTGTCAATAATAGGATCATTGTCATAATACCTCAATGCTGATAATAGAATTTTTAGTTGGTATAACCATTGTATATACAACAGTTTAATTATAATCATTGATCATGGTAAGACTTATATGGGACTCATCATAATTAATATTATTATAATGAATTTATTGTACATATATCAGTTTTATTATATAATTTTTTCTATTTTTGATGTGGCAAATTTAAAAAAAAAAAAAAGCTACTGAATTTTTATTGAAATTTGGCAATATATAATGACCTTATTGAAATATAAATTAGAGTTGTTTTATATGACAAAAATTTATTTAGTGCAATCATTGTATGTATAACATATATATTCTAATCATTAATTATCATTAGATCCATATGAAATCTATTATAATTAATGATTATTATACAATTGATTGTATTTGTATATTTTGATTAATTATTTAATTCAATTGATTTGGTTTGAAATTGAATCGAAAATCGCACATTCTTAACAATCAAACTTAAATTGTATTTAAAATAAATAAAATTCAAATATTATAATAAAATTATAAACATTTTAAATAAAATATGAAAAATTAAATATATTAAAAATAAAAATCCAAAATTTTATAAGACTAAATTATTTAGGAAAAAAATTAAGTAATTTATTTTTAAAAAAGAGAAATTAACTATTTAATACATCATATTTCAAGAATTAAATTGTAATATCCTAATATTTTCTTTGACTTGTCTTCTTTAATTTAGAATTCATAAGCCAAGTAGCTTAGAGCTTAATTTGTAAATATGTCACAATCAACTTTAGACAAAATTTACTAATTATTTTGATTACCAGCTTTAGACAAATTGCTGAGGCCAAAGTTCTAACAAAGACATTAATTTCTTTGTTTTAGATAACTATCTTTGAAATTATCTTTTCACTTTTATCATTTATACACCAAAGTGTGGAAAACATAATGAGTACGTTTGTTTTACGGAATTTTTTTAAAATATATTTTTATATTTTTTAATATTTAAAATATTAAAAAAAATGAAAAATAATTTTTTAATTAGACAAAAAATTAAATAAGAGAAAATTATTTTCTATCTTTTAAAATTTTATAATCTTATTAAAATATAAAAATATTTATATATATAATATAAATATATATTATTAATTTAATATTATAACTAAACAATAAATAATATTTTCATAAAAAATATTTTTCTAAAAAATAGATTTCATAAAAAATATTTTTCATATATAAATTATTTTTCTTAAAAAAAAAAACTATAAGATTCATTATATTTTCCATATAAGACTCATTACACGGAAACTCCAAGACTGCAACCTATACATTATATAATATTATTTTTCTTCACCAAGTTCCTGTTTATAATACAGTCAATTTCCCTTGCCAAATTTTAAAAATTAAATGAGAATAGTATAATAAAATAATTGATCAAACTAATTTATATGCTCAAAATTTATAAACACCAAAATGAAAAGCTGATCCCTCAGTTTTTTTTTTTTTTTTTTTAGCTTATAAACTCAAAGCTTGTAAGTATCAAAATAAAAGGTTGAGTCCCCCAGCTTTTTTTTTTTTAATTTATAAGATCAACTTATAATTCAAAAAATTATTATAAATAAATAAGTCAATCTATTTTTAGAACTTATAAATTAATTTAACCAATTTATAAATTAAAACAAATATTTTATAAATCTCATCTATTTTACATATAGATTTTATCATACATATTTTGCTTTGAGCCTGCTATAAATCAATTTCCCTTTATATTTATGGATTTTACTTTTTGACATTTAGGATTGTTCATTTTCTTTTCATCACTAAGAAAAAAACTTTAATGTCAAAATATATACACTAAAAACCATTTTATGTAAATTAATATATTCACTTTTTTATGAGAAAATTAATATATTCACTTAATTATGACTCAAAAAAATTTGAAACATCCCTATGAATAGAGTAAAAAGACAAATGAATTTTTTTTATTTACACATAAATTTTCTATATATAGATATTATTTTGCAGTCTATTATATATATATAGGTAAAATGCACCAAATAACAAAAATAAAACAGCATATGGGCTATTGTGAGTCCATTTCACTTTAATTTTTCTTTGTAGTTGCGTAACGTAAAGAACTTAAATATGGCTCAACTATTTGTGTTTGTGTGCGCATGTCTGTGTGTGTAAGAGTCAGCAAGCAAACACTCTTTTCAGCATCAAACTAGGCAAGTGGCAAGTCTACTGGGGAGCCCTCTTCTGCAACAAGTCAAGAGAATCTACCTAGAATTTTCTCACACATTTTCCACCACAATCATAACCAAATATCTCTCAATTAATCAATCTTCCTTCTCTCAATCAATCTTATTATCATAGCAAAAGAAATGTCATCTTTGAATTTTCACAACTAATTTTCTTAGCCGCCCTATAGACTAACTGTTAAATTCCAAGCCAAACCTTTGAAGCTTCTATCCTATAGACTAACTGTTAAATTCCAAGCCAAACCTTTCAAGCTTCTATCCTAATCCTGGAACTCTATTGGGTTTTTGGTACACTCAGATTAACATCCCACAGTTGTGAAAATACTCTATAAGTAGGCATCAGCTAGAGCGTTAAGAAGCACAAACTAAACAAAATAAAAGTGGGTATTCTTGAAATTGAGCAAGTAGAGTGCTAACGTGGCAAATAGCAGCATGGGTGTTAAGGAAGCATTTCTGGTAATGTTAGCAGTGTGTTCCATGTTCGTTGTTGTTCCTCATGTATATGCAAAGATATCATGCGAGCAAGTGACGTTGCTACTGACTCCATGCATCCCCTATGGTGTATTTGGAGGGGACGTGCCACCAGCTTGTTGTTCAGGAATCAAAGAATCGCTTGCACTTGCCAATACGACAGAAGATCTAAGGCTTAAATGCCAATGCGTCAAGGAAGGTGCTGCTAAGATCCCTGGCCTCAATTATACAAGGGTTAACGAGCTTCCTGCTAAATGTGGAACTACTTCTCCATACGTAGTTAGCCCCAATACTGACTGCTCCAAGTATGACTTCTATATCTACGCTCATCAAATTTTCTTTCTTTTTTGATCCATATGATCTACTATACATGTGATTTTTCAGAAATGCTAATTTAATTTACATGGGTTTGTGCATGCAGGATCACAAAACCATCATAGGAAGCGAATATGCTCGAGGCAGAGCTTGAGAAGCTAGAGTTCTTCTCTAGCAAGTTATAATACAATACGAATAAAAGTCTAGTCGTTTTGGTGTTGTTGTATCAATAAAATGATACTTGCAATCAGATGATGCTAGTTAAAGCTATAATATCAGAAATTAAAATTATATAATTTCATGTTCTTGTCTCTTCTGCTTTCCTGCACTGCTTGATTAAAGTCTCTTGGAATCTCTGATTCTTTCTTGCACTACCTTGTAGACAATATTTTCAATTCCAGATTTATTTTTGTGTGTTAAACACAGTCCACCATGCCATTGGTAAATTAAGCTAATCAAATCGCTCCATATCATTCATGTTTAACATATAATTATATAAATATGTTAATGGATAATTAAAAATTAAATCATATGTTTATTCACGATTATATTACTATAAAATGATTTGATTGATTTAGTAAAATAATGTAGTAAATTGAATCTATTTAAGAATTTCTCTATATTTCTTAAGGTTTGATCAATTTTTTGAAAAAAAAAATTACTTAATTTGCTCTTGGTTTATGAAATAATACTTAATAAAAATTTTCGCTTGTAAAAAAAACTCTCTAAATGTTGCCCATTTATATATCTTAGACGAGATAAACTCAAAAATCTTAAACATAATGCAATAATGCCATTGTAAGACCTAGCGATTTTTGTTATTGCTCCATAAGCCGCGCATATTTTCAAACAGGGTATGAGCTCGAGTTTGGAAAAGAAAGACAGACTATTATAATGAAATCGTTATATATATATATATATATATATATATATATATATATATATATATATATATATATATATATATATATCAGTCAAATTTACACTAAAGTAATATGTAATCAATATTATATTGTCAAATAATATGAAATATAATCAAATAATAAATTAACTCACTAAAGTTGATGGTAATTAAGAATAGGCTGATTAAATTTTCTCCACCTTTATAAGTGTAAAAAGTGAAGAGATTTTAACTTAGAATCACCCTTACTATCAATTTTGAATTTATCATTTTGCTGCGAAAATTATTTAAGAAAAAGGCTATATAATGCTCAACTCATGAAACTTTTTAAAAAATAAATTGTTAACTTTTTTACTAACTAGATTAAAACTTGTAATCAAGTATACCCAAGGATAGAAAGGAGTCCCATAAGATGTTGCATTGGTATTACAAGATTTTTTTTTGTTTATTCCAAATTCATTATGGATTCAAAATATAAATAGACTAAGTCTAAATTTGCATCTCCACTTACTCTAGCTCCACCATATAAGATATGCTTGTTCTTTTATAAGAAGCCAAGTTTTAGCAAATTAATGTTTTAAAAGTTTAAGTAGAAACATGAAAAATAGCTAGAATGCCTCCTCTCCACCCAACTCCAAACCTCTTTAATTTGTTCCCCTTCTCTTATTCTCCTCCTCATTTGCCTATCCGTTACAGCCATTGCAGCCCGAGGCACGCAGAGTAATGGCCTGTTACGGGTCTTAGAGGTCTTATTTTAATGTGAGTTAATAATATTATTTCGTAACTTTAAATTACGATTTGGGTTACAATTCAAAATGATGTTACTTGAAAATATATAAAGACTTAATGATCTATCAATAAAGTGTCTACATAATGATAAGATTCACTACACTTTCAAAGGAAGAATTTAAATTTTCTCTCTCAAAAAAATATTGTTAAGAAGAAATCTGAATAGACAACACTATGAAAAATCAAAGGTTTGACATCTTGAACTAAAGTATTCTCTAAAAGATATCACCAATTTTTCTCTCGTTTGTGATGCCCATCACACTAAGCTTAACAAATTGTTTAAAAATTGCATTATTTTGAGTGTGTGTGTGTATATCTATATAAAATTAAGTCCTGTTTTGCACGCACGAAGCGTTTCTTCTTTTTTACATGGTTTAATATACCCAACAACACACGTTGAACGAGTGTTGGATTCAAGTTTTGGTCAAATATCCAACCTGGGATACGTCTCCTTCAAAGGAGGATACGTGATGCTTCATAGATGGGTAGTTAGGGTCAATCCAACTCAAAAGCATCACATTCCCCTCCTCAATTTCGGGCATAATTGGTGCATAATCAATCCTTTTGTTTTCAAGTAATTCTTAAGTGCGTAAAGAGTCAGCCTACCTTATCTTAAAAAAACAGTAAGACCATGTTTGCTAACACACCAATCACAAGCTAACATGTTCATTGGCAAAAGCTGTCGGTTTAGACTTTTAAAGACACCACCCAAAAGAAAAATGAGAAAAAATAGCAAATAATGATCATCCAAACCTCATGCTTGAATAAGTTGAGAGCAAAAGAGATTGAGAATCCCATTTCAACCAATAAAGGAAATGGAATGAGAGTAAGACACCATGTTCACACAGAATCAAATGAAAATGAGATACAAATGAATTTGACACCACCGTCATAAAACATCTTACACCTAATGGGAATGACCTTTCACTCCCATAGGTCCTCCCCTGAATTCACCATTGATAAACAAAATTCCATGTTACGCAAAGAACTCATACAAGCTGCATCAAAACCTGGGTGTTTCCCTTTTTCTGGGATAACCCTAAGAATAAACAATTAATAATTGATTCCCACAACATGAATGGAACGAATAATGGAACTAAATAGAACGCCTTCTCTAAGTAACTGGATGTCAGTCTATTAACACACATGCCATGGAAAGTCAGCTAGTCAGTAGCCAGTTTATGTCAAAATGTGGAGCTACTTTCACTTGCAGAAAGCGAGGGGCCTTCTGATTTTACAATATTTGGTCCTTTGCTACTGATATCAAGCCCCTGTAATCGGCCAAGTGGATCATTTTTCATAATTTCCGAGACTGCATGGGAATGTGTTTGATGAAGATGGTGAGCTGGCATATTATGTTGAGAATGTGAAAATGGTGGCAACTGCATGTTTGGATGACTGGCAGGTCCTGGTTGTTGTGGAAGTGGGAAATAGTTTGCTGGGGCATATGGTATTTGATGCATTCCCAAGTTGAATGACTCAGAGGGGCTCATTGTTTCCCCAGTGGCAATCTTGAGCCTCTCAACTTCTTTCTTCAGAGCCTCATTCAGAGCTGTAGAAAATCAAAATAAAAGCAAAATTTGCAAATATTTCAAAGAAATTTAATGCCCCTAGCATTATAGCAACAACCTTTTCAAGAAAGAAAAATCCAAGAGCCAAATATTCCACAATGTATGAGGTATCAAAATCACAATGATATTAGCAGAAAGCAGACAGTCACGAAAGCTCACCATCACGCAACTGAGCCTGTTGCTCCATAGCTTGTAACCGAAGCTTAAGCTCTGTGTTTTCTGTACTCAGCCCTGTAGTGTCTCTCTAGGAAAGAAGACATGCCGAATCACTGTCAGGACAATGACTAAAAACCAACCAATGGACCAAGCATGGTTGTGTAAAATGTAGTTACATGAACATTGTTTATTTTTAATAGAAAAAGAAAATGCATAGCAACATGAGAATCACGCCTTTTCTTTCTACCTTGTCCAGTGAAAAACTATCTTGAAAGAGGACGTTATGACAATCAGAACACAGAATTTCATCCAAGTGGCCTCCTCAGTAATATAGTGAATCATTTAACATCTACATAATTCTTCAACCTTTTCTAACAATTTTTTATTGTGCAAGCATGGATCAAATTGCTTTGACCGGCATTAATACAATACAAGCTATCCAGTGAAGTCCATTGAATAAGAAGTGAAATATCAACATAGACATCCTTTAACCACAGTCAACTGTCCAAATTGATAGACATCTTTTAACCACAGTTAACTGTCCAAACTAGGGTCATCAGGTCTTGAATGGATGATGACATAGAGAAAGATTCTACAAATAAAACTAAGCTTATGAAATGCAACAATAAAATTCCATAAAATAAAACCTGGTACAAGGTGAGTTGAGCAGAAAGAGTGGTGGCTTCTGTTTGAAGGGTCTGAACTTTGCGCTCAAGTTCTAGTATATATCGTGCCTTTCTCTCTTTAGAGCGAGCAGCAGACTGCCGATTAGCAAGTATCCTGTATGCAACAACTAAGTTTTGAGCATAATGAAAGGAGTTCAAAACTAAAAATAAATAAATGAGTGTGAAATTCACACATCTTGGCATTAGTTCATAAGCATATATAGATTTTAATTTTCAAATATCTGCCAGCATGCAATTCTAAAATTAATGTGTGAAATTTAAAAAAAGAAGACTTCAGTAGTGAAACTTTGTATTTACATCATCATCGCATACCTTTTCTTTTAAATTGAGCAAAAATGTCAAATTGCTCATGTCAATTGAAATGACTTTTTTAAACCTCATTGTTTTGGCTTGAAGCATCACCAGGCTGTCTGGAAACCTCTTTTGAAATACATTTTCTTAACTAAAAAAATCAAAAACCCGATCAATGAACCTGATAAATATAAAGAAGCTAAGATGTTGCATTTTTGTTCAATCTAGAAACTTGAGTAGCATTTAATTCAACATAGAATTGCATTCTCATAAGGCTTGAACAATGGTAATCTCTATAATTAAAAATCAAAGATGTTGGAGAAGAAAGCTTCAAAACAGGGAAACAAAAATCTGAGGTGAAGAAATAAAGGAAAATTTGTAGCCAAAAAAAAAAAAATCAGCAGAAGATAATTTTAAAATATGTTTCTGATAAATATAATTGAACTAAAGTAGTACAACATGACCTAAAAGCGTTACACATTTCTAAGGATTTAACCCAGAATCGTTTAGAGTGGAGAAAGAGAATCCATATAGTTGACCTCTATAAATTTTTGGGATAAAGATTTAGTTGAATTGAGTTGAGTTTTATCTAAAGGAGCTAAAAGATGCAAAAATTTACACTTTAGGCACCTCCTCTCACTGGTTCTCGTACAGATGGAACAAACTTAGAATATTACTGATTAAGATTTGCAATAAAAACAAAAATAGGATGTAGACATGATAGAGATTATTTAGAAATACTGGTGAAGCTACAGCTTATTTTGCTATGGCACAATTAAATTTGAAGTTGAAGCAAACTAATTGAGTTTACAAGCCAATCAAAATTGTAATGTAGACTTGAGGCTTCAATTATGTGCTGCTGAAGTATTGATTATCAAATCATACTTCATAGTTATTACAGGTCATACAGAAACAAAAAAAAAAAAAAAAAAAACTTAGTCTTCAAAAAGAAGAGAAGAATGCACAATAGTCCTCTTCTAGTGAAATTCTGAAGATTCAAATGGAGCTTAAAATTACCCAAAAAGAGAAGAAAATTTACTAAAAATTTCAGAGAGCATGTCGTGACATCAAATTTTACTGATGTTTAATCAGAGGATTAAAGCTATTCTTAACTGTAGAAAATAACAACCAATTGAAGCAAATAATCTGATCTGGAAAACCCTAATTTCCCAACAGGAGCAAAGTATTCTCAAACTCAATAACCATCAAAAGGAAAAGATGACAGAGGAAGAACAATTTTTGAATGCAACATTTTAGAGGCTATTTTCTATGGCAAAACCAAGCAAGGAACGTCTAATAAGCACAATATATCAATAATTAAGCATCGAACTTAACATTTCCATTTACTATCTCACATTTTCTCAGCAACTAAACAAAGCACATTGAACTTAAATAATTCCAATCCATTACTCGTAAGAAAAGGGGTAAAAAGAAGAATAAGAAGAACAATGAGAAACAAAATAAAACTCCTGACCTTTTGGCTCTTTTAGGATCAATAGTCCAGAGCTCAGCCAACTTATCAGGAGGCATAGCTTTCTTAGCCTCCATTACCTCTCCGTACGCACTGCCATCGACAGAGTTGCTGTGCCTGTGCTTCGACATCGTCGTGGAAGTGGGAGCTCCTTTATCTCCTTCACCTTGGTTGTTATTACTCTGATCCGTAGAATTGCGTCCGTCTATGTTTCCTCCTCCGGTAAGCTTATCAACGTCAATGTAGGTAGAAAAGAGATCGTCCTCCGATCCGATCTCTTCAAAACTACCGGCGGAAGATCCTCCACAGCCTCCACCACCACCACCACCACCACCTCCTCCTCCTCCTCCACCTGCACCACCGCCTTTGATCGGATAAGAAGGAGACAGATCCATCATCATCATGGTCATGTCCTCCGGCAAGCGGAAGCTCATCTCGGAATGGGCCCTCCGGTGGTGGGGCCCAGGCCGAACACTAAACATTGACGACGATGGAGGAGCATTGGAGAGTGGATTTTTAAGATCTGCATTTTGAGGATTTGGATCGAAATTGGAATTGGCCTTAAGGTTGTGTTTGTATTGCGGATCTTGCATTTCCATGGACGTACAAAGTAGTAATTATTTTCAACAGATTTTCTATTCCTCTTCTTTCCTTTCTATTCTCATTATCCTTGCTCTTTTTCCTTACTTTCTTTCCTCTCCCCTTCTTTTCTGTTCTTTTTTCCTTTCCTTTCTTTTCCTTCCTCCGTAAATAGTTTGGCGCTTTTTACTGGTTTTTAATATTTGTTTCTGGCGGAGTAAATAAGGCTTCTGATTATTTATTATTTTATGAACAATAGTTTGAACAACAAATTTATCATGCAGTTTAACGTTTATCCGGCGGCGCCGTTAGCTTTTTTTTTTATTCGCTGCTGGAATTTATGATTGTGTCCTTGTTTTTTTAAACATAAATTCTGCAAATAATAATAAAGTGTAATTAAAAATCATAATACGAAAGTATTAAAAAAATAATTAAAAAAAATAAATATGTCTCTGTATTTTCAGTTAAAGACTAATTAAGTTTTAAGATAAATAAGATTTTATAATTTTAAATTAAAACTAAATAAATTCACACTTAATAGAATTTTATTTTTTAATAATAAAATTTTTTAAATTTAAATAGTAAAATATTAAAAAATAATAATTATTAAAAATTTTTGTCCACCATATTTTTCAAATTTTTTAAAATTTTCATTTTACTTAAAATTAATAAATAATTTTTAATATTTAAAATTAAAAAAATAATATTTTAATATTAAAAAATAATATTTTATTAAGCATAAATTTACTTTTTAATCCAAAACTTAATTTAGTATTATTTATATCTACTAAAATTACAAGGGATTGTTTGATTTTGAACAGTTGTACACGGTTACTTTACAGTTTTTATATTTTTATTTTTTGCAGAAATTTATGATTGTGTCCTTTTTTTAACATAAATTCTACATAATGGTCCAATGTATTTAAAAATCATAGCTAAATAAAGCTTTGTAATTTTTAAACAATAAAATATTAAAAATAATTATTTTAATATTAAACAATTTTTATTCACCATATTTTTCAATTTCTTTTTTAAAATTTCATTTTAATTAAAATTAATAAATAATTTTTAATATTTAAAGTTAAGAAAATAATATTTTATTATTAAAAAAATATTTTTTTAGATACAAAATTATTTAATCTTGTTAAAAAGTATAAGAGTTTATTTAATCTAAAACTTAATTTTAGACTTATTTAACCTTAAACTATAAAGATTTATTTGATTTTTTAAAATTTATTATTCAATGAATAATAATTAAAAAAAAAAGAAAGAAATTTACCACAAGTTAACGTTTAGCCGACTACACAGTTACTCTGCAGTTTTTATTTTTTTTTTTAATCCACCCCTAAAATTTATGATCGTGTCTTTTTTTAAAAAACTAAATTCTGTAAATGATAATAATTCAATTATAATTGAAAATTATAATATGAAAATACCAAAACAAATAAAAAAAATTATGTAAGCATTTATATTTTTAATTAAAAACTAAATAAATTTAAAAATAAGTTTTGAGCTGAAAAAAGTTTTATAATTTCTAATTAAGACTAAATAAATTCACACATAATAAAATATTATTTTTTAATAAAAAATTAATTTTTATAGTTTTTAAATAATAAAATATTAAAAATAATAATTTTAATATTAAATAATTTTTATTCATCACATTTTTCAATTTCTTTTCATAAAATTTTATTTTAATTAAAATTAATAAATAATTTTATATTTAAAATTATAAAAAATAATATTTTATTATTAAAAGAAATTATTAAATGTAGACTTATTTGACTTTACTATAAAGTACATCAATTTATTTACCCAAAATTTAATTTTAAATTTATTTACCTCTCCATTAAAAATATAAAGACTTATTTAGTCAATTTTTTCATTTACTATTCAATGAACAGTAGTTTGAACATGAAAGGGAAATTTACCATCGGGCTGCACGGTTACTCTTGCTGTTTTTACTTTGTTTTCTCCACCGTCGAAATTTATGATTGTGTCTTTTTATGAACAGGTAGCCTAATAATAGCTTTGATTTTTCTAATTTTTTTTATAAATCTCCAAAAACATTTTATGATAAAATTAAATTTCAATTTTATTAAAAGAATTTGATTCAAAGGAGTTTTTACGAAAATTTATGTGTTTAAAATACTTTTAAAATGGTAAAATTTATTTGAATTCTATTATTTATTTGAATTTATTTGAATTCCATTATTCTAATAATTTTAAATTGTTTAAATATAAAAATTGATGAAAAATAATTCAATTGAATTGAATTTTTTTTATTTTTAAACTTTTCAAACATACCATGGGAGTCAAGAATTTCCTTTTCACATATTTTATCTGTATAATATATTGCAACATTATTAAAAGGATAGAGAAATAATAATGGAAAACTTTAAAATATTGTTTAGGCTTTGGGAAATTATTTTTTCTATTTTTTAGTATTTTGAACACTTAAAAAAAGTTAAAAGCATATTTTTCTTGTCAAAAGAAAAATTAAGTCATTTTTAAGAAAAATAACTTCATCTTTTCAAATATAGGGTCATTTTCTAGATTTTGACAATGCTACTAAAATGTGAAATAAACATAGATCATTAGTTTAATATTATAACTAAATAATTAAAAATATTTTCATGACATTCTCAATGGAAAATATTTTTCATATATAAATTATTTTTCACGAAACAAACGAAATCTTAAAGACAGAAAAACGAAGTCTTAGAGACATAAGGAAAGCCCTATAGCCTACAAAGTATTTATTTGATATTATAGAAAGTTAATAATTTAAATTTCAATAATTTCTTTTAGAATACCAAAAAAATCTTCAATACGGACATTGATCCTATTCGGTAACAGCTTTTAAAGTAGCATTTAATATTTTAACCAGAGTTAAAATACTACTTTTTTTATTCATACTGTTCGATAGCATAGTATTTATATTAGTGTTTAGAAATTAAGGAAGTAATTCATGAAAGGCTATCCCTCCTAGGTTTTAGAGGTTGAGAGAGTATTTTGACTTGGGTCAACAAGTTTATATCATTATTTTTATATTTAACAGTTAATCCAATCACTATTTTTATTGAACACTTTTGTTTTAATAGTTATATAAATAGCTAACTACTCACAGCTAATATCTAATAATTAACAGTTCGTAAAACAGCTGTCAGCTACTAAAACAGCTAATATTGCCAAACAAACCTTTATCTTTCTAGGCATTGTGGCCTTTCTTTGAGCCTTATTGTTTCATTTTAACAAAGATAATTATAAATATTTTAATATTAAAATCGTTGTAAAAGCTACAACATGTATGGGGTTTTCAACTTTAAATTTAAAATTTAGATTAAAAAATAAAAAATAAAGAATGAATTATAAGATCCAAAGTAGTAAGCTTAATATAAAATGAAAAGAAAAAAAAAATCGGCAACAATAATAAGAATGAACAATGAAAGAACTCTTACAAAGATTTTTGTAATGAAATCAAGACCCCTATTAATTTCTTTATAATGGGAGGTGGTGATGATTAGGAGAACAAGGGGAATGAGGTGATGAAATGGAAACAAGAGGGCAACTTTTAACTTGTGCCCTACTTGGGATTCTTGGGTTCACAGGGCTTCTTGAACTTGAGACCATGGTGCTATGGCCAAAGGCTCTTTCCCAGTTCTTTTGGGTCCTTTTCTACTCATCAAAGTTCTAGTTCCTTCACAATGCTTGTGTAACACTCTAAATGTAATACCCCTCACCCGTCTATAGTGTAGCCGAGCAAGGCATGTCACACTATGTACCGGAACACCATAACTTATCTCATTATATTCTTGGTTATCACATAAAATTTTATTTAAATTCAGATCTAGTTATTTTATCGGAGAAACTGACAGAGTTTCCCCTCATTTCTTAATAATTTGACGATTTCCCACCTGTGTGAAACAATTACAATTATCTTTATATATATTCTCAAATTCGTTTTCTCATTCAGAATATCAATAAGTTTCACTCATATAAATACATAAGAAATTCAAATCATTTTCATACATACACAACTCAAATATGAAATTTGAAACTGTATTAATTTACATCATGTGCACATTTAATGTACAAAAATACATAATTTACATTACATATCCAAAATTTAATTATAATGATCAAAAATAAAATACAAGCTGGTGGACACTACCAAAATATGCACTGCTGAGGATGTGACACTCGGGACCCAAATACAGATCAAAACTTGTGACACCCTTTACCCGTCTACAGTATATCCGAGTAAGCTATGTCACACGGTGTACCGGAACACTCTATTTTATCTTAATTAATTTTCATCATAATTTTGAATATAACTTATGAAATATAATTTATTTAAGTCATTTATTGAAATCATAATTTATTTGAGGTTCCGAAAATTTTATAGAAAATCCGTGATCTTAGCTAAAAATGGAGAAAACAGTTCTTCGGAACCTGTGAAAAACACTTCCAATAACCATATTCAATCATTCTCAAACTCCAATATCATCAAAATCTCAATATTTTTCAACAACATTTCTCAATCATTCATTTCTCATGGTACTCATATATAAGCAATAAATAAATACTCAAATTTTTCCATTCATAACCACAATTTTCATTATTTACATGAACATCAAAATACATTACATAAGTTTCATTTACACAAAGGAAGATAAAAGTTAATTACAAAATACCAAAATGAAACCTAGTGTCCTACCAATGCACTGTAGATGGTGAGGTGACACGGACACTATGCAGAGCTGTAGGAGGTCTCACCCAGTCTGTGGTCTACTGGGCTCTCGGTCAGTATCTCCAGAACCTACGCGTGGCAAAAGCAACGCGCTAAATTTATTGAATGTATTGATGTCTTACTTATTTTGTACTTGTTATATTCATTATTTCGTTAAATTTATCCACTTTCATTCTTTTGGTTGCCCAAGTAACCTATCTTTGGGAATCGGATGGATAAGCGGGTAAACCGCACTTTGGGTATCTAGTACCTCGGGCCGTCACACCATCGGTCACATATGCATCTCCCGGTGTGCAACAGAACAGCTAATAAACTGTAATGACAATAGGCACAAGGCCAAATATCAACACAATGTCAGAATGGCCAAAAGCCATGAAATCACAAAATGGCATAATACCATGTGCAGTACTGCTAACTGAACCCTATTGGCATGCCAAACTATCCAAACCAATCTTGTTAGGTACACTAGGGCATTTGATACTTTTGAATTTTGTAATTTTTGAATTTCAAGCTTTGGTGTTACTATTCACTTCATTAGTCAACAAAAATGTTGACTTTTGCATAGAAAATAGGTAAATTGGTTTTAACACTCCCAACATACCACATTTTGCATTCAAAACTTGTTGGCATTAATCACCAATACCATTTCTAAGCTTAAAACTAAAGGAGCAGAATTTTCAGTTTTTATACCCTAAATTTACTGTTCCATTAGTTACTGTTACAGTGGGAATTTGAGAAAATGATAAACATGAAAGTTGTTCCTTATTTTGTCTAGTTGAATTTATTTTTTTGAATCACTCCATTTGGAGTTTTGTAGCTCAAGTTATGGTCCAAAAACCACAACTGGCCGGATTGAAAAATTTCAGAACTGACCATATCTACAGTGCAGTGAACAGTGACTGCAACTGCCTTGTTGGATAGGTTCTGGTCATAATTTGGGGTAGGTTTCTTCATGAAAGTTGTTGGTCTATATCTTAACTTGTTGCTGTAAAAATTTCAGGTCAATTGGGCCATTCTACAATGAGTTATGGCCAAATGAACAATTACTGTTCATTACTATTCATTTGGTCATTCTGCAGAATCTGTTGCAGGACATCCAGATTGGGGCAAGTTTTTGGTCTACTTGCTTTGGTCTTTTGGGCATGGTTTCTTCACCAAAATTGTGCCATTATGTGTCTAGTTTCATGTCCAATTGGCCAAACACCAATTGAACCTACACAGCCCAAGTTATGGCTGTCCAAACAGGCTAGACTCATAGCCACACCTGTTGCTCTCACTAGGCAGTATACCAAATCAGTTTGTAATGCTATAATTCACTCCAAATTATGGTCAACTTACCTCAAATGGTCACTAATTGACCATTAGAATGTTCATTCACCATTACATAAGTAAAGTCCAAGTTTCTCTCCAAAACCCTAACCCTAATTGACCAAGCCTCCAATTCATGCATCCCACTCCTAATTTGCTATACTAATCATATAATTTATAAGAGGGGCAGCAATATGTCACTTTAAACCAAAGATTTCTCCTAACCCTAACTCATGTCAAGGCTGCCAAAACTTCATGGAATATAACCATGCTTCATTAATTCAATTTTTGTCAAATTTTTAACTTAACTTAGCTCAAATTCATGATTAGAAAGATGTAAAAGCAAAGGTTATGGCACTAACCTCTTTGGTGATTTTCTAAGCTTGTTCACACCTCACTTTCTTCCACTTTCTTTTGTTTTCTTGGCTGCCAAACACTCTAGCAAGGTTGGGTGACAAATTTTAGTGAAGGGACCTAAGGGTTTTGGGGTGAGAAATCAAAGATTGAAGGTATGAGAGAATGAGAGTTATGGAGGAAGAAGGAGAAACTCACGGCTGGCTGAAGAAGAAGGAGAAAACACCAGAATTTTTGGGTCTATTTTGTCTCTTTTAATTGTTTTAAGAAGGCTTGTTGAATGGTGATTGGTAGAGGGTATGTAAATGACATCATGTGATGTTATTATCCCTAATTTCCTTCATTTTTCTTTTCTTTTCTTTTCTACCAAATTTCAATTTAATTTTTAGCAATATTTATTTATATTTTAGATCATAATAATTATTTACTTAACTGGACAAGTCGGCCAAAAATCGTCTGAAGGCGAAATGACCAAAATGCCCTCCGTTTGGCTTAACGGGTCAAAATTGTCTGTACCGATTGAAAAATTTTTCTAAATATTTTCTTGGCATTCTAATACCATAGGAACCTCAATGACCCTTCTCTGGAGTCCTAAAAATTATTTTATAATTTTTCCCCCGGGTCTAGGGCTCCTAGTTGCGAGAACCGCAACTTCTCACTAGGTTACCCATCACTTGGGCACCGGCTCATTTAACTTGGTTGTATTTTATTTCTAAAATTTTTCCTAAATTTTTCTTATTAATATTTGAGTTAATTTTGGTTCCTCACTTTAGTTTAAATATTTTTCCGGACGTTCTAGCTGTCCGGACCGACACTGGTCACCGGAACAGTAGAATGTACGGAGTTGCTACCGGGAGGGTGTTACAACTCTTCCCCTCTAATTTAAATTTCGTCCTCGAAATTTACCTGATGCAAACAGTTGAGGGAACTGTTGCCTCATCGTCTCTTCACTTTCCCAAGTTGCCTCCTCGGTGTTGTGGTGCCTCCAAAGCACTTTCACCAGTGGAATCTGCTTATTTCTCAACTCTTTCACTTCCCGAGCCAGAATCCATATGGGTTCTTCTTCATATGTCAAATCCGGTTGTACTTCAATTTCTTCCCTGGAGATGACATGTGAAGGATCTGAGCGGTATCTTCTTAACATAGACACGTGGAACACATTGTGGATCTTGTCCAGCTCTGGTGGTAAAGCTAGCCTATAGGCCACTGGACCCACACGTTCAATGACTTCATATGGGCCAATGAACCTAGGGCTTAACTTACCTTTTCTTCCAAACCTCAATACCTTCTTCCACGGTGACACCTTGAGGAACACTTTGTCGCCAACCGCATATTCTATTTCTTTTCTTTTCAAGTTGGCATAGGATTTCTGTCTGTCTGAGGCAACCTTCAGATTGGCTTTGATTAGTTTTACTTTCTCCTCAGTCTGTTTTGCAGTGCAGCCCTACCAGTTGTCTTCGCCCAATTCAGTCCGGCACCTTTGTTGTTCTACATTTTCTCCCATACGATTACTTCATATGGGGCCATTTGGATGCTAGCTTGGTAGCTATTGTTGTATGCAAATTACGCGCGATTGGGAGGTATCTATCCCAACTTCCCTCCAACTCAATGACACAACTCCTCAGCATATCCTCAAGGACCTGACATATATTTCATGTTATTATTATCATTTTAGTTCAATATTTGTATTAATTCAATTGGTTCAATTGTTTACCTGGATTACTCTTTCTGATTGCCCATCCGTCTGAGGATGGAAAGCTGTGCTGAAGTGGAGTTGTGTACCCAAGGACTCATGCAACTTCTTCCAAAATCTCGATGTAAACCTTGGGTCTCGATCAGATATGATGGAAAGTGGAATTCCATGCAGTCTAACTATCTCACTCATATACAATTCTGCTAACTTCTCCAGTGAGTAGTCAGTCCTAACTGGCAAAAAGTGTGCTGACTTCGTCAATCTATCTACTATCACCCATACTGCATCATGTTTCTTCTGGGTGAGAGGTAGACCACTTACAAAATCCATGGTGACCCGATCTCATTTCCATTCAGGTATGCGTATAGGCTGTAGCAAACCTGATGGAACTTGATGTTCTGCCTTGACTTGCTGACATGTCAAGCATTTAGTCACATAGTCTGTCACACCTTACCCCTCTGTAAGGCATAACATGATCCCGTAGAATACCTAATGAACTACCGAACTTCACCTACCGATAACTCATTAAGTATCCTACAAGGGATTTTAAAACAATTTTCTTATCTTTGACAAGTGGTGAGCATTTCAAATAAGTATTTAAAATATTTAGTTGAAATTAAAACTAATTAATATTTTTGGCCATTTTAGTTTTCCGCAAATTTTATAAAAATTTTGTGAGTTTCCTCTCTGTATTTTGAGAAAACCGTTCTTCGAATACCTGTAAAAAGCACTTCTAAAAGTTTTTCTCAACCACTACTTCAATTTCAAACTCAATCTCAAACAATTTCTCAAATTCACAAGTTCAATAATTTCTTCAAAATACTGTCCATCAATATCATTTATTCATATTCCATTCAAGATAAACAATTTATATATTCATCATACTAAAATTTACATTCAGGAAGTCCAAACTAAAATTTATTACAACTTTTATACAAACTTTGTACAAGCTGCTCAAGACCCATGTACATGTCCATACATTTATGTGCAATATATACATCAAAAGAAATATTTACAGTTAGGGTATAAATTATACCCGAAGACTTCAAGCTGATGACTTCACACACCTTAGCAGCTCAGTCTGCTGCTCCTCTAATTTCTGTATCTACGACAGCAATAAAAGCTATCGCTGAGTACTAAGACTCAGTGGTGCACAATATACTAAAATAATCTTTATGCAAAACTTAAAGCACATTCATTCAAAAATTTGACTAAACATGAAAATTAATTACAATCATGCATTGTAAGATTTTACATGTAAACCAAGTTTATTTCAAAGTATCAAAACACATTTCATAAAACCCACAGTTAAATCATGCCATTCGAAACAAATAGAATCTCAATAGCCAGAGGCTAAGAGAAATCACATGAATCTCGATAGCCATAGGCTAAAGAGAAATCATGTCACAAGGCTAGCTAGCTCAAATATATGGATATCCATTCACATCCTCTTCTACTGGCACACCTCAACACTTCTCCAGAGAAGGAATCAAAATTCGAAACTAATTACCCCCACTAGTCGTGCTAGTGAGGTGTTCAAATATATGGTCATGATACTGTGGTTTTAAAACTTATCTTAACAATTTGCTAAACATTGTCATTTCAAATATACACAATAAATTTCACAATTTGAATCAAAATATCATAAGTAAGGTCACAATACTTTCAACAATTCAAAGCAACAATAAAATGCATATTTCATTCATTTAATCAATGAATTTTTTTAAAGCATAGTAATATTGTGCACAAACCTCAAACGAGTCGTCCTTTAGCCTCGACTCGGTTCCTCGGGTCCTTCCCGATATTCTTTTCAACTGAAACATACAATTTTACAATGTTTCAGTACTAGAACTTAAAATAAATTCAAAATAAACTTAGCTTCACATTTACCTAACTCTAACGTGTTAAATTCGACGTTCTCGAAATTTTGTGTTTTGGGTTACTATTCACTGCACTATTCAAGTCAAATTATTGACTTTCTAAGGCTTAATAGGTATGGGAACTCCAACTTCACCCACATACCACATTTTGGTCACCAAACTTGTTGGTTTTGGTCATTTGTTTAAAGCTTAGGTCATTTTGGCAAAATTGCCAATTTTCGGTTTTGGTTTTCCGAAGTTGCACTATTCCATTGGTCGATCTACTGTTGGAATTTGACAAAACTTCCTTCATAGAAAATGTTCCTTATTGTCTTAAGTGTATTCTCATTTTTGGATCACCTCAATCGGAGTTTTGTAGCTCAAGTTATGGCCAAAATAAGTTTACTGTTCACGTGCACTGTTCATACTGCAATTTAGGTGCTGTCAGATTTTTGGTTCAACTTTGGTCAATTGTTTGATCAAGTTAAGTTCAAAATTTGGTCTCACTTTGTTCATATGAAATGTTGTACTATGTCTTAGGTTTCCATCGGTTCAAGAATCGCCTAAATCCGAGTTTTCTAGAGAGAGTTATAGCTATCCAAACTTTGCTGCTCAACTAAAATACTGCAGAATTTCAGTACAGAAATTTTAACTTTGCTCAATGATTTGAATGAGTTAATGGCCTAATTTGGGTTGGTGTTCTTCATGAAAGTTTTAGGTCTATATCATATCTAATTGCTGGTAAAATTTCAGGTCAATTTGACCTACCTAGCTCGAGTTATGACCAAATGAACAGTTACTGTTCATTTGGTCAGTTTAGTGCAGTGGCAGCCTGCTATCAACTCACTTTGGTCAATTGTTTCACCAAGTTTTAGTCAGTTTTTGGCAATGGTTCCTTAATGAAAATTGTGCTCTTTTATGTCTATTTTCATCTCCAATTGGTGGCATATCCATTAGGCTTGTAAAATTTGAGTTTTGGTCCTTCAAAGTAGGTTTGGTCATGCTGCCAGCAGCATGACCATTAACCTACGAATTTGGTTTAATTTCCTACCATTCCCACACAATCCATTTGATCATAATTGACCATTATTTCACTTCATAATAGGTCAAACATGCCATTTATGCATTTCTCCAAATTTTGGTTCACTAACCCTAACATTCAAACCCTAACTACTTCATCTCATGCATTTAACTCACTTGTTGAATTCTAATTGCATACTTAGAAGTTATACACTCATTCACACTAAACAAATTCATAATTTGTATCAAAATAATCCATCCTCAAACCTAAACCCTAGCTGCCCACACTTCTATTTGGTCCACCATGCTTGATTTTATTCACTTATTTGTTGCTTACAAATGTAACTTAGCTACTTAAATATAAATTCAAAGAGAGAATGAAGGAAGAGTACCAACCTTAAGTGAGCAGAATTTTTAGCTCTAATTCTTCAATTTCACTCCCTTTTTCCTTTTCTTTTCTTCTTCAAATGCTTCCCCAAGTGAAGTTTACAAGTTTTTATGAATTAATTTAGTGACAAAATAAGGTTAAGTGGGTGGAATCAAGCTTGTATCAAGCTTTCATGGGAGTTTTTTGGTGAGGGAGAGGAAGAGAGAATGGTTCACGTTTTTGATGAAGTCTTTTTCTTTTTTTTTTTGTCTAATTTTGGCTTAAAGAAGACCACAAAAATCCCAAATAAATTAATTAAGCCTTTATGACATCATTCATGATGTCATCACTTTGACTTTTCCATCTTTTTTTTTTTCTATTTATTTTTTTTTCTATTAGTTCTTTAATTTAATTCTCGATTCCAAAATTTTCTTTTCTCCGATTTTATTTGACAGTTAGGTCAGGAGTCAGCTCTCGGGGTCAATTGACCAAATTGCACCTCGGATTCATCGGTTTGCAAATAATCCAATATTTCTTCCGCTCACGACCTAATTATTTGACCGACTTAACAGTTCTTTTCGTGATTTCCTCTTTTCCACTTTGTGTTCATAAGGGTCCTAAGGACCGCAGCGTCACTTTACGGTTCGAAATTTGAGTTTAAAAGCGACTTGATCGTTCAGGAAGTCACTCATCATTTGTGACTCTCGACTCGTTTAACCTCTTATGTTCTGTTTTTCTTATTTATAGTTAACTAATTAAACATTACTAATTATTTGTGTTTATGGCTTCTCAAATTGTCTTAAGTGTGACCCTAATCCCATTAATTTTCCGAACCGACACCAGTCACCGGAACAGTGAAATATACCAGGCTATACAACGGGGGTGTTACAATTCTCCCCCCCTTAAATAAATTTCGTCTCGAAATTTTTACCTGGTATCAATCTACGAGCAATTTGTGGATGTTGTCTCCTCATGTCCTCCTCTCGTTCCCAAGTAGCTTGGCACGAATGATGGTTCCACAAAGACTTTTACCAACGGTATCTGCTATTCGTAGCTGCTTCACCTCATAAGCCAGAATCTTTATGGGTTCTTCTTCATATGTGAGGTCTGGATTCACTTCTATTTCTTCTACTGGTAGTACATGAGATGGGTCTGATCTATACCTCCTCAACATAGACACATGGAAGACATTATGTATCTTCTCCAACTCTGGAGGTAGTGCCAACCGATATGCCAAAGGACCCACTCTCTCCAGAACCTCATATGGCCCAATGAAACGAGGACTTAGTTTCCCCTTTCTGCCGAATCTCATAATTCTCTTCCAAGGAGAAACTTTGAGGAAAACTTTCTCACCCACTGCATACTCAATATCCCTTCTCTTCAAATCAATGTAGGACTTCTGACGATCTGATGCAGCTCTAAGTCGATCTCTGATCACCCGGATTTTCTCTTCAGTCTGTTGAACAATTTCGGGTCCAATCATCTTTCTTTCACCCACGTCATCCCAACACAACGGGGTTCTACATTTTCTGCCATACAAAGCTTCATATGGAGGCATCCCAATGCTTGATTGGTAGTCATTGTTGTAAGCAAACTCAATCAAAGGCAAGTGTGTATCCCAACTGCCCTCAAACTCAATCACACAAGCCCGTAGCATATCCTCCAAGATCTGAATTACCCTCTCAGATTGGCCATCTGTCTGTGGGTGGAATGTCGCATCTTGAAGTTCAATCTAGTTCCTAGGGCTCTCAAGACTACCCCGGAATCTAGAAGTGAACCTAGGATCTCTGCGTCACGATACGATGAATCGGCACTCCATGCAATCTCACAATCTCATCGATGTATAACTTGGCCAATCTTTCTAAACCGTAGTCCATCGGTGGCAGAAAATGAGCGATTTAGTCAATCACAACAATGACCCATATTGCATCATGACTCTTACGTGTCCTCGAAGTCCCATCACAAAATCCATCGTTATTCTCTCCCATTTCCACTCTGTGCATCGGTAGTGGATGTAACAACCCAATGGATACTTGATGCTCGCCTTTACTTGGCGACAAGTTAGGCATTTGGACACAAACTCGCCACATCTCTCTTCATACCCATCCACCAAGAATGCTCCTTTAGCCCTCTATACATTTTTGTTCCACGTGGTGCATGGCAAAGGAGACTCATGTGCTTCCTTCAAAATGATCTCCTCAAATCAACATCATTAGGAATACACATTACGCCTGGTGTAGCAATAGACCATCATCTCTGATTGACAATTCCGGTTTCTTGCCCTGCCGGAATTCTTCCATCAGCTTCTGATACTTCTGATCATTCTGAGTAGCCATTCTAATCTGATCAATCAACACTGGCTGTACATGCCATGCAACTGCTGTCTGCCCATCATCACTAATCTCTAAACTAGCATGCAATGATCTTAACTCATGTACCAAAGACAAAGGAGTAACCCGTAGACTTGCCATAGTCTTGCGACTTAAGGCATCACCACAACATTAGCTTTCCTGGTGATAGTCTATCGGATAATCATAGTCTTTTATCAACTCTAACCATCTCCTCTGTCTCAAATTCAGCTTTTTGGGTGCCCAAATACTTTAAACTCTTATGATCTGTAGATGTAGCACTTCTCCCCATACAAATAATGTCTCCAGATCTTAAGAGCAAACACAATGGTCGAAGCTCCAAATCATGTGTTGGATAATTCCTCTCATGCGGTTTTAGTGGCGTGATGCATAGGCAATGGCATTTCGATCTTGCATCAACACACAACTAACCCATTGTGAGAAGCATCACTATAAATCGTATATTCTTTACCCGGTAGGTAAAGTTAGGACTGAGCGCTATCAAACATCTCTTCAATTCATCAAAACTCACTGGCATTTATCCGTCCACCGAAATTTTACATCTTTTCTAAGCGGCTTGGTCAATGGAGATGCCAACATGGAAAATCCTTCACAAATCTACGGTAGTATCTAGCTAAACCAGAAAACTACGAATCTCGTGACATTTCGGGTGGCCTCCAATTGGACAGACTTCAATCTTACTTGGATCTACCTTAATGCCCTTCTCGATACTACATACCCCAAAAAAGATATTTCTTTTAGCCAAAATTCACACTTCGACAAATTGGCATATAGCTGTTTCTCCCTCAAAGTCTGCAGTACAATCCGCAGATGTCTATCATGCTCTTCTGCATTCCTCGAATAGACCAATATATCATCTATGAATACCACAACAAACCGGTCGAGGTATGGTCTGAAAATAGTGTTCATCAGATCCATAAAAGCAGCCGGAGCATTAGTTAACCCGAATGGCATGACCAAGAACTCATAATGGCCATAGCGGGTTCTGAAGGCAGTTTTAGAAATACTTTGCTCTTGTACTTTCAGCTGATAATAACCTGATCTCGTGTCAATTTTGGAGAACATACCGCACCTCAACCGATCAAACAAGTCATCAATGCGGGTAATGGATATCTATTCTTTATTGTCACCTTATTCAATCGCCGATAATCAATGCATAACCGAGAGTGCCATCCTTCTTCTTTACAAACAATACCGGCGCTCCCAAGGTGACACACTAGGGCGGATAAAGCCCTTGTCAAGCAACTCTTGCAATCGCACTTTCAACTCTTTCAATTCGCAGTGCCATTATATATTGCGTTATTGAAATTGGGTCCACACTAGGCATAACATCAATTTAAAACTGCACCTCTCTTTCTAGAGGTAATCCTGGCAATTCATCAGGAAATACATCCGGAAAGTCACATACCGTAGGGATGTCCCTTTAGTGCCGACTCCCCACCGGGTGTCTATCACATGTGCCAAGTATGCTTCACACCCTTTTTAATCATCCTTCCGGCTAGTGCAATTAAATGATGTTTGATGGCGATAAATGCCTCTCCCGTGTATTACCACATCACCGTACAAAGGGAGACCAAAAGTGACTGTCTTCAGTCTACAGTCAATCATAGCATGATGCCTGGCTAACCAATCCATGCCCAAGATGATATCATACTCTCTAAAGGGCATTTCAATCAAGTCTCGACAGAAAACATGTCCTTGGATCACCAAAGGATCTCTATAGTTTATGTTGACTAGGACTTATTGTCCTAACGGAATTTTTACTAGCAATTAAAAATCCATTTGCACACATGTAACATCAAGTGAACTGACTATGATAGAACTAACATATGAATGGGTTGAACCCGGATCAAACAATACAAATACAACTTGACCAGAGATAGAGAATGTAACAGCTACCACATCAGAAGTCTAATCCTCTTCTCGTTGTTTCATTGCGTAGATTCTGGTTGAAGCACTTCCTTGTGCCGATTGACCAATCGTGCCTCGATGCTGAAGTAGTGCCTCTACCGCCTCTTCCTCTGCCAAATGACTGAACCTCTAGGAGCAGGACTCAATAGATCCTTCAGCAGAGTAGGAGCCGGACCATATCTCGAGCACTAGTACGTCTTTATCTATATGGCCCTTGCCTCCACAGTTAAAACAGGCTCCAGTGGGCCAATAGCATTCCCCATGAATCTTGCCACAAGTCTCACAGGCGGCGTAATGTGAACCCTCGCTTGGTCCGACTGGACTTAGGGGGTCTCGACCGAGAAAATCTGCCTCGCCAAATTGCCACCTCGACCCTGCTGGGTCCACTAAACTTCTTTTTCTTTCCGAGGTAGCACCGTAACTCGCTCAACTGATTTTTCCCCTTGTCTTTTTCTAATTTCTCGACTTTTTCCTTCACTGGGTTTGCTTCTGCTTCAACTCTCTCCAATTCAAGTGCTTGAGACATAAGCTCTGAGAAGTTGCTGTGTCGAAATCCTACAACTTGCATCCGTATGCTGGGCTTCAAACCCGTTTCAAATCTCTTGCACCTTGCCTTATCGGGTAGTAAGGAGACTCTCCATATAGTGACTCAGCGGAGAACTCCTCTCATACTCCGCCACCGATCGATTTCCTTGTTTTAAGCTCAAAAATTCTTGCAATTTCTGATCAACATATGCATCTGGGATGTATTTTTGTCTAAACTCTCTGATGAAGTCATCCTGTGTCAAGACCGGTGGTTCTCGCTAGTCGTGGGGATGGTCTTCCACCCCATACGCATCCCCTTGCGGTAGAGACACGTAATACTCAAACTTTAATTCATCTTGGCAAGGCAGCCTTCTTAAATACTGGCCCATTCTTTCAAGCCATTGCTCTGCCTCAAGTGGGTCTCTGTACTTTAAATTCTGCAGCCCCATACTTCAATAATTTATCATATTGTCCGGCCGAGGCGTGGTTGTGCCACAGTGGTTGGGGTGGAGCTTGAGCAAGCATACCTGACCATTTGTTGAAACATTGCCGCTATTGCTGTGCGAATCAGGCGAGAATTTGCGGCATTTGTGGGCTGGTGCCGACCCATCGACATTCGTAAAGTGGGGCTTCCCCTTGTGCCTCGGCTTCAATGCATCGCTCAATCGAGCGATCCCCTTCTTCCATTTCAGTGAAGTTAGGGTATCTCTGAACAAGTAACACAAGGAGATTTCCCTCCGTTAGTTCATATTCATGATGTAATGCACTGTATGTAACAAATATGGACATTGAGCAGTTGTACTTAACAAAGAAAAGACACAAATTCACAATTGAAAACATAATTCAAAAACTTGCTCTGATACCACTAAAACATGTCACACCTTACCCCTCTGTAAGGCATAACATGATCCCGTAGAATACCTAATGAACTACCAAACTTCACCTACCGATAACTCATTAAGTATCCTACAAGGGATTTTAAAACAATTTTCTTATCTTTGACAAGTGGTGAGCATTTCAAATAAGTATTTAAAATATTTAGTTGAAATTAAAACTAATTAATATTTTTGGCCATTTTAGTTTTCCGCAAATTTTATAAAAATTTTGACAGAGTTTCCTCTGTATTTTGAGAAAACCGTTCTTCGAATACCTGTAAAAAAACACTTCTAAAAGTTTTTCTCAACCACTACTTCAATTTCAAACTCAATCTCAAACAATTTCTCAAATTCACAAGTTCAATAATTTCTTCAAAATACTGTCCATCAATATCATTTATTCATATTCCATTCAAGATAAACAATTTATATATTCATCATACTAAAATTTACATTCAGGAAGTCCAAACTAAAATTTATTACAACTTTTATACAAACTTTGTACAAGCTGCTCAAGACCCATGTACATGTCCATACATTTATGTGCAATATATACATCAAAAGAAATATTTACAGTTAGGGTATAAATTATACCCGAAGACTTCAAGCTGATGACTTCACACACCTTAGCAGCTCAGTCTGCTGCTCCTCTAATTCTTCAGATCTGACAAAGAATAAAGCTATCACGAGTACTAAGACTCGATGGTGCACAATATATAAAATAATCTTTATGCAAAACTTAAAGCACATTCATTCAAAAATTTGACTAAACATGAAAATTAAATACAATCATGCATTGTAAGATTTTACATGTAAACCAAGTTTATTTCAAAGTATCAAAACACATTTCATAAAACCCACAGTTAAATCATGCCATTCGAAATAAATAGAATCTCAATAGCCAGAGGCTAAGAGAAATCACATGAATCTCGATAGCCAGAGGCTAAAGAGAAATCATGTCACAAGGCTAGCTAGCTCAAATATATGGATATCCATTCACATCCTCTTCTACTGGCACACCTCAACACTTCTCCAGAGAAGGAATCAAAATTCGAAACTAATTACCCCCACTAGTCGTGCTAGTGAGGTGTTCAAATATATGGTCATGATACTGTGGTTTTAAAACTTATCTTAACAATTTGCTAAACATTGTCATTTCAAATATACACAATAAATTTCACAATTTGAATCAAAATATCATAAGTAAGGTCACAATACTTTCAACAATTCAAAGCAACAATAAAATGCATATTTCATTCATTTAATCAATGAATTTTTTTAAAGCATAGTAATATTGTGCACAAACCTCAAACGAGTCGTCCTTTAGCCTCGACTCGGTTCCTCGGGTTCCTTCCCGATATTCTTTTCAACTGAAACATACAATTTTACAATGTTTCAGTACTAGAACTTAAAATAAATTCAAAATAAACTTAGCTTCACATTTACCTAACTCTAACGTGTTAAATTCGACGTTCTCGAAATTTTGTGTTTCGGGTTACTATTCACTGCACTATTCAAGTCAAATTATTGACTTTCTAAGGCTTAATAGGTATGGGAACTCCAACTTCACCCACATACCACATTTTGGTCACCAAACTTGTTGGTTTTGGTCATTTGTTTAAAGCTTAGGTCATTTTGGCAAAATTGCCAATTTTCGGTTTTAGTTTTCCGAAGTTGCACTATTCCATTGGTCGATCTACTGTTGGAATTTGACAAAACTTCATTCATAGAAAATGTTCCTTATTGTCTTAAGTGTATTCTCATTTTTGGATCACCTCAATCGGAGTTTTGTAGCTCAAGTTATGGCCAAAATAAGTTTACTGTTCACGTGCACTGTTCATACTGCAATTTAGGTGCTGTCAGATTTTTGGTTCAACTTTGGTCAATTGTTTGATCAAGTTAAGTTCAAAATTTGGTCTCACTTTGTTCATATGAAATGTTGTACTATGTCTTAGGTTTCCATCGGTTCAAGAATCGCCTAAATCCGAGTTTTCTAGAGAGAGTTATAGCTATCCAAACTTTGCTGCTCAACTAAAAATCTGCAGAATTTCAGTACAGAAATTTTAACTTTGCTCAATGATTTGAATGAGTTAATGGCCTAATTTGGGTTGGTGTTCTTCATGAAAGTTTTAGGTCTATATCATATCTAATTGCTGGTAAAATTTCAGGTCAATTTGACCTATCTAGCTCGAGTTATGACCAAATGAACAGTTACTGTTCATTTGGTCAGTTTAGTGCAGTGGCAGCCTGCTATCAACTCACTTTGGTCAATTGTTTCACCAAGTTTTAGTCAGTTTTTGGCAATGGTTCCTTAATGAAAATTGTGCTCTTTTATGTCTATTTTCATCTCCAATTGGTGGCATATCCATTAGGCTTGTAAAATTTGAGTATTTGTCCTTCAAAGTAGGTTTGGTCATGCTGCCAGCAGCATGACCATTAACCTACGAATTTGGTTTAATTTCCTACCATTCCCACACAATCCATTTGATCATAATTGACCATTATTTCACTTCATAATAGGTCAAACATGCCATTTATGCATTTCTCCAAATTTTGGTTCACTAACCCTAACATTCAAACCCTAACTACTTCATCTCATGCATTTAACTCACTTGTTGAATTCTAATTGCATACTTAGAAGTTATACACTCATTCACACTAAACAAATTCATAATTTGTATCAAAATAATCCATCCTCAAACCTAAACCCTAGCTGCCCACACTTCTATTTGGTCCACCATGCTTGATTTTATTCACTTATTTGTTGCTTACAAATGTAACTTAGCTACTTAAATATAAATTCAAAGAGAGAATGAAGGAAGAGTACCAACCTTAAGTGAGCAGAATTTTTAGCTCTAATTCTTCAATTTCACTCCCTTTTTCCTTTTCTTTTCTTCTTCAAATGCTTCCCAAGTGAAGTTTACAAGTTTTTATGAATTAATTTAGTGACAAAATAAGGTTAAGTGGGTGGAATCAAGCTTGTATCAAGCTTTCATGGGAGTTTTTTGGTGAGGGAGAGGAAGAGAGAATGGTTCACGTTTTTTATGAAGTCTTTTTCTTTTTTTTTTTGTCTAATTTTGGCTTAAAGAAGACCACAAAAATCCCAAATAAATTAATTAATTAATTAAGCCTTTATGACATCATTCATGATGTCATCACTTTGACTTTTCCATCTTTTTTTTTTCTATTTATTTTTTTTTCTATTAGTTCTTTAATTTAATTCTCGATTCCAAAATTTTCTTTTCTCCGATTTTATTTGTGATTAGGTCAGAGTCGACTCTCCGGGTCAATTGACCAAATTGCCCTCGCCGGTTCATCCCGGTTTGCAAATAATCCAATATTTCTTCCGGCTCCCTGACCTAATTATTTGACTGACTTAACAGTTCTTTTTCGTGATTTCCTCTTTTCCACTGTGTTCATAAGGGTCCTAAGGACCGCAGCGTCACTTTTTACGGTTCGAAATTTGAGTTTAAAACGACTTCGCAGTCGTTCCCGAGGAGGTCACTCATCGCTGTGACTCTCGGCTCGTTTAACCTCTTATGTTCTGTTTTTCTTATTTATAGTTAACTAATTAAACATTACTAATTATTTGTGTTTATGGCTTCTCAAATTGTCTTAAGTGTGACCCTAATCCCATTAATTTTCCGGACCGACACCGGTCACCGGAACAGTGAAATATACCAGGCTATACAACGGGGGTGTTACATAGTCAGCTATGTCCTTCTTCATACCAGGCCACCAATACTGAAGCTTCAGATCATGATATATTTTTGTACTTCCTGGGTGCATAGCATAAACACTGGCATGTGCCTCTTTCAGAATATTGGCTTTCAATTCCCCATTATCTGGTACACATACTCTTCCTTTATAATACAGACATCCATTTGCTTTCACCTCATAGTCAGTTGCTTTTCCCTCTGAGATTTTGCTCATAATAGCCATTAACTTTTCATCTGCCTTTTGCCCATCTAAAATCTGCTATAGCAGGTTTGGCCTCACTTGCAACTCAGCCAAAATAGCTCCATCTCGAATCAAAGTTAGACGGGCATTCAATGATCTCAAAGCTGTGATGGACTTTCTGCTCAAAGCATTAGCAACTACATTTGCCTTCCCAGGATGGTAGTCAATTACACAATCATAGTCCTTCAGGAACTCAATCCATCGCCTCTGTCTAAGGTTGAGCTCCTTCTGAGTTGGCAAGTATTTCAGACTCTTGTGGTCTGTGTAAATGTAGCACTTTTCACCATACAAGTAATGCCTCCATATCTTCAGTGTGAAGATAATTGCTGCAAGCTCTAGATCATGGGTAGGGTAATTTTGTTCATTTGGCCTTAGCTGCCTGGAAGTATAAGCGACCACCTTCCCCTCTTGCATCAATACACACCCTAACCCATTATGAGAGGCATCACTGTAGACTACGAAGTCTTTTCCTGACACTGGCTGTGTTAACACTGGTGCCTCTGTCAACATAGCCTTCAACTTCTCAAAACTGGTCTGACACTTGTCATTCTAGTCAAATCTAACATTCTTGTGTAACAACTTGGTCATTGGAGCAGCTATTAAGGAAAATCCCTTCACAAATCTTCTGTAATACCCAGCTAGCCCCAAGAAACTTCTGACCTCAGTTGTATTCCTGGGAGGCTTCCATTCCATCACTGCTTCTATTTTCTTGGGATCCACCCTAATCCCATCAGCTGACACTATGTGTCCAAGGAATGCAATCTCATTCAACCAAAAGTCACACTTGGACAACTTAGCATACAGCTTCTTTTCTCTCAGGGTTTGCAGAACAATCCAAAAATGTTCATCATGTTCTTCCCTGGTCTTGGAATACACCAAAATATCATCAATAAAGACCACTATAAACCGATCTAAGTATGGATGGAAGATACGGTTCATAAGGTCCATGAATGCTGCTGGTGCATTTGTTAGGCCAAAGGGCATCACTAGGAACTCATAATGCCCATATCGGGTCTTGAATGCAGTCTTTGGCACATCTGCATCCTTCACCCTCAACTGATGATACCCTGATCTGAGATCAATCTTAGAAAATACTCCTGCTCCCTTCAACTGATCAAATAGATCATCAATTCTAGGCAACGGATATTTGTTCTTCACAGTCACTTTATTCAACTGCCGGTAATCGATGCATAACCTCAAAGTCCCATCCTTCTTTTTCACAAACAGCACTGGAGCTCCCCATAGTGACACACTGGGTCGTATGAACCCCTTATCAAGCAACTCTTGCAACTGAGTTTTTAACTCCCTCAATTCAGTGGGTGCCATCCTATAAGGAGCAATGGAAATGGGTGCTGTACCCGGCAGTGTCTCAATAGCAAATTCAACTTCCCTTTCTGGTGGCAAACCAGGCAACTCTTCAGGGAACACATCTGGGAAGTCCTTTACTGTGGATATGTCACACAGATCTGGCTTAGCCTGCCTAGTATCCACCACATGTGCTAAGTAGGCTTCACAGCCTTTTCTCATCATTCTTCTTGCAACTGTGGCTGAGATAACATTGGACAGGAAATCTGTCCTTTCACCCACAACAGTGATCTCATTACCCTCAGAAGTTTTTAGAGAAATTCTCTTCAATTTACAATCAACTATTGCCTGATGACGTGACAACCAGTCCATTCCCAAAATCACATCAAACTCGTGGAAGGGCAACTCAATTAGATTTGCCGAGAATTCATACCCGTGAATCCTTAACGGGCAACCCTTGTATACTTTGTTCACCACTATACTGTGGCCCAATGGATTAGTGACCAGAATGTCTTGGTCACTCTCCCCTACTAGTATCCCCCTTTCTATGGGTAGGTTGATGCAGATGTATGAATGAGTGGATCCTGGATCCACCAATGCATGCACAGATGTATTGTAGAGGGAGAACGTACCCCTGATGATGTCCGGGGCATCTTGCTCCTCCTGGGCTCTCATGGTATAGGCTCGCAGTGGTGCGCTCTCGGGCCTCTCTGTGGCTCGAGATCTGAGCCTCGTGATAGTCCAACTGCCTCAGATTTGCCAGATTTTCTACCCCTTTGTGGTGCAAGAGCAGGTCTGTCTGCTTGTGTTGGAGCAGTTGTAGTAGTTCTGCGTGGATAATTCCTTAGCTGATGCTCTGTTGACCCACACCTTAAGCAGGCACCAGTCACTCTCCAACACTCCCCCTTATGCCATTTCAGACAATGTGGACATGCAGAAGTTGCTGGGGCTGGTCCCCTGAACCCCATCCCTGGAGAGCTGCCCACTGATGGTGTGGACTGACCTCTCCTAGGGTTGAACTGTGGCCTGGCCCCTTGAGACTGACCCTGACCTTGTGGCTGACCTGAACTCTGTGCAGGTAGACCCTTGAACTTCTTCCCAGGTGCAGGAGATGAACTAGACTGACCTGGGCCCCTCTTCTGCTGTCTTTCCCTTCTAGTCTGCTCACTGATTCTTACTTTTTCAACTTTTATTGCGGCTTCCACTAACTTGGTGAAGTCTGTGATTCCCAAGGCAGTGATCATGATCTTTATATTATCATTTAATCCCTCTTCAAATCTCTTACACCTTTCAGCTTCATTAGGGACTATCTCCCTTCCATAGCGGCTCAATCGGACAAATTCCTTTTCATACTCGGCCACTAACAGCTGTCTCTGCCTCAGATTAATGAACTCTCTTCTTCTCTCTTCCAGGTATACACTACCCACATATTTCTTCTTAAATTCGGAGAGGAAGAAGTCCCAAGTTATTACTTCTGGCTGTACTTCACTGGACACAGTATCCCACCATTCATATGCATCATCTTGCAACAGAGATACAACAGCTTCTAGATTTTGCTCTGGAGTGCAGTGGAGTTGTTTTAAAACTCGATCGCTCGTTTCAACCAATTTTCTACGCAATGTAATCATCTTCTCTCTTGCCAAAGAAGTCCACTGCTCCAAATTTTCTCAATTTTTTCAGGTGTGATTTCGGTTGTGGAGGTGGTGGTGGTGGTGGCATTACTCCAGCCATTTATTTGAAGAATTCGGCCATTTGTTGGAACACGGCCTGTGGAGGTTGAGCAGGCTCTGCTTGAGCTGGCGGAGCAGGTTCTCCCCTACCCCCAGTCTCAGCTGCTGCAGGTGGAGCATGACTCTCCACTTCCTCCTCAACTGCCCTCTGAGATGAAGGGTCCATATCCTATTCAAAATAACAAAGACAAACAGATCTGCATTAGTGTCACCTCGACTCTTACAAATGCAATGCATGGTATGGACTCAATCTAGGCCCAGAAACGCCTAAACCGTGCTCTGATACCACTAAATGTGACACCCCTTACCCGTCTACAGTATATCCGAGTAAGCTATGTCACACGGTGTACCGGAACATTCTATTTTATCTTAATTAATTTTCATCATAATTTTGAATATAACTTGTGAAATATAATTTATTTAAGTCATTTATTGAAATCATAATTTATTTGAGGTTCCGAAAATTTTATAGAAAATCCGGCAGAGTACTGGCTAAAAATGGAGAAAACAGTTCTTCGGAACCTGTGAAAAACACTTCCAATAACCATATTCAATCATTCTCAAACTCCAATATCATCAAAATCTCAATATTTTTCAACAACATTTCTCAATCATTCATTTCTCATGGTACTCATATACAAGCAATAAATAAATACTCAAATTTTTCCATTCATAACCACAATTTTCATTATTTACATGAACATCAAAATACATTACATAAGTTTCATTTACACAAAGGAAAATAAAAGTTAATTACAAAATACCAAAATGAAACCTAGTGTCCTACCAATGCACTGTAGATGGTGAGGTGACACGGATACTATGCAGAGCTGCAGGAGGTCTCACTCAGTCTGTGACCTACTGGGCTCTCGGTCAGTATCTCCAGAACCTACGCGTGGCAAAAGCAACGCGCTAAGCAATAATGCTTAGTGGTGCAAATAATAAAATAGAAAGAAATAACAGAAATAAATATGCATTGAATGTATTGATGTCTTACTTATTTTGTACTTGTTATATTCATTATTTCGTTAAATTTATCCACTTTCATTCTTTTGGTTGCCCAAGTAACCTATACTGGACGACTCGACTAGATAAACGGGTAAACTGGCACTGGGTATCTAGTACCTCGGGCCGTCACACCATCGGTCACATATGCATCTCCCGGTGTGCAACAGAACAGCTAATAAGCTGTAATGACAATAGGCACAAGGCCAAATATCAACACAATGTCAGAATGGCCAAAAGCCATGAAATCACAAAATGGCATAATGCCATGTGCAGTACTGCTAACTGAACCCTATTGGCATGCCAAACTATCCAAACCAATCTTGTTAGGTATACTAGGGCATTTGATACTTTTGAATTTTGTAATTTTTGAATTTCAAGCTTTGGTGTTACTATTCACTTTATTAGTCAACAAAAATGTTGACTTTTGCATAGAAAATAGGTACATTGGTTTTAACACTCCCAACATACCACATTTTGCATTCAAAACTTGTTGGCATTAATCACCAATACCATTTCTAAGCTTAAAACTAAAGGAGCAGAATTTTCAGTTTTTATACCCTAAATTTACTATTCCATTAGTTACTGTTGCAGTGGGAATTTGAAAAAATGATAAACATGAAAGTTGTTCCTTATTTTGTCTAGTTGAATTTATTTTTTTGAATCACTCCATTTGGAGTTTTGTAGCTCAAGTTATGGTCCAAAAACCACAACTGGCCGGATTGAAAAATTTCAGAACTGACCATATCTACAGTGCAGTGAATAGTGACTACAACTGCCTTGTTGGATAGATTCTGGTCATAATTTGGGGTAGGTTTCTTCATGAAAGTTGTTGGTATATATCTTAACTTTTTTCTGTAAAAATTTCAGGTCAATTGGGCCATTCTACAATGAGTTATGGCCAAATGAATAATTACTGTTCATTTGGTCATTCTGCAGATTCTGGTTGCAGGACATCCAGATTGGGGCAAGTTTTTGGTCCACTTGCTTTGGTCTTTTGGGCATGGTTTCTTCACCAAAATTGTGCCATTATGTGTCTAGTTTCATGTCCAATTGGCCAAACACCAATTGAACCTACACAGCCCAAGTTATGGCTGTCCAAACAGGCTGGACTCACAGCCACACCTGCTGCTCTCACTAGGCAGCATACCAAATCAGTTTGTAATGCTATAATTCACTCCAAATTATGGTCAACTTACCTCAAATGGTCACTAATTGACCATTAGAATGTTCATTCACCATTACATAAGCAAAGTCCAAGTTTCTCTCCAAAACCCTAACCCTAATTGACCAAGCCTCCAATTCATGCATCCCACTCCTAATTTGCTATACTAATCATATAATTTATAAGAGGGGCAGCAATATGTCACTTTAAACCAAAGATTTCTCCTAACCCTAACTCATGTCAAGGCTGCCAAAACTTCATGGAATATAACCATGCTTCATTAATTCAATTTTTGTCAAATTTTTAACTTAACTTAGCTCAAATTCATGATTAGAAAGATGTAAAAGCAAAGGTTATGGCACTAACCTTTTTGGTGATTTTCTAAGCTTGTTCACACCTCACTTTCTTCCACTTTCTTTTGTTTTCTTGGTTTCCAAACACTCTAGCAAGGTTGGGTGACAAATTTTAGTGAAGGGACCTAAGGGTTTTGGGGTGAGAAATCAAAGATTGAAGGTATGAGAGAATGAGAGTTATGGAGGAAGAAGGAGAAACTCACGGCTGGCTGAAGAAGAAGGAGAAAACACCAGAATTTTTGGGTCTATTTTGTCTCTTTTAATTGTTTTAAGAAGGCTTGTTGAATGGTGATTGGTGGAGGGTATGTAAATGACATCATGTGATGTCATTATCCCTAATTTCCTTCATTTTTCTTTTCTTTTCTTTTCTACCAAATTTCAATTTAATTTTTAGCAATATTTATTCATATTTTAGATCATAATAATTATTTACTTAACTGGACAAGTCGGCCAAAAATCGCCTCTGAAGGCGAAATGACCAAAATGCCCTCCGTTTGGCTTAACGGGTCAAAATTGTCTGTACCGATTGAAAAATTTTTCTAAATATTTTTTTGGCATTCTAATGCCATAGGAACCTCAATGACCCTTCTCTGGAGAAAGTATTTTATAATTTTTCCCCCGGGTCTAGGGCTCCTAGTTGCGAGAACCGCAACTTCTCACTAGGTTACCCATCACTTGGGCACCGGCTCATTTAACTTGGTTGTATTTTATTTCTAAAATTTTTCCTAAATTTTTCTTATTAATATTTGAGTTAATTTTGGTTCCTCACTTTAGTTTAAATATTTTTCCGGACGTTCTAGCTGTCCGGACCGACACTGGTCACCGGAACAGTAGAATGTACGGAGTTGCTACCGGGAGGGTGTTACAAAACTTCTAATCTCACAGTCTATGGTCTACTTGGTTCTCTGGCCAAATCTTCAGTACCTATGCGTTGCAAATAGCGACGCGCTAAGCATAAAACTTAGTGGTACCAATAATACAAGAAAATATAATATACAAATGAAAGTAAAAAAAAAAAATTCCTAGTTATTATGCTTATAAGAAATAAATAATTACTAACTTATTGTTTAGTCAAAGGCTAATTACATCTTATAATATTAACTCTTCCTAGCATTTTATTGATCGTTCTCTTGATGATTTTGAGCCTCTTTTTATTGAAATCATTCTTGTTCTTTATCTTAATGTTTAATTTTCTTACTTCCTTTAATAATTAATTCAATTATATTTATACTTTTCCATGCCCAAGTAACCTATACAAATTGACCGGACTGAATAAACGGGTAAACTAGCACTGGATACCAGGTACCTCGGGCCGTCACACCATCGGTCACAATGTGTCTTTCGGTGTGCAGACAGAATGGCTAATAAGCCATAAAAGTAATAAGGCATAAAGCCAAGTATAACATCATAATCAGTATAGCCATAGGCTATTGTATCACAGAATGGCACAATAGACCATAAAACACAGAATGGCGTGAAGCTATATGCAGTACTACTATCAGAACCCTATTGGCATGCCAACCTATCCAAACCAATCACACTAGGCCTATTAGGGCATTTAACACTTTTAATTATGCTTTTTTTTTTTGAAATTGAAATTTAATTGTTACTATTTATTCCATTAGTCAACTAAAATGTTGACTTTTTCATAGATAATAGGTATATTGGTTCTAATATCCCCAACATACCACATTTTGCATTCTAAAATTGTTGGCATTGGTTGCCAATACCATTATAAAGCTTAGTGTTGGTTATTTTAAACTTTTTATATTTCAAGCACTAAGTTTACTGTTTCATTGGTCATTTGTATAGTAGGAATTTACAAAATTCTTTTCATGAAAGTTGTTCCTTTATGTGTCTTCTTTAATTTTCTTTTTGAATCACTCCATTTGGAGTTTTCTAGCTCAAGTTATGGCCATTTTACCATAACTGGTCGGATGGACTTTTACCCAGAATTTCTGGGCAATTCTGGTTCTGCCAGATTTGGTAGCTCAACTTTGGTTAGCAATTTCATTTGGTTAAGTTCAGAATTGGAGTTTGTGTTCTACATGAAAGTTGTTCTAAATTGTCTAAGCTTTTCATTGATATAAATTTTAGGTCAATTGGACCTTTCTACACTGAGTTATGACGAAATGAATGAACACTGTTCATTTGGTCATTTTGCCCAGGCAGATTGTGTGTTACCCAGATTTGGTCAATTTTTAGGTCAGTCTATTGTGGTTTTCTGGGCAGGATTCCTTCATCAAAGTTGTGCCATTATGTATCTAATTTCATGTCCAATTGGCCTTGCACCAATTGAACCTACACAACTCCAGTTATAGCTGCCCAAACTTGCTGGACTCACATCCAGCCCTGCAGGTCACTCAAGGCAGCACATCTAACCTCAATTCCTATGTCACAAATCACTTCATTTCCTAATCAAACATAACCAAATGGTCACTAATTGACCATTAGAACTTCCTTGCACTAATACATGAGCAATATCCCAAATTTGGTGTCCCAAACCCCAACTCCAACAACTTTAATTCTCCATATACATGCAATCAATGAATTAAGACATCAAATTCATGTTCAATGGCAGCCATGTACAACTATATTTTAATCTAATCAATGAAACGCTAATGTACCCTAAGGGTGCCGAAATTTCATGGGATATAATCATGCATTTTTCATTCAATTTCTATCAATTTTTCAACTTAACTTAGCTTAAATTCAAGTTTAAAAGGAATTAAGAACAAGGATTATGACACTAACCTCTTGGCTGATTTTCTAGATTGTTCGCCCCTCACTTTCTTTCACTTTATCTTCTTCTAATTGCTGCCCAAGTCTTACTCTAGTGGTAATTGAGATTTTTTGTGCAGAGAGGGTGAGGTTTTGAGGTGAATTGAAATGGGATTCAAAGCTTATGGGAGCTTTAATGGTGGAGAGGGGTTTGGGGACTTGGTTCAACAGGATAGAGGTAAGGAAAGACAGAAAAATTTAGTTCATTTTTTGGCCATTTGACTTCTTGAATTGGGTTTAGAATGAGGTGTCACAATGTGATTGGGTGGAGGCACACTAATGACATCATGTGATGTCATAATTTCTAATTTTCTTTCTTTTTCTTTTCTTTTCTTTTCTACTCATTTTCAATTAAAGTTTTAACAATATTTATTCATATTTTATGTCACATAAATTATTTATTTAACTGGAAAAGTTGGCAAAAAATCATCTCTGAAGACGAAATAACCAAAATGCCCTCCGTTTGGCTTATTGAGCCAAAATCATCTATACCGATCTAAAAACTTTTCTAAGCATTTTCATGGCATTCTAATACCATCGAAACCTCAATGACTATTCTTTGGAGTTCCAAAAATTATTTCATGAATTTTCTCCCGGGTTTAGAGCTTCTAGTTGCAAAGACCGCAACTTCCCACTGGGTTACCCATCGCTAGGGCACTGGCTCATTTAACTTAATTGCATTTTATTTCTAAAATTTTTTCTAAATTTTTCTTATTAGTATTTGAGTTATTTATGACTCCTCCCTCTAGTCTAAATATTTTTTTCTAGACGTTCTAGCTGTCCGAACCAACATCGGTCACCGGAACAGTAGAATGTACGGAATTGCTATAGTGAGGGTGTTACACTAAATTTTTAAATAATTATTTTATGTGTAATTATATAATTTTTTACTGTTTTGGAGGGCTCAGGAGGGGCCATATGATATTGATGAGATGTGGTTGTGGAAATTTGAGATTTAGAAGTGTTATTTAGATCTTTTTGCAGGTTAGGTAGGTCATAGGTATGGAGAAAATTCTGCCAAATTTTCGACAAAACTTAGAAGTGTTCCTTGATTCTTTAAAATTTTGTTCTAAGTAAATATTGATAAAATTTTTGATATAATATTTAGGTGAGCCCGATCAGCCTTCCTTCTCTGCCTAGCTGTCACAGTGACTTTCGATTAATTTATTAGTAGATATTGATTTTATTTATAATTATAATGTTATTATATTCAAAGCATGTTCATACATCACTTATACATATATGTATGTAGTAGATATTAGGAACGCTTTATATTACATTTGTTCTTAATGATATTGCTGTGATTGTTGTCTTATGGTAATCTAGAGCTGTGTGCGTGAGTGGGTGTGTATGTGGTGTGTATATGGATATGGGTAGGACGGGTAGACGTAGCTAGAGCTTGACTCATTGGGACTCAATCCTTATTATGGATAAGTCGAAGTGGGCACGGCTTTGAGTTAATCTTGCTGGCCCCCGCATTTGGATATTAAGAGAGAGTCTGGCTTTGAGTTGATCTTGCTGGCAGAGGTTGGAACTAAGAGAGTTGTATAGGGGATAAGCTCCCATATATATATGTATGAGTATGGATGTGACACATGGGTGTGTGAGTGCTCCAAATTGCCTGTAATGTGATTATGACTTGCTTTGTTTGAAATATGTGAAGATGATGTATTTCACTCTTAGGATGCATTATATATAGATAGTTATAGAAATTGTAAGTAAAATCAATATCTTACTCTATGAGTCGAACGCTCACTCCTATTCACTCTATTTTTCCAAGTTACATGAGAGCTTTTTTGTGATTGACCTATCTCCTTCTTCGCAAGCCTATTGGTGCATTATCTATAATTATTGTCATTGATTTAAAATATAGAACTCCGTATGTGTTAGTGATATTTTATTTAACTGAGTCTATAAAAGATTAACTATTTAAATTTATTAACTTATTGATTGTGTATATGTGGAATTATAAATTTATTTATTTATGTGGATGATGGAGCTGGGCTACCAGTGGTCATATTATTTTGATTGAGGATATTGTGGTGAGCTAAGCTCCCCAAATAGTTATATATAATGTGATTATAGGTCGGGTAGGTCAAAAACTCTCTGTTGGATGGTCCTGATTATGGCCAGACTCTGTCTGGTTATTATTTTGAATTGGGTTTTAAAATTGGGCTTGTCATTTGGGCTTAACAGTGTAATACCCCTTTATTCGGTAGTGCGTTCTATTGTTCCGGTGACCAGTGTCTATCCAGACAGCTAGAATGCCTGGAACTACAATTAAATGTTAGTGAAGAGACATGAAATGATGAAATAAATAAAAAGAAAATACAAGAAAAATTAAGAAAAAATAAAAGAGAGAAAATAAAACTAAGTTAAACGAGCGAGCACCGCAGCGATGGGTGACCGCACGGGGAAGTTACGGCTCAGGCAGTAGCCAACCCCAAGACTGCGGGAAACCTTCGAAATTAAGTTTCAATACATAATTAAAGACTTATTGAAGTATAATTGACATTAGAAATGTCTAAGAAAAATTAATGAATTAGTATAAAGAAAAAACGAAAAATCGAAAAACTGACAAAAATTGGTGTTACCGAAAAATCGGGAATACAAATCGAAAAGGGGCATTTTGGTCAATTGACACCTAGAGTTGACTTTTGACCTAAATGTCCATGAAAAATAAGTAGTATTAAAATTTGAAAATGTCATGAAAATAAGAAGTTTTATACATAATGTAATTAAAAGAAATTATGGGGACATAAGTGAAATAACCATAAGTTTAATTATTCTAATATTAACCTAAAGTCAGTGGCATTTATTATATTCATAAACCTTAATTAGTGGAGCATTATGGACATATAAAAGACCTAAGTGGACAGATTTTATGAGGAAACAATTCATTTTCTTCATTCCAAGCTCCCATGGCCGAAATGAACATCTCAAAATTCTCCATGGCCAATTCTTGCATGAGCTTCAATCCTCCATCATTAAGCCACAATTTCTTTTAAGCTTCTTTATTAAAGTTGGAGTACACACCTTAGGTAGCATTTTGGGAGCAAAAAGGGAGAGATTTGAAGAAGATTTAACAAGCTTCAAAGATAGGTAAGTGCTTGTTTTCCATTTTTTCTTCATTGAAGTTTGTGTGGGTGTTGTAGTGAGTTGATTTATGGAAGGAATTAAAGGGTTTTGATGAATATGGACAAAGCTCCAAATCGGCAGCCCTCATGTCCATGGGAGAATGAATTATTTCTTCATGAAAATGGTGATTTAAGGTGTTGATTTAAGTGATTAAATGTATAAGAATTGATTACCATGTGTATAGTGTGAATTGTGAGTTTGTGAATTGAAAATAAAAGCTTGATGTATATGCGTAATTTGGGCAGCCTATAAACTCATGAATTTATGTATGATATCATGAAACTTGTTGATGAATTCTGGTGGTGATGATGTAGGGGCAGTATGTATAATTGATGATGGAAGTTATATGTAATGGTTAGGAGTGTTATGTGTATATATTGTTTAGAATTGGATATTGTGAATTGGAAGTGTAATTGGTGCATTGTCAATTGGTTATATTCTGCCCAAAGTGACTATAATGTAAAGTGATTGATGAATGTGATAATGTACCAATTCAGAATTGGGTAGAGAAGTGGACTTATAGCAAGTAAATGTGTATGTGATTGGTGTTTGGGAAAAGTATAAAAGGGCAGTATGCAAATGAGCCTATAACCATAAATGTGTGATCCCAATTGGTATGAGACCAATTGAAGGTGAAAATATGCACAAAATGTGCCAACTTTCATATTGAAAACCTATCAAAATTCTGTCCGGAAAGTGACACTAAAACTGACCTAATTCGAAATTGCAAAGTTTGTAACCCAGAAATTGACCATTTGAACAGTAGTCAGTCTTTTGGCCATAACTCACTCAAAACAGGTCCAAATGACCTAAAATTTATATCAATGGAAAGCTTAGACATAGGGCTACAATTTTGGTTAAGACCACCAAACCCAGAAATGACCATAGGCAAGTCGAAATGCTTGCATAATTTCAGGTATAAAACCTGCTAGAATTAGAAGTGACCTAAAAATGACCTAAGTTTGCCATTTTAGTGCAACCTGTCCAGCATTGATAAAATGACCATAACTTGGTCTAGTAAACTCCAAATGACCTAAAATTTGTGGCAAAAGTTCAATAAGACATAGACCTACAAGTTTGTAATTCTAACTAGAACCCAGAAACTAAGGGAACTAGGTCATCCGGCTAGGTCAATACAGCATATCAAAATCCGATAAATTGCAATAAAATGCAATACACTTGGAAATGAAATTGGTAATATATACTAACACTTGAGGACTATAAAATGTGACATATTAGTAACATTAAAATTAATTCACCTAGTGTGTATTAAAGGTCAACATTATAGGTTGACTAATGAAATGAATTGAAGGGAATGGTACCAAGAAAATTTAGATATTGAATTTTATTGTTAGAAACAATTTAACAGAGTACTGAAACATTTTAAATTGTGTGTTTCAGTTGAAAAGAATATTGAAAAGCATAAGGAACATTGAGTCAAGGCCTAGAGGCGATTCAAATCAGGTCTGTGCACAGTTCTTTTTATATTCACTGCTTTTACTAGAAAATTTATTTGGAGAAATGAGTTGTGAGTTTATGAATTGGGAAAAATTATTTGAGAAAAGTTTATTGCCTATTTTAGAAATGGAAATTTGAAAATGTGGTTTGTTTAATTGTTGCCTGAATTACAATTGAACATTATAGTTTTAAATTGTGTTTGTGCACAGTAAACTTATTTAAGTATTTCTCATTTAAAATTGATTTAGTATATAATATGAATAGTTTTTTTTATTGTTTTGGCTTTGGGAATTTTATTGGAAATTATTGTGTTGCCTACTTTGCAAATGGAAATTTTGAGATAAAATGTGATTTGTAGTTTGTATGAAATATTTAAATATTGTGATTTGGAATTGTTTTGATTCACACTTGGCATGGCAATATTACTATGTTCCTCCTCCATTTATGGGGTGAGTATGACTATATTCCTCCCTCTTTGACTTGCCAGTCTGAGGTGATTATGGATGAGTACTCATTATCTAGCTAGCCACCTCCCTCATTGATTTCGATTAGTGGGATGAGTATGCCTTGCCGTGGTGTACAACACGGCATGTTCGGAAAAGTTGTGTCATGACTTAAGTTGTGTTATTGATTGGCAACACTGTGTTGTTCAATTGTTTGATCAAATTTGTGTTATCTGAGCTTTGAAAATTGTGACATGAAATTGTGAATTATGTGAATTGTAAATTGTCAATAAAAGTTTTATATACCGCATTTTAAATTGTTATTGTGCACCACTGAGTAAATTTTACTCAGCGATAGCTTTTTCATTGCTGTCGCAGGTAGACAGACAAATAAAGCAGCAGAGTAAGCTGCTTGTGACTTCGCTTCGGGATTTTGCCGGGTATATTGAGTATACCACTTTTTTGTAAATATTATTGTAATGTATGTGAACTGTATGTATATATTATACTTGGTCTTGAGCAGTTATAAAATAAATTTGTAAATTATTTTGGCCTGTCAAAATGTTGTATTACAATTCTCTTATTTTAGCTTTTGAAATACTCAGTTATTTTGCACTTTATTTTTAGAATTGTTGAATTTGAGTTTGACTTGTGTTGTGAAAATTGATTTGAGTTGAGCTATTATTGGAGTTGGGGATTGAAATAAATATATTGGAATTGCTTTTTTTTTTACAGGTTTTTGAAGAATTGTTTTCCCAAAATACAGACGGCACTCTGCCGAAATTTTTATAAAATTTATGGCTATTTCAGACCTAATGTGTGATTTAACTTCGATTAAAAAGTTTAACACCTATCAAAAGTGCTCACCACTTTAAAAAGAAGTAAGAAATTGTTTCAAAATCCCTTGTAGTATATTTAATGGGTTATCGGTAGCCGAAGTTCGGTAATTCATTAAGTATACTATGGGATCATGTTATGCATTACAGAGGGGTAAGGTGTAACATGTTTTAGTAGTATCAGAGCCAGGTTTTAAATTCTATTTTGACCTGTAATTTGAATATTCTTTCTTCATAGTACAACTGCTCAATATCATGGTTTGGATATTGTTTAGAATTGGATATTGTGAATTAGAAGTGTAATTAGTGCATTGTCAATTGGTTATATTTTGCCCAAAGTGACTATAATGTAAAGTGATTGATGAATGTGGTAATGTACCAAATCAGAATTAGGTAGAGAAGTGGACTTATAGCAAGTAAATGTGTATGTGATTGGTGTTTGGGAAAAGTATAAAAGGGCAGTATGCAAATGAGTTTATAACCCTAAATGTGTGACCCCAATTGGTATGAGACCAATTGGAGGTGAAACTAGGCACAAAATGTGCCAACTTTCATGTTGAAAACCTATCAAAATTTTGTCCGAAAAGTGACACTACAACTGACCTAATCCGGAATTGCAAAGTTGGTAACCCAGAAATTGACCATTTGAACATTAGTCAGTCTTTTGACCATAACTCACTCAAAACAGGTCCAAATGACCTGAAATTTATATCAATGGAAAGCTTAGACATAGGGCTACAATTTTGGTTAAGACCACAAAACCCAGAAATGACCATAGGCAAGTCAAAATGCTTGCACAAATTCGGGTATAAAACCTGCTAAAATTAGAAGTGACCTTAAAATGACCTAAGTTTGCCATTTTAGTGCAACCTGTCCAGCATTGGTAAAATGACCATAACTTTGTCTAATAAACTCCAAATGACCTAAAATTTGTGGCAATAGTTTAATAAGACATAGACCTATAAGTTTATAATTTTGACTAGAACCGAGAAACTGAGAAAACTAGGTCATCCGGCTAGGTCAAAATAGCATACCAAAATCCTAAATTGCAATAAAATGCAATACACTTGGAAATGAAATTGGTAACATATACCAACACTTGAGGACTATAAAATGTGACATATTAGTAACATTAAAATTAATTCACCTAGTGTGCATTAAAGGTCAACATTATAGGTTGACTAATAAAATGAATTGAAGGGAATAGTACAAAGAAAATTTAGATATTAGATTTTATTGTTAGAAACAATTTAACTGAGTACTGAAACACTTTAAATTGTGTGTTTCAGTTGAAAAGGATATTAAAAAGTATAAGGAACATTGAGTCAAGGCCTAGAGGCGACTCAAATCAGGTCTGTGCACAATTCTTTTTATATTCACTGCTTTTACTAGAAAATTTATTTGGAGAAATGAGTTGTGAGTTTATTACTTGGGAAAATTTTTTTGAGAAAAGTTTATTGCCTATTTTAGAAATGAAAATTTGAAAATGTGGTTTGTTTGATTGTTGCCTGAATTATAATTGAACATTATAGTTTTAAATTGTGTTTGTGCACAGTAAACTTATTTAAGTATTTCTCATTTAAATTTGATTTAGTATGTAATATGAATAGTTTTTTTATTGTTTTAGCTTTGGGAATTTTATTGAAAATTATTGTATTGCCTACTTTGCAAATGGAAATTTTGAGATAAAATGTGATTTGTGATTTGTATGAAATATTTAAATATTGTGATTTGAAATTGTTTTGATTCACACTTGGCATGGCAATATTACTATGTTCCTCCTCCATTTATGGGGTGAGTATGACTATATTCCTCCCTCTTTGATTTGCCAGTCTGAGGTGAGTATGGATGAGTACTCATTATCTAGCTATCCACCTCTCTCATTGATTTCAATTAGTGGGATGAGTATGCCTTGTTGTGGTGTACAACACGGCATGTTTGGAAAAATTGTGTCATGACCTAAGTTGTGTTATTGATTGGCAACACTGTGTTATTCAATTGTTTGATCAAATTTGTGTTATATGAGCTTTGAAAATTGTGACATGAAATTGTGAATTATGTGAATTGTAAATTGTCAATAAAAGTTTTATATACCGCATTTTAAATTGTCATTGTGCACCACTGAGTTAATTTTATTAAGCGATAGCTTTTTCATTGCTGTCGCAGGTAGACAGACAGATAAAGCAGCAGAGTAGGCTGCTTGTGACTTCGCTTTGGGATTTTGCCGGGTATATTAAGTATATCGCTTCCTTGTAAATATTATTGTAATGTATGTAAACTGTATGTATATATTGTATTTGGTCTTGAGCAGTTGTAAAATAAAGTTGTAAATTATTTTGGGCTGTCAAAATGTTGTATTACAATTCTCTTATTTTAGCTTTTGAAATACTCAGTTATTTTACACTTTATTTTTGGAATTGCTGAATTTGAGTTTGACTTGTGTTGTGAAAATTGATTTGAGTTGAGCTATTATTGGAGTTGGGGATTGAAACAAATATATTGGAATTGCTTTTTTTTTTTTACAGGTTTTTGAAGAACTATTTTCACAAAATACAGACGGCACTCTGCTGAAAGTTTTATAAAATTTGTGGCTATTTCAAACCTAATGTGTGATTTAACTTCGATTAAAAAGTTTAAACTTGTCAAAAGTGCTCACCACTTTAAAAAGAAGTAAGAAATTGTTTCAAAATCCCTTGTAGTATATTTAATAGGTTATCGGTAGCTGAAATTCGATAATTCATTAAGTATACTACGGGATCATGTTATGCATTGCAGAGGCGTAAGGTGTAACATGTTTTAGTGGTATCAGAGCCAGGTTTTAAATTCTGTTTTGACCTGTAATTTGAATATTCTTTCTTCATAGTACAACTGCTCAATGTCATGGTTTGATACATACAGTACATTTCATTATAAATATGCACTAACGGGAGGAATTCTTTTTGTGTTATTTGTTCAGGAAGTATAATATCCTCTAATTGACTATGGAAGAAGGGGACCGTTCAGTCGATCAATTAGTAGAGGCTGAGATACAAGGGGAAGCCCCAGCCCTTCAAAATGTGAGTGGATCAGTTGCACCAACCCCCTCAATACCGTAGTTCCCTGCTTAATTTGCTTAGCAGATGGTTGCGATGTTCTAACAGATGGCTGGTAACATGCTCACTCATGCCCCACTGCAGACACCAGTAGTACAACCACAGCCTTCAGCTAGACAGTAAGACAAGCTAATTAAGTATGGGGCTACTGAGTTCAAGGGGACAGTGGATCCGCTAGAGGTAGAACAATGGTTGGAAAGGATGGAAAGAGTTTTTAGGAAGCTGCACTGCACCGATGAGCTGAAGTTTGAATACTCAGTCTCACTTCTACAGGGGGATGCATATGACTGGTGGAAAACCATTCCCCATAGTTTGGTGGAACCCCCAGTGCTGACATGGGATGACTTTCTCAGAGAGTTCAGACAAAAATATGTCCCAGATGCCTATGTGGACCAGAAGCTACAGGAGTTCTTAAGCCTGAAGCGAAGGAACAGAACAGTGGCAAAATATGAGAGAAACTTCTTTCGATTGAGTCATTATGCAGGAAGCCTGCTTACCACTCTTAGAGATAGATGTAAACGTTTTGAGGCCGGGTTAAGGCCTAGTCTAAGAATGCAAGTTGTGGGGTTCCGACACCAAAATTTCTCAGAGCTAATATCGCAAGCCCTGGAACTGGAAAGAATTAAGAATGAAGAAACAGTTGAAAAGGGTACAGAAGAAAAAGAGAAAATTAGAAAGACTACTGATCAAGTTCCTAATAGTGGGTCAGGAAAGAGAAAGCACTTTGGACGATCTAGCTCATGCGAATCGGGTAGAGATAGAACTTCTGGAAAGAAACCACCTCGATCGGATCAGCAAACTCAGCAAAGACCCAGAAATGCGCTATCGGATCGACTTTGTGAAACTTGTGGTAAACCACATAGTGGGGTATGTTATAGAGCCATAGGAGCGTGTTTTAATTGTGCTGAGACTGGTCATTTTGCTAAAGATTGTATAAATCCACGCCGTTCTGGATCATTTACTACACCAGAGGGATCAGCCCAAGTTTCTACCCCAAAGAGTTTACCATCAGTTAGTAGAGGCAGAGGTAAAGGTAGGGGTAGTACACCTGGAAGTCAGAGTACTGTGAATCAGCCAGAACAAGGTGATGCTTCAACTAGAATATACATTATACAGCAGAGGGAAGAGGCTGAGACTTCTGACATTGTTGCTGGTACTTTCTCAATTTTTAACTAAGATATATATATGTATTGTTTGACCCGAGGTCTGCATACTTTTATATTAGTGCCAGCATTGTTTGCCTTCCTACTGTCCCTCGTATAAAAATAAATTTTGATATGTTAGTGACTAGTCTTTTTGGAATTAGTTTTGGAAAAGTTGCTAGCGAAAGAAATTTCCTAGAATATGATAAATTATTGAAAATTGATAGATAAAAGAGTTGTGGAAGTAAAAATTTGAACAGTTGGTTCAGATGTAACAAAGAAATGTTACGAATATGAGTCAGATTATTGACTAGAATGGTCCGAGGACCAATGATTAGATAAATAATCCTAACATGACCTCAATGGTCATTCAATAAGGAAACATGAATCGAAATATTAGACAGAACAATAGTAAAAAAGGATTAGTGCTATATAAACAAATTAAATGTTATATTAGATTGTTAAAAGTCATACACAAACTTAAAGGAAAGAAGATTATACGATTCTATAGAAAGGAGAAAAACTAAGTTCTCACTCCATAGAACCACACAAAGCCCTAAAAAGAGTGGATTCGTTAGTACACAAAATTGCTTACCTCTAAAAAGTGAAATGAATTTAAATTCAATGTATGATGGGGAAACTCATAAAGATCATAGTACATGAGGTGAAGTAGCAGAGAAATAAATGTATATATTTGGTTAAGGTGTTATGGACCATCGTTCAGGCTAGGAAGTTACTTAGGAATGAGAGGAGGATATGAGGAGGCAGCACCCACAGTTGTTCAGAGACTAAAATCAGGTAAAATTTCGAGACGAAATTTTATTTAAGGGGGGGAGAATTGCAACACCCCTATATTCGGCAGTGCGCTCTACTGTTCCGATGACCAGTGTCTGAACGAACAGCTAGAATGCCTGGAACTATAATTAAATGTTAGTGAGGAGACATGAAATGATGAAATAAATAAAAAGAAAATACAAGAAAAATTAAGGAAAAATAAAAGAGAGAAAATGAAACTAAGTTAAATAAGCCAACACCGCAGCGATGGGTGACCGCACGGGGAAGTTACGGCGCAGGCAATAGCCGACCCCAAGACTACAGGGAACCCTCGAAATTAAGTTTCGAGACATAATTAAAGACTTATTGAAGTATAATTGACATTAGAAATGTGTAAGAAAAATTAATGAATGAGTACAAAGAAAAAACGAAAAATCGAGAAACCGACAAAAATTGGTGTTACTGAAAAATCGGGAATACAAACCGAATAGGGGCATTTTGGTCAATTGACACCTAGAGTTGACTTTTGACCTAAATATCCATGAAAAATAAGTAGTATTAAAATTTGAAAATGTCATGAAAATAAGAAGTTTTATACATAATGTAATTAAAAGAAATAATGGGGACATAAGTGAAATAACCATAAGTTTAATTATTCTAATATTAACCTAAAGTGAGTGGCATATATTATATTCATAAACCTTAATTAGTGGAGCATTATGGACATATAAAAGACCTAAGTGGATAGATTTTATGAGGAAACAATTCATTTTCTTCATTCCAAGCTCCCATGGCCGAAATGAACATCTTAAAATTCTCCATGGCCAATTCTTGCATGAGCTTCATTCCTCCATCATTAAGCCACAATTTCTTCTAACCTTCTTCATTAAAGTTGGAGTACACACCTTGGGCAGCATTTTGGGAGCAAAAAGGGAGAGATTTGAAGAAGATTTAACAAGCTTCAAAGATAAGTAAGTGCTTGTTTTCCATTTTTGCTTCATCGAAGTTTGTGCGGGTGTTGTAGTGAGTTGATTTATGGAAGGAATTGAAGGGTTTTGATGAATATGGACAAAGCTCCAAATCAGCAGCCCTCATGTCTATGGGAGAATGAATTATTCTTCATGAAAATGGTGATTTGAGGTGTTGATTTAAGTGACTAAATGTATAAGAATTGATTACCATGTGTATAGTGTGAATTGTGAGTTTGTGAATTGAAAATGAAAGCTTGATGTATATGTGTAATTTGGGTAGCCTTTTTAAACTCATGAATTTATGTATAATATCATGAAACTTATTGATGAATTCTGGTGGTGATGATGTAGGGGCAGTATGTATAATTGATGATGGAAGTTATATGTAATGGTTAGGAGTGTTATATGTATATATTGTTTAGAATTGGATATTGTGAATTGGAAGTGTAATTGGTGCATTGTCAATTGGTTATATTCTGCCCAAAGTGACTATAATGTAAAGTGATTGATGAATGTGGTAATGTACCAAATCAGAATTGGGTAGAGAAGTGGACTTATAGCAAGTAAATGTTTATGTGATTAGTGTTTGGGAAAAGTATAAAAGGACAGTATGCAAATGAGCCTATAACCATAAATGTGTGACCCCAATTGGTATGAGACCAATTGGAGGTGAAACTAGGCACAAAATGTGTCAACTTTCATGTTAAAAACCTATCAAAATTCTGTCCGAAAAGTGACACTAAAACCGACCTAATCTGGAATTGTAAACTAGGTAACCCAAAAATTGACCATTTGAATAGTAGTCAGTCTTTTGGCCATAACTCACTTAAAACAGGTCCAAATGACCTGAAATTTATATCAATGGAAAGTTTAGACATAGGGCTACAATTTTGATTAAGAATACCAAACCCAAAAATGACCATAGGCAAGTCAAAATGCTTGCACAAGTTCGGGTATAAAACCTGCCAGAATTAGAAGTGACCTAAAAATGACCTAAGTTTGCCATTTTAATGCAACCTGTCCAGCATTAGTAAAATGACCATAACTTGGTCTAGTAAACTCCAAATGACCTAAAATTTGTGGCAAAAGTTCAATAAGATATATACCTACAAGTTTGTAATTCTGACCAGAACCGAGAAACTGAGGAAACTAGGTCATCCAGCTAGGTCAAAACAACATACCAAAATCCGATAAATTGCAATAAAATGCAATACACTTAGAAATGAAATTGGTAACATATACCAATACTTGAGGACTATAAAATGTGACATATTAGTAACATTAAAATTAATTCACCTAGTGTGAATTAAAGGTCAACATTATAGGTTGACTAATGAAATGAATTGAAGGGAATAGTACCAAGAAAATTTATATATTGGATTTTATTGTTAGAAACAATTTAACTGAGTACTGAAACACTTTAAATTGTGTGTTTCAGTTGAAAAGGATATTGAAAAGCATAAGAAACATTGAGTCAAGGCTTAGAGGTGACTCAAATCAGGTCTGTGCACAATTCTTTTTATATTCCCTGCTTTTACTAGAAAATTTATTTGGAGAAATGAGTTGTGAGTTTATGATTTGGGAAAATTTTTTGAGAAAAGTTTATTGCCTATTTTAGAAATGGAAATTTGAAAATGTGGTTTGTTTGATTATTGCCTGAATTTCAATTGAACATTATAGTTTTAAATTGTGTTTGTGCACATTAAACTTATTTAAGTATTTCTCATTTAAATTTGATTTAGTATGTAATATGAATAGTTTTTTTTACTTTTTTGGCTTTGGGAATTTTATTGGAAATTATTGTGTTGCCTACTTTGCAAATGGAAATTTTGAGATAAAATGTGGTTTGTGGTTTGTATGAAATATTTAAATATTATGATTTGGAATTGTTTTGATTCACACTTGGCATGGAAATATTACTATGTTCCTCCTCCATTTATGGGGTGAGTATGACTATATTCCTCCCTCTTTGACTTACCAGTCTGAGATGAGTATGGATGAGTACTCATTATCTAGCTAGCCACCTCCCTCATTGATTTCGATTAGTGGGATGAGTATGCCTTGTCGTGGTGTACAACATGGCATGTTCGTTAAAGTTGTGTCATGACCTAAGTTGTGTTATTGATTGGCAACACTGTGTTACTCAATTGTTTGATCAAATTTGTGTTATATGAGCTTTGAAAATTTGGACATGAAATTGTGAATTATATGAATTGTAAATTGTCAATAAAAGTTTTATATACTGCATTTTAAATTGTTATTGTGCACCACTGAGTAAATTTTACTCAGCGATAGCTTTTTCATTATTGCCGCAGGTAGACAGACAGATAAAGTAGCAGAGTAGGCTGCTTGTGACTTCGCTTTGGGATTTTGCCTGGTATATTGAGTATACCACTTCCTTGTAAATATTATTGTAATGTATGTGAACTGTATGTATATATTGTACTTAGTCTTGAGCAGTTGTAAAATAAAGTTATAAATTATTTTGGCCTATTAAAATGTTACAATTCTCTTATTTTAGCTTTTGAAATACTTAGTTATTTTGCACTTTATTTTTGGAATTGCTAAATTTGAGTTTGGCTTGTGTTGTGAAAATTGATTTGAGTTGAGCTATTATTGGAGTTGGGGATTGAAACAAATATATTGGAAGTGCTTTTTTTTTTACAGGTTTTTGAAGAACTATTTTCACAAAATATAAACGGCACTCTGCCGAAATTTTTATAAAATTTGTGGCTATTTCAGACCTAATGTGTGATTTAACTTCGATTAAAAAGTTTAACACCTGTCAAGAGTGCTCACCACTTTAAAAAGAAGTAAGAAATTGTTTCAAAATCCCTTGTAGTATATTTAATGGGTTATTGGTAGACGAAGTTCGGTAATTCATTAAGTATACTACGAGATCATGTTATGCCTTACAGAGGGGTAAGGTGTGACAAACAATAATGCTTACTATGGGCTTTGGGGGCCTTCTGTTGACTCAAGTCCTAGTGCCGGTCTGGCCCATAATTTGGGTCAAGACAATAATGGTATTAGAGCTTAGGCTCTAGATTCATGGGAAATAGTATAATTGGGAGTGTGAAAGGAGTGTTTTTGGAGGTCACATGCAGAGTATAGGATCCTGTTTCGTCTTCTTCTGTAATTCCTTAATTCTAGATTTTGCATTATTTCTCGAGTAATATTAGAGTGCTTCAGCTCTTGGTTTTCGTGAAGTTCGTAGAGATGTGAAATAGAGTTAGCAGACGTATTGAGGTTTGCCATGGGGATACGTATTCCAAAGAAATGTTATATTTCTATCATAGTGGGGCTAAATAGTATGCTTATCTAGTGCAAGGCACGAGGACATAAAGGTGAGTTATGACAGCATAACTACCCTAGATGGGAGTGAAGGTACCACTATTGGCAGTCATCAGTGGATAGTCCAGTTAGAGTAAGTTTATGATATAAGCGGATTCGAGAGAGATAAGGTGTTGGGGAACTAGTCTGTTGGGATGTACCATAGTAACTATATAATGATCTCGATGTTTGTACTGTAAGCTACAGAATATAATACTGACATGAGATTATTGTATAGAGCTGTGTGCTTTCCCACGGTACTCCATGATGAGGATGTTTGCAGATGGTTAGTCTCTAGTATGAGATTATTGGCGGTGTTGGTGTTACAGTGGACATTTTGCCTAAAGTTTAAGAAAGATAGCACCTCCCTTGTGTGACAGTGGAGCATAAGTATGGCTCTACTCCCTAGAGGAGATTGGAGATTATGAATAATATTCATAGCCTGCGAAATGGCATTTTAGGAAAGATTATAATATAAAAAAAGAGCAGATAGCCTTCTATAGTTGTGCTATTATAGTAAATGTGATACTTCTCTTGCAGTCAGTAATGTTACAGAGTATGGTGATGTCTTCTCAGGAAAGATAAAAGAGTATCACTAATATAGTAATCTGTGGAATGATATCTTAAATGGGACTCTAGATTTTGGCAAAGAACAGTTGGCTTAGGTATCTTGGAGAAGGTATAAATTTCATTATAGGAACCATAAGTGATTGGATCTTGATGGATGAAAAGCTCGTGAATTGAATGACGGGTTATGGTGTCCAGTATCTTAAGTTTTGATTAATTGAGTGGATATAAGGAAATAGAATCCTTTCAGATCCCCTCCTTGAGGTATTATAGCGTAATTTGTAGTTAAGTAGAGGAAAGGACAATGACTGCAAATCAGCAAAAATAAGTTATAGAATATTAGAAGATAAAAGAAAATATAAAAATGAAAATTTGGATAGTTGATTTCCGATGTAACAAGCGAGAAATTCGAATGGCAGTGGAAGTGCTAATCAGAGTAGTCAAAAGATCAATTCTGAGCAGTACAAAGATGAAGAGGACCTAGCAAAGACACTGAAAGGTGCAATTATCTAGCATAGCTATCAGGTTAAGAAAAAGAATGGAGCTAGGGAATAAAGTAATCAAGGTTCTACTTTGAGTAACATAAAAGAGCTGAATTAAATGGTAAACCAAATAGCTAAGAATAGGATAAGATTAGGGGGACCAAAGTGAGATATAAAGTACATAAAATGCTATTCGGGGCAAGGTAAGTATGATGAACTAAAAAGAAATATTAGAAAGCCCAGAACGAGATTATATGAGTGAGGATAGTTGTCAAGATATAGGATCCAGAAGCATAAGACTTAGAGCAGGTCATAGTTTGAGTAGTGTCAGGAGCCAGAACATGGAGTTTAGATTTGCAAGATATGGATCCAACTCTGTATATTCCTATTCCCAATTTGGAGTAGATTGCAATGGGATAAGATCCATTTAAACTTTTAATAGTGTGACGAAAGTTAGTTGAGGAATGCAACCGAAGCAAGCAAAGGTTATAGGATGTGCAATGGTGTCTTAAACTGTCCTATTAGGCAAATGAGTGAATTAATAAGTAGTAAGTTAAATAAAAGTAATCTTAATGGTTCAAATTGGCATAACGAACAAAAAGGATGGTCAAAAATGGCACATAGGCTTAGGTCCTGAGTAGAGATGGTGAGATTGCAGTTATGGGGTCTGCGATTAAGGGTTAGGTAAGCATTTCTAGTATGATCAATAGGGTCACTTTATAAGGAAACATGAATGAAAATAAGTGACAGAACGATAGTAAGAGATAAAGCCGAAAGAGATATGTATGAGTGATAGTCACAAGTCACTGAGAAGTATAAGGATAAGAGTTATGGCAGTAAGTATGATTGGAATCAATTCTGGAATAATCAATTTTGGAATCAACAAAAGTTAGAGGCACAATACAAATGGTGATAGGAATGAAATATAGAATGGGTATAAGCAAAGTTAATAAATTATAAAATGTTATGTCCGGAAAGATAGTGGTACAGTAGAGGGTTGATGCTGCTGATACCTTATAGTTAGAGCACAATTTCTCAAGGAGATGATAAAAATTGAAGAAAAAGACAATGAGGCAAGTGTTACACATTATTATATGGAATCGTATGTGGTAGCCTATAAGAGCATTTTCTCTTTCTCTTCAAGTTTAGCTCGTGCTTTTAGCTCAAGAAAACTACGTAAGCAAGGGAAATTTGTGTTGAGGTGACCCAGTGTTTAAGAAGTTGGTAGGTACCAGTCCATACACATTCTCTTTAAAAGGAAATAACGTTAAGTGTGTACCTAATGTTAAGTATGAAAGAACGATCAGAGCAATGACAGGAGTTAGATCAAGTTAGTTACCAGGGCTTGTAGCCCTTCTGAACTATAAGCTGGAGGGAGTGCTATCTGTGGATGAGATTTGATGGATGAAACTTTTACTAATGGATAGATTTGAGGCTGAAGCTTGGAAAGCTATAGGCAATAGATGTGGCTATATCAAGAAGAATGAATGTATAAAGTATCTTGTCAAGGATTGTGGTACAATACACATTTTTCACTGCTATGACAGTTTAGGTGAAACTTATAGGTTCAAAGATACCTATCTAACCATGAAGGGCAATTCCTTATAAAGGATAGTAGGGGACGATAATGTTTTAATGGTCATGTTAGGAAGGAGGAACAGGAGGAATCATCCATGGTGAATGGCTTGTGTTTCATAAAATGAGTAGTAGGTTAGTATTATAGTATGGTACTATATGGTGGATGTGCTAGTGAAAACCAATCACAGAGTTAAGATTAAGAAATAATAAAAAGGTGTATTTCTATATTCTTGGAGTGGAAGAGTTTAGCTTTGATGGTGACAGAGTGTAGCTCCATACAACTTAGTGTCAGCCATTAATGCCAAAAAGATGTTGAAGTATGGATGTTAGTGATATTTAGCACTAGTGAGGGACATATTTATTGAAGGTACTAATGTGGAGAATGTACCTATTGTCAAAGAATTTGTAAATGTGTTTCCTGAGGAGCTTCCAGGATTGCCACTAGATGGGGAGATAGAGTTCTGCATAGATATTGTGCCAAGTACAAATCCCATTTCTATGCCACCTTATAGGATGGCACCAGCAAAGCTAAAGGAACTGAAGGAGCAACTACAAGAGCTTCTAGACAAGGGTTTCATTTGGCCAAGCACGTCACTTTAAAGTGCTCCTGTTCTATTTGTGAGAAAGAATGATGGAACTTTGAGGTTGTGTATTGATTATAGACAATTGAACAAAGTGACTGTTAAGAAAAAATATCCACTTCCTCAAATTGATGACTTGTTTGATTAGCTACAAGGAGTAAGGTACTTTCCAAAAATAGACTTGCGATTAGGTTATCACTTGCTGAGGATCATAAGTGAAAATATGCCAAAGACAGCGTTCAGGACTAGGTATGGTCATTATGAGTTCTTGGTAAGTCTTTTGGACTCACTAATGCACCAACGGCCTTTATAGACTTAATGAACATGGTGTTCAGGCTATTCTCGGATCGCTTTATCATTGTATTCATAAATGACATTTTGGTGTATTCTCGAATCGAGAAAGAACATGTATGGCATCTGAGGATGGTGTTACAGACATTGAGGGAGCATCAGCTATATGTAAAATTTTCAAAGTGTGAGTTCTGGCTGGAGAGCATCTCATTCTTGGGACATGTGGTCTTTAGTAAAGGTATTCGGGTAGATCCTAAGAAAATTCAAGCAGTAACTTATTGGCTTAGGCTTACTATAGTCATCGAGATGCAAAGTTTTCTAGGCCTAGCAGGTTACTACAGGAGTTTTGTGTAGAATTTCTCCATAATAGTAGCTTCTCTAACGTTGTTGACTCGAAAGAACATCTCATTCTTCTAGTCAAATGAATGTGAGGAAAGCTTCTAGAAGCTTAAGGGCTATTTAACTATAGCTCCTGTGTTAACTTTGCTGGTGAGTGGAGAAGGGCATAAGTGTACTATGATGCTTCTAGAGTTGGGTTGGGGTGTATCTTGATACAGTATGGTAAAGTAATGGCTTATGCTTCAAGGCAGTTACAGAAGCACGAGTAGAATTACCCCACTTATGTTATGGAAATGGAGGTTGGAGTCTTTGCACTAAAAATCTAGAGGCATTACCTATATGGTGAATGTGCAAAATATACACCGACCATAAAAGCTTAAAGTATTTTTTTTTTTAACAGAGGAATTTAAATTTGAGGCAAAGAAGATGGATGGAGTTCTACGCAGCTGGTTACATAAGACATGCTAGAGTTGGTATAATGACCTCATGGTAAAAAGTATACTAGAAGCTCATAATATCACGGAACTAAGAAGTACAGGTACTTTTATCACGGAGAAAAGTCTTGCTAATGCTACAATGGCCAAATAGGATTAGCAATGATTTTCGATAAGGTGCATGCAAAGATATTTATTTCAGAAGGACGCTTCATGAAACATTATATGACAAGAAGTGTAGATCTCCTCTATGTTGGACAGAAGTTGGAGAGGTGAGAGTGCATGATTTAGATCTGGTATAGTACACTTCAGATATGATTCCTTTAATCAGGGAACGTTTAAAGACAGCTTTCAGTAGGCAGAAAAATTATACAAATCCCTATGGTTAAAGTCCTATGGAGGATTCACTTGTGAGTCAGAGTGGGATATGCACAGCAAGTACTTATATTTATTTGATATGTAACTTTGTGTCATTATTTTACTTTGTGTAAAATTCGAGGACGAATTTTTTTTAAGGGGGGAAGAATGTAACACTCTAAATTTTTAAATAATTATTTTATGTGTAACTATATGATTTTTGACTATTTTGGAGGGCCCAAGAGGGGCCATATGATGTTGATGAGATGTGATTGTGGGAATTTGAGATTTAAAAGTGTTATTTGGATCTTTTTGCAGGTTTGGTAGGTCCTAGACATAGGAGAAATTCTACTGAATTTTTGACAAAACTTAGAATTATCCGTTGATTCTTTAAAATTTTGTTTTAAGTAAATATTGCTAAAATTTTTGATATAATGTTTAGGTGAGTCGGGTTAGCCTTCATCCTCCGCCCAGCCAACGCAGTGACTTTCGGTTAATTTGTAAATAGATATTGATTTTATTTAAAATTTTAATATTATTATATTCAAAGCTTGTTCATGCATCACTTATACATATATGTATGTAGTAAGTATTAAGCATGTTTTATATTGCATTTGTTCTTGATGATATTGCTGTGATTGTTGTCTTATGGCGATTTAGAGCTATGTGTGTGAGTGGGTGTGTATTTGGTATGTATATGGATATGGGTAGGACGAGTAGACGTGGCTGGAGCTTGACTCGTTATGACTCGATCCTTATTATGGATAAGTAGGGGTAGGCACGGCTTTGAGTTGATCTATCTGGCCCCCACATTTGGATATTAAGAGAGAGTCCGACTTTGAGTTGATCTCGTTGGCAGAGGTTAGAGCTAAGAGAGCTGTATAGGGGATCAGCTCCCATATATATATGTGTGAGTGTAGATGTGACACATGGGTGTGTGAGTACTCTAAATTGCCTTTGATGTGATTATGACTTGCTTTGTTTGAAATATGTGAAGATGATGCATTTCACTCTTAGGATGCACTAGACATAGATTGTTCTAGAAATTGTAAGTAAAATCAATATCTTACTCTATGAGTCGAACGCTCACTCCTGTTCACCCTATTTTTTCAGGTTATAGGAGAGTTTTTTTTGTGATTGACCTGTCTCCTTCTTTGTAGATCTATTGGTGTATTATCTATAATTATTGTCATTGATCTAAAATCTAGAACTTCACATGAGTTAATAATATTTTATTTAATTGGGTCTGTAAAAAATTTACTATTTAAATTTGTTAACTTATTTATTATGTATGTGTGGACTTATAAATTTATTTATTTATGTGGATGAGGGAGTTGTGTTCCCAGTGGTCATATTATGTTGTTTGAGGATGTTATGGTGAGCTGAGCTCCCAAAATGGCTATATATATTATGATTATAGGTCGAGTGAGTCAAAAACTCCCCGTTGGATGGTCCTGATTATGACTGGGCTCTGTCCGATTATTTTCTTAAATTGGGTTTTGAAATTGGGCTTGTCATTTGGGCTTGACAGTGAGGCTTACTATAGGCTTTGGGGGCCTTATGCTAACTCAAGTTTTAGTACTGGTTCGGCGCATAATTTAGGTCGTGACAACTTGGATACCTTGAATAGCACCCTATCTTTCCTGCTTCAATATATCTATCAACAAACAACGTAACCCAACAATGTTACTACAATTTATAGAATATAATTAAGTGAATAATATCAAGCAACATTTCAAATGTCTATTTAGTTGGGCTTTAACTTTCAATAATAGTTAAAGTAAATTAAGGATAATCCGATTGATTTTCTTTTCACTTTTACAAGTGTAAGAAGATCTTAAATTTGAATATTTTTATCTATTAACTGTAATATTATCACTTTTTATAGTGAGATTGTTAAAGAGATAAAAGACTACTTTTCATTATATAGTTCACCATATTTTTACGATGAAAATTGTTAAAGAAATAAGATTATTTCTTATTTTATAGTCCATTAATCATTAATTAATAAAACAATAATATTTTTAATATAATATATTGATTTTCAATTATTAAATTTTGACTTTAACTTCATTTCAACTCTTGGTTTAAACATTTTCTATATGTTTAAATCAAAATTATGTAGATTATAATACTTTCAAGGTTCAAAGTGCAAAATTAATTGTTTATGGTTTTCCTATATCTTTAAAGATATAAAAAGTGAAAACATTTTAAATTCGAATTCTATCATTTATTTATTCTAAAATTTATTATCTTTATAATAAAAATAGACAGCAACATTCTGTTATAAACTTTTCGGTTATTATTTCACCATTAAACTTCCTATTAATAAAAAATGGGAAAATACACTTAAGTATCCTGTGATTTACACATTTTATTAATAGGGACCTGAGATTTTTTTTTGTTACACTTAAAGGTCTATGGTTTAATATTGCTAGTATTTAAGGGACAAAGTGACTAATGGCGTTAGACATTTGCTAACGTTGCAGGCATACATTGACATGGCACATGTGGCGCTGATATGACACTAACATCAGCGATAAGTCAACGCCACATTAGTAATTTTATTGATATTATTTATTTTGAGACCTAAATGGAAAAGATTGAAAGCATACATCCCTTCAGTGTAAAAAAAAAAAAAAAAAAAAAAAAAGAAAAAGAAAACTTAGGCTGTGAATGCTAAAAGTTCGAAACTACATAATACTTAGGTAAACTTTCCCCTTTGATTTATAAGTAAGTCCTTATATTTTAACAAATAATTCCATAAATATTATAATTATTTCTAATCTTATTGCCCTTGTCTCTGCTTTTTTCTCCCCTTCTCACTTTGTCTCTCTCTATCCATGTCTTTTGCCCTTTCTCTTCCTATTTGGATCTCTTTCCATCTCTAAGTCCCCTAAATCAAATGTTATAATTATTTCTAATCTTGTTGTCCTCGTCTCTCCTTCTTTCTCTCCATCTCACTTTGTTTCTCTCTTTTCATGTCTTTTGCCCTCTCTCATCCTATTTGGATCTCCTTCTGTCTTTGTCTCCCTCAATCAATCTCTTTTGCCCTCTCTTTTTTTTTCTATTTGGGTCTCTCTTCATCTCTCTCCCTCTCTCCATCTCTATCTCTCTCTATCCATCTCTTTCGCCCTCTTTCTTCCTATTTGATTCTCTCTCCATCTATGTCTCCCTCTCTCTATCTTTGTTTCCCTCTATCCATCTCTTTCACTCTCGTTCTCTTCTTATTTAGGTCTCTCTCTCTCTCTCTTTCTCTCTTTCTCTCTCTCTCTCTCTCTCTCTCTCTCTCTCTTTATATATATATATACCCTTTTCTCCCTTTTCTCTCTCCGCATTTCATTTCCTTTTCTTGTGTTTCTCTCATTATCTCTCCCTTATCTATGTCTCCCTATATTTCTTAAAGGTATTCCCAAGATCCAAAAACAAGTAGCAAAAAATTTCTCCATGTGGTGCCAAAACTGAAGATTATTAACTTGGTCGCAAATGGTAGGCTTATGGGTGAAATGTGATAGAAATGAACCATCCCACATTTGAAAGAGAGAAAAAATGAAAGGTATTCATAAGGACGTGACTTACCTAATTGCATAGTGTGCCTTTAAGCCTGATCATGGCAAGGTATTTCCAACAAATTCATGAGGCCAGGTGGGTCAAATCGAGTAATAATATGCAGTTGGGTGGAGGCATTATAGTGTGGATTAGCTAGCGAAGAAAATAGGAAAGAGGAAGGGAAAATTTTTCAAAATGGAAAAGGATAATAATAATTTGAAATAAGATCCCAAATTTTTTATAGAAAAGTACACTAAACTATCCTATACTTCTAAATTTTTAGCATTCAAAACTAGAATTTTCTTTTTTTGGCACTTAAGAGACCTATGATTTCAACCTTTTGCGCTTAGGTTTCAAAATGAATAATGGTATTAAAACTACTGATGTGGCACTGACACAATGCCACGTTAGCGCCATGTTAGCATCATGTCAATGCATGTCTGACGTCATTAGTCACTTTGTCCCATAAGTGCAAATGACATTAAACCATAGGCTCTTAAGTGCAAGAAAAAAAAAATCTCCAAAACTCTTTTAATAAAAAGTGTAAACCACAAGATACCTAATTAAGTATACTTTTCCCTTATAATATATAGAAGCCAATTAAATTACCCATAGACGAAATACAAATGGATGCAAACTTACGAATCTTTTTTGTAGTTTTATTTTAAATATAAATAAATAAAACTTAAGATTGACCTTTTTTTTTAATTTTCACTCCATCTATCTCCTTTTATTGTTATTAATTTTCTCTTACGCCCTTCAAATTCACATTCATTTAATTTCCCAAAAAGAAGTTTTCATAATGTTTCCAAAAACCCTAAAATTTTAATTTTTTCAATATATTTTCTTTTTTGCCCCTAAAATATGAATGGGTCATTCAGCCCATACACCATATTATATATATTTTTCATACATCTGCATAAGCTCAAATTTAATATATTAGGACGGCAAAGTTGCTTGTCCTTATTGAGTCAGATTTAGCATTAAATTTGTTATTTTTTTGGGCATAATTTATTCTAATAACTAGAATTCAAATTCATGTTGAAGATGCGATTTCAGTATCATTAAACTAAATTTTATTGATCACACAATTTATTTTTATGCAACAAAAATGTGGACAGATTTTAAATTCAATTTCAAGTTTTAATTGTTTTTTAACAAAACCATTGTGAATAATGAATTTTAAAAAATTAAGTTTAACATGATCTTTAAAAATTTGCATTAGCATGCGATATAATCGTAAAACCAAAAATATAAAGTCAATTTTCCTTTGTGCAAAAATTATTATACATATATACTTATATTACCTTTGGCTGAATTTTTTCCCTAAGCATTGGATGCATTAATGCTTCCTTCAGTCATGTTCAAACAATTCCTGCAATACACCATTCCACACACTTGTATATCAATTCTTAATTTGTTACCCATCACTGGTCTTCTTTAAAGCTGTAATTTTTAGTTAATAGAAGTCAAATAATTACAAAGCTCATTTATAAATTAATATATATATATATTATGAGACTCTATTTGCTTTGTAGAAAATATTTTCTATTTTCCATGAAAGTATTTTCAATTTTTTTTTGCAATTTTAAACTAATGGTACGTATTTCACATTTTAATAAGCTTATCAAATTATAGAAAATAGAAAATGACTTCCCTCTTACAAAGAGGAAGTCATTTTACTTAAAAATTACTTAGTTTTTCCTTTCACTAGGACAATATTTTTTGTTGACCCATTTTTCTGAATGCCCCAAACGTTAGAAAATACAAAAAATATTTTCTTAAAATAAACAGAGTCTAAATACAAAAAAAATGCAACCATTTTCATGTTATAGTTTTATTGTTAATAGAAAGTTTAGATATATGTGATAAAGCAACAAAATATTTAATTTTAATTTTGAATATTAAACATTTTTATTATGGAAAATGTATGTGTATATTTAAAAGCTCATTTAATTTTTGTTTCCTATGCATGTATGTGTATGTATATATAACTGAATAATATGAATTTTCATTTCATCTTTTGATTTAAATAAAATAAATTAAAATCAAACACTAAGCATCTTAAGGAAAACAAAGGCTCTCTCCATAACCGATGCAATCAAAAGAAAAAGAAACCATTTAGGACAAAAATATATATTTAAAAGTACATGATTAATAAGAGGCATCAATTCATTAATGCATAATATTATCAGATGTGAAAAAAAAAAGACATATCAGAAGACAAAAATGCCTCAACTACAACATATAATGGGAAAATGGAAAGAAAGACAACAAGAAATATTTTGACAAAAAAAATTAAAGTTACTTATCTTGGACAACACTTGAAGATTGCCTATGTAACTCCATGACAAAATAGAAGATTAGGTCCGTGTAACTCTCAAAATTCTATCAAAATCTTCAGAGAATTTCCCCTAAAAATTGAGCATCCCTTATTAAAGTAAGCAAAACAATATATATCACAACCTTTGAAGGCACCAACATTCAAGTCACCCACTTTGTAATTCTAGCAAATATTAAATTTGGTTATTACATAACATTACCAATATTAAAATTAAATGTCAATAGTCATGATAAGATAATTTCTAGCCATGCAACTACCTCTTTTCCCTTAAAAATTGGTTGTTAAGCAATGGATTAGGTTATCATCTCGGGTTAATTGCATTTGGTTGGACTACAGTTCTAGAATTTAGTGTTCATGCAGGTATAAACAAATTATTACCACTAGATGAAATCTATTAAGAAAGGAGCGGGATGAGTGAGTGAGCTGCTGAGTTGGTTAATTTTGGTGGGAACAATTACAATTAGTTGGGAATTTGTTACTATAACTTCAAAAGTCAATTGGCTACATGTGTTGAGAATAAAGAGTATAAATATTTATATAATTGTACTTTACATTTTACTGAAATAAATAATACACATTGTTTTCTTCCTCACTAATTCTCTCTCTCTCTCTCTCTCTCTCTCTCTCTCTATAACGTCCTAAACTTCTGAGCTCTAAACATTATTATTTTTAGTCCATGAATAGTACTATTCAAAGCCAGTTTAAAAACTAAAAATGAAATGAAAATAAATTGAAATAAACAGTATAGAAATCAAAGTGACCATCAGGTTATGGAGTTAAATGTCATTAAAGAACAAGATAAACTATAACCCGATGAGGGGCATTTTGGTCATTTGACAACCAGAGTTGACTTTTAACCTAAATGCCCATTAAAATGAGTGACAACAAAATGTTGAAAACGCATTACAAATATGAAGTGTTTATGGTAATAAAAAGGGGACATGGATGGCATTAATGAAAATGTTATAATTATATTAATTATAATTAAATTTAAAACAAATAAAAAAAAGACACAAATATATATATATAAGGGACAAATTTAATAAATGTCTTCTTATCTTCATAAGCCATCATCTTCTTCCTTCATAGCTTGGCCGAACCACCTCCATTAAGCCTTCCACCATTTTTACTCCTTTAAAACTCCATTTTCCTTGAAATCTCACCATATTTCCCATAGCCACCTTCACTAAAACTTGTCACTTGATCTTACTAGAGTGATTGGTAGCAAAAAGAAGATGAGAAATTGAAGGTTTGACAAGCTTGGAAATTCAACAAGTGAGGTTAGTGGTAATTTTATCATTATTTCTTCTTCTAGTCTTGAATTTAAGCTTAATTATGGAAAGAATTGCATGAAAAATTGAGAAACTTTACATGTTGAGTAATGAGGAATTCCGGCCAGCCTAGGTGGTTAGGGGTCTTGATAGTTTGCATGAGATTAAACATAAATCCTAGTGTGAAATGAAATATATGTATGAATTGCATGTTGAATTTGCATGAATGGTATAACTTGTGGATGGTAAAGGTAGGGCTTTGAAGGAAATTTGGGGGTTTTATACTATAATGCTAAATTGATGTTGTTGAGGTCAAATATGAACTAATTGATGTGTATTGATTATGAAATGAAGTTGGTTGGTGAGATGAGTTAATGATTTGGAAGTGTGCTAGTTGTGCTGAAATTCTGGACCCTTGAGTCCAGTAGGTTTGAAAGGCTATAAGTAGAGCTACATAGCTCCAATTGATGTGAGGCCAATTGAAAATGAAACCTAAGACATAATACTAGAAATGTCAGGAGGAAAGGTTGCCCAGAAAATGACCACAAGTTGTCCTAAATTAGGCTTGAATCTGGAATTGACATTTTAGACCTGGGTAGAAATGACCATATGACCAGTGTTTCGTAATTTAAGCATAACTTACTCTAGGAAGTTCCAATTGACCTGATTCTTAAACCTATGGAAACCTAAGACATAGGAGACCATTTCATATGGAGAACTTAGAGTCAAATTATGACCCTAACTCAACCACATTGCTAGGCACAATTAGTCCATCAAACCTGCACTGGACTAAACTTGAATCTGGAAATCCTGAACTTTAGGGTATCCGACCAGTTGTCGTAAAATTGCCATAACTTGAGCTACAAAATTGCAAGTGTAGTGATTCTAAAGCCAAAATGATCATAACACATATAACTACAATTTTTGTGTTTTGACTAGAACCCAGATCATAAGGCATCTGGGGGAAATTGTTAGGAAAAATTAGGAATTCCCAACCTGGAAATTCCTACACTTTAACCATTTTGCCATTTGACCCCAGAACAGTAATTGAACCATAACTTCCACTAGAAAATTTCAATTAGGATGAATCAAAATGATCTGAAAACCTAAGAATCAGGGCTATAACTTTAGTTTAGAAACCTTACTCGAATTTTGAGTGTAAGACTCTTAAATATTAATTAAAATACTGACTTGAATTCTGAAATCTTGGAGTTATAGGATTCATAAGTCTAGGTTGGTTAATTAGTCATAACTTACCCTACAAAACTCTAAATTTAGTGATTCTTGAACCTGTGTAACCATGAGACATAGGAGAACAACTCATATGAAGAACAAAAAGCCAAATTATGGTTGTAACTTGCCCAAATAGCTTGATAAAGTTGAGTTCCAGAATCTGCCCTGTTCTGGAACAGCATTGGTCATTAGACCAGTACTCAGTAAATTAACCATAACTAGAGCTACACAACTTCAAATTGGATGATTCAAAAAAAAAAAAATTAAAGCTAAGACAATAAGAACAACTTTTATGAAGAAAGTGTGCTCAAATTACTATTTTAGCTTGTCCTAATATAAGTGTAAAATTAAGATTGAAATTCAGGAATTTATGATGTACCCCTAAAATGACTTGAAATATGATTGGTAATTAATACCAATGACTTAATGAACATAAATGTAATGTGAATATGCATTTGGGAATCATGTTACCAACATGATTAGAATAAAAATTACTATAAAACATGAATATTTAAGAATATTAATTGCCCATGTATGCCTAAACATGTGTGTATGGATTGAATAGATTGGCATGCCAAGAAGGGTTATGTTTTGCAGTATCGCCTATGGCTTTGTGCCATTTTGTTATCGTGGCTTTATGCCTTTCTGTTGATCATGGCTTCCAGCCATTCTGTTGCATTACGATGTATATAGCTTTATGCCCGATTTCTATTATGGCTTTTAGCCATTCTGTTGCATACCTGGTTGACATTATATGTCCCATGGTATGACGACCCGAGGCACAGATGTGTCCAGTGCTAGTGATACCCGCTTATCCAGTCCAGTCAGTCTGTTATAGGTTACTTAGGCATCAAAATGAGTCCTGTAAATTAAATGATGAATAAATAAATGGAAAGATCAACAAAATAAATATCATTTAAATATTATTACAAATGCATCTCTTATGATCTTACAACCTTAAATTAATTATTTTGATCTGCTTAGTTTATTTTTATATTACTATTGCACCACTAAGGGTTATGTTTAGCTCGTTGGTTTTGGTACTAGAGATAAAGCTCAGTAGATAGTGGACTGGGATTGGAGATCAGATTTGTAAGAGTGTCGTGTCACCTCATCATCATATTTTGGTAGGGCCCACATGAGCCATATTAGTGTATTTTTGTACTTTGTAATTATCCATTAAGTTGTAATGTAAATTATGAGAATGTATAACTAAATTGTACATTATGTAATTATGTAAATTAATGGACTTGGTCGTTTCATGTATGAAATGAATATAAGTTTTGATGTGGACGAATAATGAGAATTTTATGGAAATGAATATGAATGAGAAATGATTTTTATAATTTGATATTATGGAGTGGATGAAAATGGAATTGAGATTATATATGAAATTATTTTAAGCAGGACACTGATAAAACTAGGCAAATCTTAATAATACAGGGAAAACTCCGTCAGTTTCTGCATTTAAATATATATTGAATTTTAAAATCAAATGGGATTAAAATTAATAATGAATAAAGTAACATAAGTTAAGGTGCTCCGGCACAGAATGTAGCGTTCCTTGTCTGACTACACTGTAGATCAGGTAAGAGGTGTTACACACACTCTCTCTCTTCCCTTCTCTTCTTTATCTCCTCCTCCTCCTTCTTCTTCTTCTTCTTCCTTCTTCTTCTTCTTCTTCTTCTTCTTTTTCTTCTTCTACTTTTCTCCTTCCCATCCCCTGTTTTAGGCTAGGTTGTGGCTCTGCCATAACAACTTAGTACCAGAGCAGGTATGATCAACAAAAATTCTCCTTCTTCCTCTATAATTTCCTCTCTTTTCCTCACTTTCTTCTCTCTAAATCTCTTCCCCTTTCTTCTAAATCTTGTTCCTTTTCCTCTAATTTCTTAATTATCGAACACTCCAATATGGATTCCTATGAATTCAAGTATAACCCAGCTAGGAAGCCATTATTAGCGCTAGAAAATGAGTCAACTGAAAGCTATCAAAACCCAAGACAAGTCTAAAACCTATTAAAAATATCATTTTATTCCATATAAACTAAAATCCAAAAGCATCTTAGAACAACTATACTTTAGCATTTCATCTATAACATTAAACATTTCATTTAGAATGGCTCTAAAATTTGAGCATTCTCATAACATTCATGAATGCTAGAGTATAGTTCATTACATGATATATAAAAGAGTGCTTAGAGTTTAAGGGTAAACATAAAGTTTACTCGACATTACACTTTGCATAGCCTACTTTAAACTAAAGCCAAGCAAAGCAAACTAAACCTTCAATCATACATGTCCAGCAAACTAAGCTCAAAAACACATAACTTGTTTTGCTAAAGCTCTGTAGATTTCTAACTAAGCTTTGGAAGTTCAGTGGGAAAACTAACAATTGTAATATTTACATTTTTGTTAGATTCACACACATAAAGTGCAAGACTTTTCACTAGTGATTTCCCAAAACTAAGTGCCCAACTCATATAGATGCTCATCGGGCCTAAAACTAAGTGCCTAGCTCATATAGATGCTCATCAGGACTTTCTCTTATCACATATCATATTTCAATATGTCTAACTCATAAAAATGTTCTTTAGGACTTCCTTTGTACATAACAGTGTGCCAGGGGCTTATTAGGCCTCACCTAGACTTACCAACCTCATATCATACATGATTATAACATATATATAAATATCATGGGGGAAATCAGTAAATCATCTAACATCTATTGAGCATCAGCAAGGAATTATGCATTAATGCAACATATTTTTGTTCTAGATATATACACTCTAATAATAACATGAGATGATGCATGTGAATGCTCATAATTTAAATTGCAATTAAATATTATTTTTGTTATTTGTTAGAGTCAGTTTTACTCACCTCTCGAAGCCTATCACACACCAAACACATACCGTAGCTTTCTTCCTAGCTGCAGTTCTCCGAGTCTCCCAAGTCCAATCCCATAAAAGATAGACTTTAATGAGTTATCCGAATCTGTATAACTTTATATATACCTCATACTAATAATTCTAGGTCATAACAGTGCCTAAAACAAGTTTGAAAGCCTTGAAACAAAAAGAGAAATAAGGCAGGCAAAAGCAACTTCGACTACCAAAGTGAAGACTTTCAATAATCGAACTTGGAAATTTTCAAATTTTCCAATTCACATTCTACTACACTAAAACAAACCAAAACTTGATCATTTCATTCCTCAAGCTCTTAGAAATACATACAAAAGAGAGAGTAGGAAACTTTTAAATACTTCATGTGTCTTCTTCTTTGAATGCCCTATGGAGAACTCTTGGAAAGGTTTAGTTACATGACAAACTCTTGGAAAGGTTTAGCCATATGGCAAACTCTTGCAAAGTTTAGCCTACCTTATATGTAATGACCCAACTAGGGGGCCGTTACCAGCACTAGAGATCGGGTCAGTTTAAGGCTACTGGAACCTGTAGCAAGCCTAAAACCCAGTTGAACATGAACATAATCCTATATTTTACAATCCAAATATACTCCAAACTATTACATTTTAGTTTTCTCATTCATTATAAATATAAAATCGATTTAGAATTTGAACCTTTACATACATAAAAATCATTAAACTATAATTAGTTTATATATACATTCTCACATGAGGAGTTAGCTTAGATTTAAAACATACATAACTGCATCACTTGTGCTTAAGATAAAACATTTGTCAAAACTTGATTACCAGCATAGTAACTATCTCTTTACATATTACATGTCCATTACTAAAACAACATATATTTAAACACTTCATAGCTATCATTGCTACTCAAACTCCAAAGAACTTTTCTATTCCTGCACCTGGGGGGTAAGCTTACACAAGCTTAGTGAGTAAACTAACCAATAACATTTAATTATCACATTCATTTCATACATATGCAATACATCATTCAGATGAGCTTTCACATCATAAACATTTCATATATGATAGATATGTCACTAGTGACTCCCCTAATCCAATATGCCTGGCTTATACAGAGGCTCCTCAGGACTTTCGTTTATAACATGACTTGTGTCATACACCAAGAGGCATCATAAGATTTCCTCTTACATTTTATGAATCCACAACATACATAACATAACATGGTCATAAACATGGGGGGAGTTAGTGGATTATCCATCAATGCAGTAACAATAATTATGCAACATATTCATATTCTAGATACTTACACCCTAAATAAATATGACATGATGCACGAGAATGATCATAATTTAAATTCAACAAACTTACATTTATTAACGTTAGAATTACTCACCTCTTATAGCCTATCAACCACCTAATATAAACAGTAGCTAACCTCATATCCTTAGGTTCTTAAATCCCTCAAGTCCGATCCTATACTCATTAGAACCTAATGAGTTATTCGAAGCTCTAGAACTCTATATACATAGCAAACATCTTATTTTAGGCCTTTAGGAATCATAAAATCATGTTTTGGAACCTTGGAATCGAAGAAGAAATAAAGGTGGCAGAATCATGTTTGGCTGTCGGTGTCTTGGACTTTGGCTACCAAACCTTTAATCATCGAGTGACCACTTTGGGCAATAGCCACTGTGACTGCTAAAGGCTTGGACTTTGACTGCCGAACCTAGAATTTCTTTAGATTTTTTCGAGAAACTACATACTTCGACTGTCGAAATAATGGCTTTCGACAGCTGAACTTAGAAATTTTCAAAATTCCCAAGTCAAAAATCAGCAGAAATCCTCTTCCAAAACATCTAAAACATACCCCAAAGCTCCAAAGTACAATCCAAACATATAAACACCTTCCTAAGGCCTAGAACAACTTGAATTCATGCTCAAATCTAACATGCAACCATTTGGAGCTTGAATTCAAGGTTCAAACAAATTTCCATCAACATGAAAACACAAAATTCTTAGGCTTAACTAAGAAACTAACCATTTTAGGTCTAAAAACATTGAAACTTGATACAAACAAGAATAATACTTCATTCCACATCCAAAATACATCAAAGAAAACATACTTTTATTCAAAAACTCAACATGCAACTCTTTTTCCAAAATCGAAGACTTAAAACCATGTAAAAATCACATGAAATGCAAAACTAAAACAATCTCATACACTTAGGTATACTTGAATTCTTCTAAAATACCAAAAGAAAGAGAAATTACATCTTTCCCTTGAAATAGAGAAGGAAGTAAATTGATAATTCTAACTTCAATCCACATTCATCAAGCTTTCCCTAAGAAGAAATCAAGCTTCACCACGTGTAATTGCCAAGAAAATCTCTTTGGAAAGTCTTTTGCATGTCTACCAGGTTGATAGAGAAAGAGAAGTGAGAGTTCAAGTTACTTTTGGATCAAAAAATAATCTATTGACAAAGACCCATTTAGTAGTTTCCCTCAACTCACATAGTCATCACTCAACACCTATTCCTTTCAACTCAAGCACTCTTGATTCCTTCATCGTCATTGCCCCTTAAGCTTGTCCCTCAACCCTCAAGTTCACTGCGAAATAGAAAGATTGCAGCATGTCGCTTTATCAACCTGGAATTGCCCTCCATCACATTTTTTTTAAACTTCCAAATTAATTTCTTAGTTATATTTATTTATCTTTGTTCTTGAATCTATAAATTTCGGCTTTGTTGTTTAATCTTGTAAGCTACTGTTGGTTGTTGAGAAAACTTAAGAAAATCAATAGGAATGTTTTTATTTATTATAATGTGTTTATGATCCTAATACATGCCAATATTACTTGCATTTCTATTCAAATGCCTGCAATTGTTTTATGTTTGGAGTAGCGTAAAATGTTTACTAGTGTTGATAGAACTTTCCTCCCTTTTTCTTTAAAACAATGTAATGAGTTTATTAGGTTTTTTCATTGCCTGTGTGATTATACTACTGGGACATTGTACATGCTAAGTGCCAATCGGAGATTATGGCACTATATTTTGTTCGAGTGCTTTCTTAAAATTATAGTTAAAAATAATAATAAATAAATTTCAATTTGTTTTCCTATATATTAATTTAAATTTCAATCAATTTTTTTAGATATTAGTTTTCATTTCAAAATGACCTTTTAATTTCAGTGATCGGGTTTAATCAATTCTCAGTTCCAATTTTAACTTTAACTTTGTTCCCAAATCAAATTTTAATTTAATTTTCCTTTTCATTTCAACTCTTAATTAGATTGTAATTTTAATTTTAACTTCAATTTCATTTTAATTTTGAGGAAAGAAAATCCTTTTTTTACCAATTTTAATCTTGGCCTTTAATTTGTTAGGAACTAATTTCAACCATTAGATTTAGAATTTTGCTTTAGAAAAAAAAAAAGAGCAAAATTGTTTCAATTGATCCCCACTCTTGATTTTATTTTAACTTCATTTCTTCTCCATTAGATTTACAGGAATAAAACAAAATGGTACAATTAAATCTAATCTGTCAAAATTTATTAGGGTGTATTTTCAAGCATTAGATTAAAATTAGTTAAAGTAATTTCACCACAAGAAATTAGTTAAAGTAATTTCAGTAAAAAAAATAGCTACAAAAATTACCAACCAAATATGCCTATATTTCATTGGTAATCAGTAATTACTGACGAATTACCAACGAAATTTTTTCATCCACAAATACCAGCGTAGGTAATTTTCACCAACGAAAAAAATATTGTCGCTAAATTTACCTATGAATTATTTCGTAAGTAAATTAGAAATTTTTTGTAGGTAATTTCGTGGGGGATTTTACTCTTATAAATTACCGACTATTTACTGATTATATTTTTCGTTGGTAATTACCGATGACAATAAATTTTCATAAATACTTACCAATGACAACTTTTCATAGCTAATTTTTATTTTATATTTTTTAATTTAATTTAATTTTAAATTTAATTTAATTTAATTTAAATTTAATTTAATTTAAAATTTTAATTTAAATTTATTTTTGATTTTTAAAATTTTTTATTATTTTTAAATTAAATATTAATTATTTTAATTTAAATGTAAAATTAATTTTTAATTTTTTAAGATTTAATTGACTTCAAAAAAATTACTAGTGGGCCCCAAAGTAGGCCCAACATAGTGGCTATGCCACAATTGCCCTATGTTGGGGAGTAACTTTCCTTTTATAGAGAAAGTTACTCCCCTCCTAACTATTCACAAACGATGCGAAAATTTCACACTTTTTGTGATTTATCGACGAATTACTGACTATATATGGTTCGCTGGTAACTACCGACGAAATATTTTTATAAGTATTTATTTTTAAATTTTATTTTTTATTTCCTTATTAATATTACTTATTTCGTTAGTAATTACCGATGAAAACTTTTTGTAGATAAATTTTTTATGCTTTTTAAAATTTTTCTTTTCTATTTTTTTCTTAATATTATCAACTAAATATGGTTCGTTGGTAATTACCAATGAAAAATTTTTGTTGGTATTTATGTTAAAATTTTATTTTTTATTTTCTTCTTATTATTATCTAAGAAGAGCAATTTCTTTAGTAATTATCGACGAAAACTTTTCGTAGGTAAATTTTTTTAAGTTTTTTAAAATTTTTCTTTTCAATTTTTTTCTTAGTAGTATCGACTAAATATGGTTCATTGGTAATTACAGATAAAAAATTTTGATAGGTATTTATTTTAAAATTTTATTTTTTATTTCCTTCTTAATATTACCTACAAAAAGCGATTTCGTTGGTAATTATCGACGAAAACATTTCATAGGTAAAATTTTTCTTTTCTATTTTCTTCTTAGTATTACTGATTAAATATGGTTTATTGGTAATTATTAATGAAAAATTTTCGTTGATATTTATTTAAAAATTTTTTTTTTTATTTTCTTCTTATTATTGTCTACGAAAAGTGATTTTGTTGGTAATTACCGACAAAAACTTTTCATAAATAAAATTTGTTAAGCTTTTTTAAAAATTTTCTTTTCTATTTTCTTCTTAGTATTACCGACTAAATATGATTCGTTGGTAATTACCGATGAAAAATTTTCATAGATATTAATTTTAAAATTTTATTTTTTATTCCCTTCTTAATATTACTTACGAAAAACGATTTCGTTGGTAATTACCGATGAAAACTTTAGGTAGGTAAAATTTTTTAAGCTTTTTAAATTTTTTCTTAATTTTTTTTAATATTACCGACTAAATACAAGTTAGTCAATAATTACCAACGAAGAATTTCATCGGTATTTTTTTCGTTTGGTCGCTAATTTTGCCGTCAATATTATGCATCACTTTTACCTACAAAATTACGTCATTGGTAAATGGTTCGTCGGCAATTTTATCAGTACAAATTGGTTTAAATTTTGTTTTTCTTTTTCGTCGGTAAAGCGTTAGTAAATTACTAAATGAAATTTCGTGGTCGGTAATTTTTGTAGTTATTTTTAAAATTTTTTGTAGCGTTTGTACCTTTTTTAATGTAGTATTTTAATTTTTGTAAGAATAAATCTAGACTTTACGATCAAAAAATTAATAAAATAAAAATGTCCCTAATTAATCCTAGCTTAAATGTTTTGGGATTAATTTTGGACTACTGGATGAAAAATTAGTTAAAGTAAAAAAGACAACACTAGTACATTTTGATATCGACCATTGATTCAACTTGTAAGGAGGAATTCGTGACCCTTGGATTAAAAAGAAATAAACCCTTTGTTTGGCATCTTGAATCTAGATCCTCCATTTTAGGGTTTTGTTTTCCTATAAATATCCAATGGCATTCTCATGCTATTCTATGTCTCCCTTCCATTCTAAGCACAACAGTACACACAAAAACTTATCCCACCTTTGCAATCGCCACCTACTTTCATTGCTCACCCATTCACAATGTTGACACCACAGACCTATGACCCTTATTTCTACTTTCTGCTATTTAGGAAGAACCTACAGCTCTTTGTTCCTTTTGGAGATTTCGAGGAACCAGAAACAACGGTGTAAGGTCTAAGTTCTAGGCTCCTTATACAGGTCCTACTCATACGCCTTCATTGCTTGGCCCATTTGATCATTTCTCTACTACTTTGGGCCATTCCCACAGGACATGTGAGGTGAAATTTGTTTATTTAAGACTTTTTTTTTGTGAAAGTTGATTTTGTCCTACGATTACAAAATATTACTTTGGTTAATGGTGGCACTCAGTTACTAATGTGGGATTTAATGTTCATTTGATCATTTTTATTAAATGATTTTCTATATGAAGTCTAGCATTGTGATTATCTTATGAAAATCTGGTTTCACCTCTTCCCCTAGATTTAGACTGCTTATGGTAAATATGGGAGGGGTGGAACTCCTTTTTTTTTTTTTAATTCACTATTTACACTCCTTTCTGTAGCAGGATTTATAAGGTCTTTTGGTTGCTTTTAAGCTATGAAATTTAATATTTTAAATTTTCAAGTAGTCTAAATTGTTTCTTGGTTGTCATTTTGTGAATAAACTCTTTTTGGACATTTTATGTAGACTATTGTAATCCCCCAGATTTGAGTGAAATGTGTCTTGATTTGAATCTATGTCAAAGGGTTACCAATCCCATGATTTTGTGAAGCTTATGTATAAGTACAACTTTGAATACTTTTACATGTTCTAATGGTTATAACTGTAGATGAAAAGCTTATTGTCATTAATGTTAAAACAAATAATGAAAAGAAAGATATATTTTAATGACTCATAGCGGTCAATTTGTATAGTTAATGGTTCTACAATTGTAACATCCTCACTTTAGCTAGTCCGTACAGTCTATTGTTCCGATGACCAATGTCGGTCCGGACAGCTAGAACGTCCAGAAAAATATTTAAACTAAAGTGAAGAACCATAATTAACTCAAATATTAATAAGAAAAATTTAGGAAAAATTTTAGAAATAAAATACAACCAAGTTAAATGAGCTGGTGCCCTAGCGATGGGTAACCTAGTGAGAAGTTGCGGTTCTCGCAACTAGGAGCCCTAGACCAGGGGGAAAAATTATGAAATAATTTTTCAAACTCCAGAGAAGGGTCATTGAGGTTCTTATGGCATTATAATGCCAAGAAAATGCTTAGAAAAATTTTTCAATCGGTACAGACAATTTTGGCCCGTTAAGACAAACGGAGGGTATTTTGGTCATTTCGTCTTCAGAGATGATTTTTGGCCAACTTGTCCAGTTAAATAAATAATTTATATAACATAAAATATGAACAAATGTTTCTAAAAATTTAATTGCAATTAAATAGACAAGAAATGAAGAGAAAATGAAGGAAAATGGACTTATGACATCATAATGATGTCATTAAAGTTCTCCCACCCAATCCAAAGTTGACACATGGCATAAATTTATTTTAAAAAGACCAAATGGGCTGGAAAACAAAAGAAAATCAAAACTCTTCTTCCTCATCTCTTCCTTGCCGTGAACCTCCACCATAGTTACCCATTTGCAAGCTTTTCAAAGCTTGATTTTCCCTAGCTTCCACACCACAAAACCCTAACCTAGCAACACAAAAAAGTGTTCTTACACCTTGGAGATTCTTTTGGGAGCAAAAAGAAAAGGAAAGAAAGACATCTAGCAAGTGGAGAAACTTCACTCCCTAAAGGTTAGTGACCTAACCTTAATTTTTACTTTGAATACATGTTTAAGGACTTGAATGAGTGTAAATTACAAAGGAAATTTGTTAAATACCACTTGTATGCCATCCCATATTTTCGGTAGTCATGGTTAGGGTTTGATTGTGATGAGTTCAATGAAGTTAAAAGGTTATTATGGCTGCCCTTAATGTGTATCTCATAAGTGAATTGATAAATGCAATGATAATGCATGGTTTTGTAATGTTGAGTTAGGGCTTGGGGTGGAAAAATGAGGCTTTAACCATGTGATGATAGAAGTAGGCTTTAATGGTCAATTAGTGACCATTTGGTATTGTTTGAATAAAAAATGAAGTGCATTGTGTAGTGGGATTGGAGCTTGGTGTGGCTGCCCTTGGTGACCTGCAGAATTGGACATGAGTCCAGCAGATTTGGGCAGCAATAACTTGAATTATAGAGGTCCAATTGGTGCAAGGCCAATTGAAAATGAAACTAGACACATAATGGCACAACTTTGGTGAAGAAACCATGCCCAGAAAACCAAACCAAGTTGACCAAAAGTCTACCCTAATCCGGGTGACCTGCAGTCTGCCTGGGCAAAATGACTAAATGAACAGTGTTTAGTTATTTAGCCATAACTCAGTGTAGAAAGGTCCAATTGACCTGAAATTTTACCAGCAATAAGATGAGATATAGACCAACAACTTTCATGAAGAAACCTAACCCAAATTATGACCAGAACATATTCAAAAGGTGAGTTGCAGTCACTATTCCTAACACTGTAGATTTGGTCAGTCGAGAAATTCTGAACAAAATTTCAATCCGGCCAGTTGTGGTTTTTGAGCCATAACTTGAGCTACAAAACTCTAAATGGAGTGATTCGAAAAAAGAAATCCAACTAGACAAAATAAGGAACAACTTTCATGTTGATCACTTTGCCAAATTCCCACTGCAAAAATGACTAATGAAACAATAAAGACAAAGCATGAAAACTGAAAATTCTGCCCAATTAACATTAAGCTTAGAAATGGTATGGGCAACCAATACCAATAAATTTTGAATGCAAAATGTGGTGTGTTGGGAGTATTAGAACCAATGTACCTATTGTCTATGCAAAAGTCAACTTTTTAGTTGACTAATGAAATGAATAGTAACACTAAAACTTGAATTTCAAGAATTGTGAAATTTAAAAGTGTAATATGCCCTAGTATACCTAACAAGATTGGTTTGGATAGCTTGGCATGCCAATAGGGTTCTGTTAGCAGTACTGCATATGGCTTCATGCCATTCTGTGTTTCATGGCTTCCCATGCCATTCTGTGACATAATAGCCTTTGGCTATGTTATTTGAGTTGTTACACTCAGGTTTTAACCTTGATGATTATTACAGCTTATTAGCTGTTCTGTTGCACACCGGGAGACACAATGTGACCGATGGTGTGATGGTCCGAGGTACTTAGTACCCAGTGCCAGTTTACCCGTTTATCCAGTCCAGTTGTCTAGTATGGGTTACTCGGGCAATGTTAATAAACCTTACCAAATTTTAATTGAATAATACTGCAAATAATATCAGAAATTAAGTCTACTAAAAAATGTAAACATACATTCTGCATACTTTGTTTTATTTTATTTTATATTGTCACCACTAAGCAGAATTGCTTAGCGCGTCACTTTTGCCACGCGCAGGTACTAGAGACCTAGCTGGGGAGCCCAGCAGACATCAAACAGGATGAGCCTTCAGAGCTGCATCCAGAGTCCAGAGTCATCTCACCTCTGCAGTGCATATGGTAGGACATTAGGATTTTGGGTAGCATTTTATATTTTCCATTTTGTATTAGCTTTGGGTTGTAACTATAAACTCTTGTAATTATGTAATTATGTAAATATATGAAATTTCATATTATTGGAATTTTCAGTATATTATGTTGAGAAATATTTATGAATGTGCTTCCAGCAATGAAGTGAAAAGAAAAATTTCTTAAAATAGTATTGTGATTTAAGATTGAGATTTTGAGATTGACTTGAATGTGTATAATGGAGTTTGGATTTGGAAATTATATTGGAAGTGTTTTTAAACAGGTTCAGAAGAACTGTTTTTCCAATTTATAGCCGGCACTCTGCCGGATTTTCTATAAAATTTGTGAAAAAATTCGGATTTATAAAAAAATTGAAAATAAATGAATTAAAAGGGATAAATTGTAATAGAAACATAAATTGGTGCTCCGGCATACTGAGTGGTATAACTTGCTCGGCTACACTGTAGACGGGTAAGGGCTGTCACATTTAGTGGTATCAGAGTATCGGTTTAGGCATTTCTAGGCCTAGATAGAGTGCATACCATTGCATTACATTTGTAAGTGTTGAGGTGACACTAATGCATATATGTTTTTTTTCTTATTTTGAATAGGATATGGATCCTACTTCGCAAAGAGCAGTTGATGAAGAGGTGGAGAGTCGTGCTCTACCCAGGGCTGAATCTGGGGGCAGGGGAGAATCTGCTCCACCAGCAGCTGGGCACCTGCCCAACCTCAGTTTGCTCTATTTCAACAAATGACCAAATTCTATCGGTAAATGATGGGGGCAATTCCACCACCACAACGACAGCCACAACCTCCACCAGCACCACATAAATCTCATCTAGAGAAACTGCGAAAGCATGGGGCTGTGGACTTCTTTGGGAAGAGGGAGGATGATCCCATGACAGCAGAAAATTGGTTGGATAGAACGATCAGAGTGCTGAAACAGCTAAACTGCACCCCCGAGCAGAACCTGGTGGGTTCTGTGTCCCTACTTCAGGATGATGCATATCAGTGGTGGGACACAGTAACCAGGGAGGTGTTGTTAGTAGTATGCCCTAGAGCATATCATTTAGTATGTATCTTGTACATATTTTTATTAATAAAAGGCATTTCCACTTTTTCGTTTATATAATATATTTATGTGTAATAGAAAAGGTCCATTGATATTTTGTTAGAAATATTATTCTTAAGTTGTTAAAAATATGAATGACAATATTTCTAGCACAAAGTATCATAAATAGGTTCACAATCGAGGATACTTCATAATAAGGACATGACTTATCCAGAAAGATTGTATTCATGTTTGTTCCCAAGTTATTTATATGAGATATAAATAAGATGGAATGGTGAGTCTCATGCCATATAACAAACATGATAGGCACTTATAAATGATAAGTAGGCCGAACCAGTGACACTTATGACAAGCACATGGAGTTTACTCTTGTCAATGTTTTATCATAAATCATATCAGTGCATATAATCTTTAGACTGAGCAAGACAGCTTATCTTGTATATAGGTAGTTTGAGTTTGATACTGCTTTCATACTTGTACTGTGTATGGGCATATGGGCATTTGTTGGCTCCTACTAGTTATATATGGAGGTAGGTGTTGATCAAGATGGAATCTGTTCCTCTAAGTAAATAGAGATAAAATTCTATATTCATTTAATTGTTCTTGATGTTTCAAGTTCCTGGCCAGGACAGATAGATTTATTCAGAAAAGAGTTTCTGATGAGAAAATCTTTTTAATCAAGAACTGGAATTAAAAGAGAACATAATATTCATAGCAAATGGAGTTTGACATAAACTATGACTCCACAAAATTGAGTTGGGATTTTGTAACAGAGAGATTCTAGTGCATGGTAACATATGATTATAGGTTCATTTAACGTAAACCTTATTACTAATTGGGTGGCCATGGCATGCTATACTAGGTGTTAACCATGGTCTATGAGATTCATAAAATGATTTAGAGAAATCATTTATGGTAAGAAAGAGTTCTGATGATATTAAGAGTTGATATCATGTCTCATTGCCAATTAGTGATGAGCCTAGTAAGTCACACACATACACAAGTTATCACCTATTTAAATATGATTTAATTTATTAATTAAAGAGTTTAATTGATTAATTAAATAGGTTTGGCTTGCAATTAAATTGCAAAGTCCCTAGCATGACTTGAAACCAAATCTAGATTATTGGATGTGTAGTATAAATAAAATTTATATTTAAAGTGTTTAAATATGAATTTAATTAATGAGAAATTAATTAATTAATTTATATTTGATATAAATTAATTAGAAGAAGAAAAATAATTATTTTGGGTTAAGAACTCAAAATTAAGACACAGGGGCATTTTGGTCATTTCACAGTGTGACACGTGGCACCATGAGATGGTGACACATGGGATTACACATAAGCTTGCCAAATGTTTTTTAATCATGTAAGATGATTAAAATCAAGATTAAATATAGGTTTGACACTTGGCACAATGTGATTGGGTCACTTAAACCTAGAGCTAATCAAAGGGTGACATGTGGCAAGAGTTTAATGTGTTAACCTAGCTATTTAAGTGTTGTTATGAAAAGAAAAAGCAACCAGCAGCCACTCCTCTCCTTTGTCATGCCACTTTGAGGGTTTTCATCTATTCTTCTTCATCTCTCATCAATTCAAAGAGATTAGCCATCAATCTCTTGAATTAAGAACGCTAGAAATTGTTTCTAGTGTCCTGTTTACATCTCTAATCTCTTAAAAGGCAGAACTTGAATTTCTAATTAATAGAAAAAGCTTTAGAAGTTGTTCAAGGGCTGCCATAGGTGTTCTTGGTGTGGACAAGCTAGAGGGACAACATCTGGTATCCTGAAGACGAATCTCAAAGGCGCAGACACGCTGCAGTACATCAAGAGGTTAGTGTAATCGTTCTTGATTTAATCAAGGGTTCTAAAATTAATCTGATTAATTTTAAAATCTTAAATGACAAATATAGATCCAAAAACATATTAAAAGAGTTTTAATATGTTATTTATCATTGAAATCAAATAGATAAAAATAAATCTTGCATGATGCATGTGACCCTAGGTGAAAATTTTTGAATTCAATGGTATAAACTTGTGTTTTTCACGCTTCCGTTCCTTCAATTGGTATCAGAGCCAGGTTTATTTGCCATTTAGATTGATGTTTATATGATTTAATTGTGTGTTTGATCATGAGATCAAAAGTTTATTGCTGGTTGCAAAGTCAAGGTGGCGGCACAAATGATGAACACCATGGTGCGCATGGTTGATGCATCACAATGGTGTGCAAAGGTAAATGGATGGTGAATGTGCAATTGTTATATGATCTAAGATCCATTTTATGTCTAATTAAATTGTTTAATTAGAATTTTTATCACACAATTAAATTATGATTCAAATCAGAATTTTAAAAATTGTTTGAATGTGATTCAAATCTGAATTTTAAAAGTTGTTTGAATGTGATTCAAATCTAAATTTTTAAAGTTGTTTGAATCATATTTAAATCTGAATTTTTAAAATTGATTGAATAAAATTCAGATCTGATTTTTTAAAAAATATTTGAATGTGATTCAAATTTGATTTTTTAAAAAAAACGTTTGAATGTGATTCAAATATAAATTTTTAAAGTTGTTTGAATGTGATTCAAATCTGAATTTTTTAAATTTGTTTGAATGAGATTCAAATATGAATTTTTAAATTTATTTGAATCATATTCAAATCTGGATTTTTAAGTTGAATATGAGATATTCAATTTAATTTAAGTATGTATGTTTTATTTAATTGTTAAATAGTGATATGCATGATGGATGATCATGGACTATAAAAGACCAATGTGATTGGATTTATTTCTTTTATGTTTCTTTGGGATTGTCAATTAATTAATTTATTTTAATTTATTTTAGGCATGTATTATTAAGTTTGTAATAATTTTTGGATTGTAATTTCATTTATTTAAGTTCTTGTAAATTCGCTTTGGTATGCCAAGGATTACCATGTAATATTGGATTGCAAGAAGTTCAAGGAGGTCAAGAGCATTGGTGGGACCAGTGGGAGGAATTCAAGATCAAGTGTTGATTATGTACTCCTTCAGCAACTCTTGTAAAATGAATGAATGAAATGCACCTAGAAATGCCCTGATTCAATTCTTGGTGGCTCAGAATTGAATCCCTTAGAAAGTCCATGATCATACCATATTTACTGCTTATCCATGAATGCATGAGATATATGGAAATGTATGCAATTATATGATATATGCATGCTAAATGGATAATGTGCAAAGTGAGACCTTAATAGTAATTAGAATGACCATAAAATCTTCCAAACAAATGATTAAGTTGGAAATGCTATAATTAAAGTAATTATAACATAGGCCCTCCATTGGGGCAATTATTTTAAGAAATTTTAAATAGTTGAATGAGATACAATTAATTTAAGAGATTTTCTTAAGAATAATTGTTAAGGATGAGATGTTGTAAATATGTAAATGGTTTGGTGGCTAATATTGGATGTACCTGAGGACATTAAAATTATTTGCATAATTACTGGCTCAATGGGATCAACTTAACTAATGCAAGATAAGTCAATAATGGATGTACTTGAGATTTTGAGCATTAGGGGCTAGGTAAAGGATTGAACCTCACATGAGATGTGATGGGCAAGGAGTTGCTCACTTATAGTTTATTGTAATTCCAATAATGGATGTACCTGAGGATGATCAATAGAATTATAAGAATTCAATCACCCACTAGAAATCCATCCAACTAGGATTTCCGTTTTCTACTTTGGAAGTGTAGGATTCGCTAAGTTAGTGGGAGGACCAATTTGATTAAAAGACCATAATCATTTTGGTTAATTATATGATACATTTACTAATTAATCTGGTTATTTTCTCTGATTAATTTTCGATAAAAATGAGCACAAAACAACCACCACCATCCAATATCCTTGCAAGCATACTTGATCACATTAGGTTGACAGACCTAATCATGCGATTGGCTAAGAAATTTGAAACTTGTCCTGAACCTTGAACATATAGGATATGTTCTAGATTCAAATATTCCTGGTCCCTTACCTCCAGAGGCCACACAAGAGGAACATGAAACTTTGGACAAGTGGAAGGAGCATGATATAAGAGCTAAGTGTTACATGCTTGCTTCCATGAGTAATGAGTTACAGAAGCAACATGAGAACATGCAGAGTGCGAGTGAGATCCTCCTTCACCTACAAGAGTTGTATGGTGAGCACAGCAGGAATGCTAGGTATGAGATATCTAGACAGCTATTCCATATGAGGATGTCTGAGGGACAGAATGTTGGGGATCATGTCCACAAGATGATTCGACTGATTGAGCAGTTGGAACATCTTGACTTCAACATGGATTTCCAACTACAGACGGATTTGATCCTTCAGTCCCTTCCTGAGACTTTTGGGAATTTTGTGACAAATTTCCATATGACTAAACAGGAATGCACCTTAGCTGGTTTACTCAACATGCTGGTTATTGCCCAAAAGAATATGCCAGGCAATAAAGGAAAAGAGGTAGCTTTGGTTACATCTTCTTCTGCTGGAAAGTCCAACAAGAAGAAGGGCAATAAGAAAAAGAAACCTCAGATTCCTGGTCCTTCCAAGAAAATAGCTAAACAGAAAAGGAAGATTAAAGCTGATGGAGGTAAAGGAAAGTGTTTCCACTGCCAAAAGGATGGGCACTGGAAAAGGAACTGCCCAGAGTATCTTGCTTCTCTGAAGGACAAGAAGGATACACCTTTGGAAGGTATGTCCATATCTTGTTATTTAGATTCTGATGATACTCATAGTTCATCTACAGCTTGGGTTTTAGATACTGGTGCCAGTTCTCACATTTCTAATGATATGCAGGAACTAGCAAATAGTAGCAGCTTGCGTTCTCAAGATATTAGAGTCCGGATAGGCAATGGCTCAACTGTTGAAGCCTTAGCCATAGGATCTAAATCTTTTTACATGTTTGGACATATTTTGTGTTTGGATAATATTTTATATGTACCTGATGCTTTTAAGAACATCATTTCTATATCAAGTTTGACTAGAAATGGCTATGAATTTCAGTTCACAGATGATGTTTGCAATATTTATTTTGGAAATAAATATGTTGGTTCGGGTTATATGAATGATGGTCTTTATTATTTGGATAATAATGACAAACATAAATTGAATGCAAGTGATCTAAAAGAATACAATGCCATGGTGAAAACCAACTCAAGTTCAAAATATATGTGGCACTTAAGGTTATGTCATGTTGCAGAAGATAGGATTGCAAAATTGGAGAAAATGGGGATTCTATCCTCATTGGGCTCTGAGCCTACTCCAACTTGTGAATCTTGCCTTCAGGACAAAATGACTAGATCACCCTTTGTTGGACAAGGGCTAAGAGCTGAAAATATTTTGGAGCTAATACATAGTGATGTATGTGGTCCATTTAAAGAAATGGCTAGAGGGGGCTTTCATTATTTTATTAACTTTACTGATAATAAATCAAGGTTTGGGTATTTGTATTTGATGAAATACAAACATGAATCTTTTGAAAAATTCAAAGAATTTAAATCTGAAGTAGAAAATCAAATAGGAAAGAGTATTAAAGCTCTTCGATCAGATCGTGGAGGTGAATATTTGAGTACTGAATTTGATGAATACTTGAGAGAGCATGGCATTGTTTCTCAGCTGACTCCTCCAGAACGCCATACAGTGAATGGTGTATCCGAAGGAGAAATAGTACCCTATTGGATATGGTACGTAGTATGATGAGCTATACTGATATGCCAATCTTCTTTTGGGGATTTGCATTAGAATCAGCTTTGTATATTCTGAATAGGATTCCATCAAAATCAGTTTCTTCCACACCTTATGAGATATGGCATGGAAGAAAACCAAGTCTTAAGCATGTTAAGATTTGGGGTTGTCCAAACTTATATCAAAAGTCAACACCGATAAATTGGAGACCAGATCGTAAAAGGTCGATTTGTTGGATATCTAAAAGATAGTTTTGGATATTATTTTTATTTGCCTACTTCACAAAAGGTTATGATAAGTAGAGATGCCACGTTTCTTGAACAACAGTTTGTTCAAGAAGGAGGCAAAGGAAGGCAAATAGAGTTAGAATTGGAGAATTCGACCAACCAATGAATCAAATGGATATAGATCCATCTAGTCAACCTATACCCATTGATGAAACATTCTACAAACTGTTCCTCGTAGAACAACTGTGGTATCTCACCCACCCTGAGATATGGTTTTCTTCATGAAGAAGAACAAGAGTTGTCTACTCATGAAGAAGTAGATCATGGAGATGATCCACTTACCTATGAAGAAGCTATATCGATATAGACTCTTCAAAATGGATTGATGCTATGAAATCCGAGATTGATTCCATGTATAAGAATCAAGTTTGGGATCTTGTTGACCCACCTGAAGGTATTGTACCTATAGGGAACAAATGGGTTTTCAAGAAGAAAATTGGTTCTGATGGAAAGGTAGATCCTATAAGGCAAGGCTAGTAGCGAAAGGGTTTCGCCAAAGGCAAGGAATCGACTATGAGGAGACTTTCTCGCCTGTTGCCATGCTTAAATCAATTAGGATTTTATTAGCAATAGCTGCGTACTATGATTATGAGATTTGGCAAATGGATGTCAAAATAGCTTTTCTCAATGGATACATTGAAGAAAACATTTTCATGGAACAACCTAGGGGATTTGAATCCCAAGATGGTTCCAAGGTATGCAAGCTAAAGCGATCCATTTATGGGTTGAAACAAGCTTCGAGGAGTTGGAACATCCGTTTTGATGAAGCCATTAAATCCTTTGGTTTTATCAAAAATGAGGATGAGCCATGTGTATATAAGAAGGTTAGTGACAGTGCTATCACTTTCCTTGTCTTATATGTGGATGACATACTGTTGATGGGTAATGACACAGGTATGTTGACAACTATAAAGGTATGGTTGTCAAATACATTCTCCATGAAAAACTTAGGGGAGGCAACCTATATTCTTGGGATTCGCATCTATAGAGATAGAGCGAAAAGAATAATTGGTTTATCCCAAAGTCTATACTTGGAAAAGGTGTTAAAGAGGTATAACATGCTTGATTCCAAGAGAGGATTGTTACCAGTGAGACATGGTATCCATCTTTCTAAAGAGATGTCTCCAAAGACACTTGAAGAAAGAGATAAGATGGCCAGGATTCCATATGCTTCGGCTATTGGAAGTTTAATGTATGCAATGTTGTGTACTAGGCCGGATATCGCATATGCTGTTAGTTTGACTAGCAGGTATCAATCAAATCCAGGTTTGGAACACTGGATAGCTGTCAAGAATATTCTTAAGTACTTGAGAAGAACTAAGGAGGTGGAGACTTGCAATTGGATGGTTATACTGATTCTGATTTCCAATCAGATATCGATGATAGAAAGTCTACCTCTGGATATGTGTTCATTTGTAATGGAGGTGCAGTCAGTTGGAAGAGTTCGAAACAGAGCACGATTACAGATTCCACTACAGGTGAGTATATTGTGCATCGAGATCTTTGCAAAGGAAGTCATTTGGATAAAGAAGTTCATGACAGAACTTACAAGAGTTCCTTCCATTGAGTCGGTTCCATTACACCGAGACAACAATGGAGCGATCATACAAAGCTAAGGAACCAAGGTCTCACCAGAAATCCAAACACATAGAAAGGCGCTACCACATTATCAGAGAAATAGTTGAGCGAGGCGATGTAGCCATGCAGAAAATAGCATCAGCTGAAAATCCAGCTGATCCATTCACTAAGCCTATGTCACAGACTCAGTTAGATCGACATCTTGAGAAGATAGGTCTAAGATATTGTAATGAATGGCTCTAGTGCTAGTGGGAGATTGTTAGTAGTATGCCCTAGAGCATATCATTTAGTATGTATCTTGTACATATTTTTATTAATAAAAGGCATTTCCACTTTTTCATTTACATAATATATTTATGTGTAATAGAAAAGGTCCATTGATATTTTGTTAGAAATATTATTCTTAAGTTGTTAAGAATATGAATGACAATATTTCTAGCACAAAGTATCATAAATAGGTTCACAATCGAGGATACTTCATAATAAGGACATGATTTATCCAGAAAGATTGTATTCATGTTTGTTCCCAAGTTATTTATATGAGATATAAATAAGATGGAATGGTGAGTCTCATGCCATATAACAAACATGATAGGCACTTATAAATGATAAGTAGGCCGAACCAGTGACACTTATGACAAGCACATGGAGTTTACTCTTGTCAATGTTTTGTCATAAATCATATCGATGCATATAATCTTTAGACTGAGACAAAGATTATCTTGTATATAGGTAGTTTGAGTTTGATACTGCTTTCATACTTGTACTGTGTATGGGCATATGGGCATCTGTTGGCTCCTACTAGTTATATATGGAGGTAGGTGTTGATCAAGATGGAATATGTTCCTCTAAGTAAATAGAGATAAAATTCTATGTTCATTTAATTGTTCTTGATGTTTTAAGTTCCTGGCCAGGACAGATAGATTTATTCAGAAAAGAGTTTCTGATGAGAAAATCTTTTAATCAAGAACTGGAATTAAAAGAGAACATAATATTCATAGCAAATGGAGTTTGACATAAACCATGACTCCAGCTTGAGTTGGGATTTTGTAACAGAGAGATTCTAGTGCATGGTAACATATGATTATAGGTTCATTTAAGCTAAACCTTATTACTAATTGGGTGGCCATGGCATGCTATGCTAGGTGTTAACCATGGTCTATGAGGTTCATAAAATGATTTAGAGAAATCATTTATGGTAAGAAAGAGTTCTGATGATATTAAGAGTTGATATCATGTCTCATTGCCAATTAGTGATGAGCCTAGTAAGTCACACACATACACAAGTTATCACCTATTTAAATATGATTTAATTAATTAATTAAAGAATTTAATTGATTAATTAAATAGGTTTGGTTTGCAATTAAATTGCAAAGTCCCTAGCATGACTTGAAACCAAATCTAGATTATTGGATGTGTAGTATAAATTAAATTTATATTTAAAGTGTTTAAATATGAATTTAATTAATGAGAAATTAATTAATTAATTTATATTTGATATAAATTAATTAGAAGAAGAAAAATAATTATTTTGGGTTAAGAACTCAAAATTAAGACACAGGGGCATTTTGGTCATTTCACAGTGTGACACGTGGCACCATGAGATGGTGACACATGGGATTACACATAAGCTTGCCAAATGTTTTTTAATCATGTAAGATGATTAAAATCAAGATTAAATATAGGTTTGACACTTGGCACAATGTGATTGGATCACTTAAACCTAGAGCTAATCAAAGGGTGACATGTGGCAAGGGTTTAATGTGTTAACCTAGCTATTTAAGTGTTGTTATGAAAAGAAAAAGCAACCAGCAGCCACTCCTCTCCTTTGTCACACCACTTGGAGGGTTTTCATCTATTCTTCTTCATCTCTCATCAATTCAAAGAGATTAGCCATCAATCTCTTGAATTAAGAACGCTAGAAATTGTTTCTAGTGTCCTGTTTACATCTCTAATCTCTTAAAAGGCAGAACTTGAATTTCTAATTAATAGAAAAAGCTTTAGAAGTTGTTCAAGGGCTGCCATAGGTGTTCTTGGTGTGGACAAGCTAGAGGGACAACATCTGGTATCCTGAAGACGAATCTCAAAGGCGCAGACACGCTGCAGTACATCAAGAGGTTAGTGTAATCGTTCTTGATTTAATCTAGGGTTCTAAAATTAATCTGATTAATTTTAAAATCTTAAATGGCAAATACAGATCCAAAAACATATTAAAAGAGTTTTAATATGTTATTTATCATTGAAATCAAATAGATAAAAATAAATCTTGCATGATGCATGTGACCCTAGGTGAAAATTTTTGAATTCAATGGTATAAACTTGTGTTTTTCACGCTTCCGTTCCTTCAGGTACAACCTGAATGGATCACCTGGTAATTCTTCCTCACAGAGTTCAGGAAGAAATATGTGAGCAAAGTGTATTTAGAATAGCAAAGAAGAGAATTTATCAGTCTGAGACAGAGGCAATTATCAGTGGTGGAATATGAGCGTGAGTTTGTCAGACTGAGCAGATATGGGAGGGAGATAGTCCCTACAGAGGCAGAGAGGTGCAGAAGGTTTGAAGAAGGGCTCAATGACAACATCAAAGTCATGATCACAGCATTGGAGATTACTGATTTTGCTAAGCTAGTAGATGCTGCATCAAAAGTGGAAAGGGTCAAAATCAATGAACAAAATAGAAGGAAAAAAATGAAGAGAAGAGGGTCCGGTCACCCAATACATTTTCTCGCTCCCAAGAAGAAGAGTAAGGGTCCTCCTACTCGAGTTCAGACCACCACAGGTCGTGGTCGGCCTCAGGGCCTGCACCACGCTCACACCTAGGAGAGGCTAGTCCACACCATCGGTGGGCGCTCTCCGAGGATGGTGTTCGAGGACCAGCCCGAGATCTTACGCTTGTCGATCGCCGAAGTGGCATAAGGGGGTTTATTGGCGAGTGACCGGTGCATGCTTATGGTGTGGATCGACAGAACATCAGATCAAGAATTGTCCGAAGAGGACTACTACAGTTGCTCCAACACAACCGATGGACACTGCTCCCGCACCACAAAGGGGTAGGAAGCCCGGTAAACTGAGGCACTGGTCCATCATCGAGGCTCGCATCGAGTCGGTGAGAGGCCAGACACTAGAATACCAGCCAGGGCCTGTGCCATCAGAGCTCAGGAGGAGCAAGATGCCTCGGATGTCATCAGGGGTACGTTTTCCTTCTACAACACTTCTGTGCATGCATTGGTGGATCCAGGATCCACTCATTCCTACATTTGCATCAAACTACCCATTGAGAGGGGAGTTCCAGTAGAGGAGAGTGATCAAGATATTCTAGTCACAAATCCACTGGGCCACAATGTGGTGGTGAATAAAGTATATAAAGGTTGCCCGTTGAGGATTCAGGGGTATGAATTCTCGGCAGACCTAATTGAGTTGCCCTTCCATGAGTTTGACGTGATTTTGGGAATGGATTGGTTGTCACATCATCAGGCAATAGTTGATTGCAAATTGAAGAGGATTTCTCTGAAAACTTCTGAGGGTAATGAGATCACTGTTGTGGGTGAAAGGACAGATTTCCTGTCCAATGTTATCTCAGCCACAGTTACAAGAAGATTGATGAAAAAAGGCTGTGAAGCTTACCTAGCACATGTGGTTGATACTAGGCAAGCTAAGCCGAACCTGTGTGATATACCCACAGTAAGAGACTTCCCTGATGTATTTCCTAAAGAGTTACCTAGTTTACTACCAGAAAGGGAAGTCGAGTTTGCTATTGAGGTAATACCGAGTACAGCACCCATTTCTATTGCTCCTTATAGGATGGCACCCACTGAATTGAGGGAGTTGAAAACTCAGTTGCAAGAGTTGCTTGATAAGGGGTTCATACGCCCCAGTGTGTCACCATGGGGAGCTTCGGTGCTGTTTGTAAAGAAGAATGATGGAACCTTGAGATTGTGTATTGATTACCAGCAGTTGAACAAGGTAACTGTGAAGAATAAATATCCATTACCCAGAATAGACGATCTGTTTGATCAGTTGAAGGGAGCTGCTGTATTTTCAAAAATTGATCTCAGATCAGGGTATCATCAGTTGAGGGTAAAGGATGCAGATGTGTCAAAAACTGCATTCAGAACCCGGTATGGGCACCATAAATTTCTAGTAATGCCGTTTAGGTTAACAAATGCACCAGCAGCATTTATGGACCTTATGAACCGTATCTTCCATCCATATTTAGATCGGTTTGTAGTGGTCTTTATTGATGATATTGGTGTATTCCAAGGCCAGGGAAGAACATGATGAACATTTGAGGATTGTTCTGCAAACCCTGCGAGAAAAGAATCTGTATGCTAAGCTGTCCAAGTGTGACTTCTAGATGAGTGAAATCTCTTTCCTTAGACACATAGTATCAGCAGAGGGGATTAGAGTGGATCCCAAAAAGATAGAAGTAGTGATGGAATGGAAGCCTCCTAGAAATACAACTGAGGTCAGAAGTTTCTTGGGGCTAGCTGGGTATTACAGAAGATTTGTGAAGGGGTTCTCTTTTATAGCTACTCCAATGACCAAGTTGTTGCACAAAAATGTGAAATTTGGCTGGAACGACAAGTGCCAATCCAGTTTTGAGAGGCTGAAGGCTATGTTGACAGAAGCACTAGTGTTAACACAGCCAGTGTTGGGAAAAGACTTTGTGGTCTACAGTGATGCATCGCATAATGGGCTAGGGTGTGTATTGATGCAAGAGGGGAAAGTGGTCGCCTATGCTTCCAGGCAGTTAAGTCCACATGAACAGAATTACCCTACTCATGACTTGGAGTTAGCAGCAATTATCTTTGCATCGAAGATATGGAGGCATTATTTATATGGTGAAAAATGCTACATCTATACAGACCACAAGAGTATAAAATATTTGCCAACCCAGAAGGAGCTCAATCTTAGACAGAGGCGATGGATTGAGTTCCTCAAGGACTATGATTGTGTGATAGATTATCATCCTGGGAAGGCAAATGTTGTTGCTGATGCTTTAAGTAGGAAGTCCATCACAGCTTTAAGATCACTAAATGCCTGTCTGTCCTTAGCTCAAGATGGAGCTATTTTGGCTGAGTTGCAAGTGAGGCCAAACCTGCTACAGCAGATACGATATGAGCAGAGGGCAGATGAAAAATTAATGGCCATTGTGGGCAAAATTTCAGAGGGAAAGGAAAATGATTATGAGGTGAAAGCAGATGGGTGTCTGTACTACAGAGGAAGAGTGTGTGTACCAGATGATGGGGAACTGAAGACTAGTATTCTGAAAGAAGCACACACTAGTGTTTATGCTATGCACCCGGGAAGCACAAAAATGTATAATGATTTGAAGCCTCATTATTGGTGGCCTGGTATAAAGAGGGATATAGCTGGCTATGTGACTAAGTGTTTGACATGTCAGTAAGTTAAAGCAGAACATTAAGTTCCATCAGGATTGCTACAGCCTATAAGCATACCTGAATGGAAATGGGACCGGGTCACTATGGATTTTGTTAGTGGTCTACCTCTCATCAAAAAGAAGCATGATGCAGTGTGGGTGATAGTAGATAGATTGACAAAGTCAGCACATTTTACGCGATTAGGGTGACTACTCCTTTGGAGAAGCTAGCAGAATTGTATATCAGTGAGATAGTTAGACTTCATGGAATCCCACTTTCCATCATATCTGACCGAGACTCAAGGTTTACATCGAGATTCTGGAAAAAGTTGCAAGAAGCCTTAGGCACACAACTCCGTTTTAGCACGGCTTTTCATCCCCAGACGGATGGACAGTCAGAACGAGTAATCCAGGTAAACCTAAGAACAAATTGAATTTTTGCTATTAATAAATTGAAATGATAGTAACAATGTGAATTATGTGATAGATCCTGGAGGATATGCTAAGGAGTTGTGTCATTGAGTTTCAGGGGAGTTGGGATAGATACCTCCCACTGGCAGAATTCGCATATAACAATAGCTACCAAGCTAGCATTCAAATGGCTCCGTATGAAGCACTGTATGGGAGGAAATGTAGAACCCCAGTGTGTTGGACTGAATTAGGCAAAGATAAGCTGGTAGGACCAGACCTGGTGAAACAGATTGAGGAGAAAGTGAAGATAATCAAAGCTAACTTGAAGGTTGCCTCAGATAGACAGAAATCTTATGCCGACTTGAAGAGAAAAGAGATAGAGTACGCAGTTGGCGATAAAGTGTTTCTCAAAGTCTCACTGTGGAAGAAAGTACTGAGGTTTGAAAGGAAGGGTAAATTAAGCCCTAGGTTCATTGGCCCATATGAAGTCATTGAACGTGTGGGACCAGTGGCCTATCGGCTAGCTTTACCACCAGAACTGGATAAAATTCATAATGTATTCCATGTTTCTATGCTGAGGAGATATCGCTCAGACCCTTCACATGTCATTTCCATGGAAGAGATTGAAATCCAACCGGACTTGATATATACAGAATAACCTGTACAGATCCTAGCTCGGGAAGTGAAGGAACTGAGAAATAAACAAATTCCACTGGTGAAAGTGCTTTGGAGGCACCACAACACTGAAGAGGCAACTTGGGAAAGTGAAGAGATGATAAGGCAACAGTTCCCTCAACTATTTGCATCATGTAAATTTCGAGGACGAAATTTTTTATTAGAGGGAATGAGTAATAACATCCTCACTTTAGCTAGTCCGTACAGTCTACTGTTCCGATGACCAATGTCGATCCGGACAGCTAGAACATCCGAAAAAATATTTAAACTAAAGTGAAGAACCATAATTAACTAAAATATTAATAAGAAAAATTTAGGAAAAATTTTAGAAATAAAATACAACCAAGTTAAATGAGCCGGTGCCCTAGCTATGGGTAACCTAGTGAGAAGTTGCGGTTCTCGCAACTAACAGCCTTAGACCAGGGGGAAAAATTATGAAATAATTTTTGAGACTCCAGAGAAGGGTTATTGAGGTTCTTATGGCATTAGAATGCCAAGGAAATGCTTAGAAAAATTTTTCAATCGGTACAGACAATTTTGGCCCGTTAAGCCAAACGGAGGGCATTTTGGTCATTTCGTCTTCAAAGATGATTTTTGGCCAACTTGTCCAGTTAAATAAATAATTTATATAACATAAAATATGAACAAATGTTTCTAAAAATTTAATTGCAATTAAATAGGCAAGAAATGAAGAGAAAATGAAGGAAAATGGACTTATGACATCATAATAATGTCATTAAAGTTCTCCCACCCAATCCAAAGTTGACACATGGCATAAATTTGTTTAAAAAAGACCAAATGGGCTGGAAAACAAAAGAAAATCAGAACTCTTCTTCCTCATCTCTTCCTTGCCGTGAACCTCCACCATAGTTACCCATTTGCAAGCATTTCAAAGCTTGATTTTCCCTAGCTTCCACACCACAAAACCTTAATCTAGCAACACAAAAAAGTGTTCTTACACCTTGGAGATTCTTTTGGGAGCAAAAAGAAAAGGAAAGAAAGACATCTAGCAAGTGGAGAAACTTCACTCCCCAAAGGTTAGTGACCTAACCTTAATTTTTATTTTGAATACATGTTTAAGGACTTGAATGAGTGTAAATTACAAAGGAAATTTGTTAAATACCACTTGTATGCCATCCCTTATTTTCGGCAGCCATGGTTAGGGTTTGATTGTGATGAGTTTAATGAAGTTAAAAGGTTATTATGGCTGCCCTTAATGTGTATCTCATAAGTGAATTGATAAATGCAATGATAATGCATAGTTTTGTAATGTTGAGTTAGCGCTTGGGGTGAAAAAATGAGGCTTTGACCATGTGATAATAGAAGTAGGTTTTAATGGTCAATTAGTGACCATTTGGTATTGTTTGAATCAAAAATAAAGTGCATTGTGTAGTGGGATTGGAGCTTGGTGTGGCTGCCCTTGGTGACCTGCAGAATTGGACATGAGTCCAGCAGGTTTGGGCAGCAATAACTTGAATTATAGAGGTCCAATTGGTGCAAGGCCAATTGGACATGAAACTAGACACATAATGGCACAACTTTGGTGAAGAAACCATGCCTAGAAAACCAAATTAAGTTGACCAAAAGTTTGCCCTAATCCGGGTGACCTGCAGTCTGCCTGGGCAAAATAACCAAATGAACAGTGTTTGGTTATTTAGCCATAACTCAGTGTAGAAAGATCCAATTGACCTGAAATTTTACCAGCAACAAGCTGAGATATAGACCAACAACTTTCATGAAGAAACCTAACCCAAATTATGACCAGAACATATTCAAAAGGTAAGTTGCAGTCACTATTCCTAACACTGTAGATTTGGTCAGTCCAGAAATTCTGGACAAAATTTCAATCTAGCCAGTTGTGGTTTTTGGGCCATAACTTGAGTTACAAAACTCTAAATGGAGTGATTCAAAAAAAGAAATTCAACTAGACAAAATAAGGAACAACTTTCATGTTGATCACTTTGCCAAATTCCCACTGCAAAAATGACCAATGAAACAATAAAAACAAAGCATGAAAACTGAAAATTCTGCCCAATTTACATTAAGCTTAGAAATGGTATTGGCAACCAATACCAACAAATTTTGAATGCAAAATGTGGTATGTTGGGAGTATTAGAACCAATGTACCTATTGTCTATGCAAAAGTCAACTTTTTAGTCGACTAATGAAATGAATAGTAATACTAAAACTTGAATTTCAAGAATTGTGAAATTTAAAAGTGTAATATGCCCTAGTATACCTAACAAGATTGGTTTGGATAGCTTGGTATGCCAATAGGGTTCTGTTAGCAGTACTGCATATGGCTTCATGCCATTCTGTGTTTCATGGCTTCCCATGCCATTCTGTGACATAATAGCCTTTGGCTATGTTATTTGAGTTGTTACACTCAGGTTTTAACCTTGATGATTATTACAGCTTATTAGCTGTTCTGTTGCACACCGGGAGACACAATGTGATCGATGGTGTGATGGTCCAAGGTACTTAATACCCAGTGCCAATTTACCCGTTTATCCAGTCCAGTCGTCTAGTATGGGTTACTCGAGCAATGTTAATAAACCTTACCAAATTTTAATTGAATAATACTGCAAATAATATCAGAAATTAAGTCTACTAAAAAATGTAAACATACATTCTGCATACTTTGTTTTATTTTATTTTATATTGTCACCACTAAGCAGAATTGTTTAGCACGTCGCTTTTGCCACGCGCAGGTACTGGAGACCTAGCTGAGTAGCCTAGCAGACATCAGACAGGGTGAGCCTTCAGAGCTGCATCCAGAGTCCAGAGTCACTTCACCTCTGCAGTGCATATGGTAGGATATTAGGATTTTGGGTAGCATTTTATATTTTGCATTTTGTATTAGCTTTGGGTTGTAACTATAAACTCTTGTAATTATGTAATGATGTAAATATATGAAATTTCATATTATTGGAATTTTTAGTATATTATGTTGAGAAATATTTATGAATGTGCTTCCAGCAATGAAGTGAAAAGAAAAATTTTTTTAAATAGTGTTGTGATTTAAGATTGAGATTTTGAGATTGACTTGAATGTGTATAATGGAGTTTGGATTTGGAAATTATATTGGAAGTGTTTTTAAACAGGTTCAGAAGAACTGTTTTTCCAATTTATAGCCGGCACTCTGCCGGATTTTCTATAAAATTTGCGAAAAAATTCAGATTTATAAAAAAAATTGAAAATAAATGAATTAAAAGGGATAAATTATAATAGAAACATAAATTGATACTCCGGAACACTGAGTGGCATAACTTGCTCGGCTACACTGTAGACGGGTAAGGAGTGTCATAACAATAATACATGGATGAGTGCTTATAAATATTAGATATATGATTTTAGTTTTGGGTGTTAGATCTTCAGTGAGAAAAGTTAAACTAACAATTTATTTCTTTATTTGACTTTAGTAGTTATGGAAAAGTAGCATTATGATTTCAAAGTGGTAGTTTGTGTCTACTGTTGTTAGAATTGGTGTTATACCATTGTGCAAAGATGTGTTTCTTACTATTGAAAGTTATGTCATTTGTGTCTTCTATTCATTGTTGGAGTCTAATATGGTAATGGTTTCTTTTTATTCAATATTAAAAAAAATGGTATTATGGTGCAATTTTTTATAGGTTTGGGATTTTCTTTGGATACTGTAAATTAATAAAAATAAAAAATAGATTTTTTTCTAATAAAAATATATATCAATTTTTTTAGTAATTATAAGGGGCACCCTTAACTACTTAAATAGGGGGTGTCCCCTTAATTTTTAAAATAAATTAAATCAAACAAAAATTCTTTCTATGAAAATATCTTTTTTTAGTGGTTAAAGGGTGTGCTACTTAACCATCTAGAAACTTTAGTACTTGACTAATCTTTTAATGTCTCAAAATGAAAGTCAAGACACTAATATGTGTGTGTTTATGTGTGTGTGTGTTAACACTTCAATTTCATTTTAATGTCTAAAAATGAAAGTCTCAAAATGAAAATCAAGTAACTATTCTTCAATCCACATTAATAGTAACATCATAATCTTCTGAGCCTTCTTCTCCCACTTCATCCTCTAAATACTTATTTTTAAAATTCATGTCTTCATCATCTTCATCACCTTCATCACCTTCCTCTTCCTCATTAGTTAAAGAAGTTTCAATTCTCAAATTAGTTGATGGTGCATTTCCTCTTTGCTTTGGCATAGATCTTGAAGTAGGTGTAAATGCCACATTTTTCCTTTTCCCTGATCTAGTGTTGTAGGCATCTTCTTGAACTCCAATAGCTTTAGCAGCCATATCCCATGTCAAATTGTGATCTTCAAACACAAGTTCATCTTTATCCAACTCAACCATTCATTACTATCATCTATATCTTTCAATGAGATGGGGTCAATGCGGTCACTTGCATTATATTGGCACTTTAGTGACCAATTATCCTTCACAAACACCAAATCATTCAAGTGTTGTTAAGCTAGACTATTTCTTTTCTTTTCTACTATGAATATACAAAATATTATAATTTTAATAAGTATGGTATATCATTTACAAAAAAAAAAAAAAAACAAACAAATTAAAGGTATACTAAAGGGATATTCACTTACATGCTTAAAGATACTTCAATTGCGCTCATAACCAGATACACTATAAGTGAGGCTAAGCACTTTTGTAGCAAAATAACTCAAATTTGGAGTTGAAGCTCCATAAGTCATCACCATTCAGCTATTGATAAAATAAAACATATTGAGTATTATTAAAAAAATGCAAGATGAGATTAAATGTTTATTATTAAAATTCAGTTACCTAGAGATGTCGCGTTCCAATTCCTAACTACCATAGGCATTCCAAATATGCCTTCACCATTTTAATACAAAGATAATTGTTTCCCAATTTTGTCTTGCTATTGTTGGGAAGGAATCAACCTTTGTATAACTTCTAATAAACCAGTCATCACCTCTTCATCTTGATTAATTTCATCATTAATAAAAAAATTCAGGATTCAAAAATATGTAGCTGTATGCAAAGGTTGATGGAGTTGGTGTTGCCATTGTTTATCAATAATATCAAATATTGTATTTGTAACACCTCGAATTTTTAAATAGTTATTTTATGTGTAGTATGTGAGTTTTAACTAGTTGAAGGGCTTAGGAGGGGCTAGATGATGTTGTTGAGATGTGAATTTGAGACTTATAATTTTAGAAGTGTGATTTGAGCTAATTTGCAGGTTGGGTAGGTCCTAGGTATAGAAAAAATTTTGTCGAATTTTCGACAAAACCTAGGCTATCTTTGTCTCTTTCAAAGTTTTGTTTTAAGTAAATATTGATCAGTTTGTAATGTAATTATTTAAGTGAGCCGAGCCAGCTTCCTCCTCTGCCTAACCGTAGTGACTTGTGAGGTACTGTGAGTAGATATTGATTTTAGTTATAATTTTAATATTATTATATTCAAAGCATGTTCATGCACCACTTATATATATATATATATATATATATATATATATATATATATATATATATATATATATATATATATGTAGGAAATATTAGGCACGCTTTATATTGCATTTGTTCTTGATGATATTGTTGTGATTATTATTTTATGGTGATTTGAAGCTGTGTGTATGAGTGGGTGTGTACGTGGTGTGTATATGGATATGGGTAGGATGGACAGACACGGCTGGAGCTTGACTCGTTGGAACCCAATCCTTTTTATGGATAAATCGGGGTAGGCATGGCTTTGAGTTGATCTCGCTGGCCCCCGCATTTGGATATTAAGAGAAAGTTCAACTTTGAGTTGATCTCACTAGCAGAAGTTAGAATTAAGAGAGCTGTATAGGGGATCAGCTCCCATATATATATATGTGTGTGAGTATGGATGTGACACATGGGTGTGTGAATGTTCTAGATTGCTTTTCATGTGATTATGACTTGACCTATTTGAATTGTGTGAAGGTGTTGCATTCATTCTTAGGGATGCACTAGACTTAGGCAGTTATATAAATTATATGTAAAATTAATATTTTACTCTATGAGTCGAACGCTTACTCCTGTCCACCCATTTTTCCAGGATACAGGAGAGCTTATCCTTATGTTTAACCTGCTTTCTACCTCGCAGGTCTACTAGCTGTTATTTTCATATTTTGTATTGTTAAATTTAAATTCTAGACCTCTGCATGTGTAAAACCATTTTACTTAGCTTGGGATTGTAAGATTAATTATTTTGGAATTGTAAACTTATTAATCTATGTATATGGAATGAGTAAATGGATGACCATATTAGATGAGGGAGTTGGACTCCCATTTGATATTATATTGAGTTGTTGATGATTATGAGGGAGAGCTAATCTCCCTATATATATGTATATTGTGATCACAGGTCGGGTGAGTTAAAAACTCATGGTTGGATGGTCTAGTTTATGGTCAGACTCGGTCCAGTTGATTTCTTAAAAATGGGATTGTATATGAGCTTCAAGGTTAGGCTAATGAATAGTTAGGCTTGCTATGGGCTTTGGGGGTCTTATGCTGACCCAAGTCCTAGTGCCGGTCCAGCCCATAATTTGGGTCATTACAATGATGGCATTGGAGCCGGACCCCCTCCAGTAAATGTGTGGTTCGGGGATGAACCAGGCAGAAGTTAGTGGGCCTGTAACATCCCGTACGGAGAGGAAACGTCTCGGCTAGAGCAGTCCTCTGGGAGGACAAGGCTCACTGGTGTCCTTGTCCAAATGGGGGGTAGGAATGAACCAAATCATACATTGAAATGGGAGAAACTAATCACTAGATGCACCTTTTGGTGAAATGGCCTAGAGAGTTGGAAGAACTCCGGGGTTAAGCATACTCGCTTCAGAGATATTCTAGGATAAGTGACCTCCTGGGAAGTTCTCCATTCCACCTATGGGACAAAACCATAAGGCTCGGGATGTGGTGGGCCAAAGCAAACAATTTCTCTAGTGATTGGAGCAAGGGCGTTACAGTATTATATTTGTCTTTATTGCCACCAAATGACTTCGCAATTACTTTTTTAACCTTGTCTATAGCCTTATAAATATATCTCATTGTAGGCATTTTCTCACCATCAACTAATCTAAGCACATGTACTAATGGACTAAATATCTTTAAAATATAAACCATATTTGTCCAAAACGTAGGCATCATGACAATATTAGTCACTTTTTTACTAGCCAGTTCTTTTACCCACTTGCTTTTAGTCTATTCCTTTGAAGTAAACATCTTCCTCAAATTAGTCTTTTGCTTATGTATATGTTGAAGGGTGAGAAAAGCAGTTGCAATTCTTGTGACAATAGGCCTAATTAGTTCTCTTTCATAAGTGAAGCACTGTAACATATTCACCACACTTGGACGAACATAATTGTACCTATTCGAAGTCACAACCCTTTTAATTGTGTTATGAATATTGGTCATTTTCCTAATATCTTCTAGAATCAAATCTAAAAAATGGGGCAACACAAGGAGTCTAGTATAAATGCGAGCACTTGACTTCTAATAACTTTCCTAAAAAAAAAACAAAATGCAACTATGTAACTCTATATATAGTCTTCACTTAAAAAATAAACTTAATTAATATAATACAAATGGCAATTTAAAATTATTTGCAATAGCATTATTTGTCACAACTTGAACCACATTAACCTTTACAACACGCTATATTATTCTATTAAGAAGGTCAGACATCTTATCACCAGTTTTTACATATTCTGAAGCATCCACAGATTCAAGAAAAACGGTTCCCTTTAGAGAATTCACTAAAAAATTAATCAAAGTCATTTGCTTCTTATTAGTACAACCATCTGCCATTATAGAACAACCAGATCAGTAACTTTTTTAATCCATAAGGGAACCCATAATTCATGACAACTAGGTGCCTTCAAACCAGCACTAAATTATCCAACAAATGCCACACACTTGAAAACTAGGATAATTAGTGGCATTGAAAGGAATTGTTGCATCATACATCCACTTAGCAATATCCCTACATGCTCTTTCTCCAGTTCTTTTTTACATGCCTTATTTATTGTGATTTGCCTCATCTTTGCATTTTTTCTATTATCTTTACCACATTTTTAGCAAAATACACATCAATAGACCCTTTTTGCCCTAGGCTTCTTTCTCATTTTGAGCTTTCTATACTTCCACTAATTTCATCTTCATCATAATCATCACTAAGCTTTCAACATCTTCAAAATCTGGCAAAGAACTTTTATCAAAGTCCTTTGTTACAACCTTTTGTTCCATATATTCTTGCATTTCTTCATGTACAAGAGCTAGACACTTCCTATGCATGGTGACATTTTTGCATCCCCCAATAAATTTGTGACTTTTTCACAAATGTTACAAACTAGATCATTTATTTATGGCGGCTTCAACATATGTACATATTTCAATGCAGGATTTTTTTTATGATTTTCACCTTTAGAGCCACTAGTAGCAGTAGCATAAGATGCTTGGGCATCCATCTATTTCAATGGCATAGGATAGGCATAGAATCAATTACTAAATTACAATATTTATAGACTAAAAAAACAAAAAAATAATAATATACACATCACCAAACAATAAAAAGATGGCAAGAACAAATAATAATGATAATAATATTCTAGGAAAGTACCAAGCATATTATTAAAGAGTAACATGTGAAAAGCATAACAACAGAAACCAGCAACAGAAAATGGCTCAAGCCAATCACTATCCAAGGAAGGGTAAACATCCAAATATTATCTTTTAGCAAAATAAATTTTCTAGTAGCAATTATAAACATATTTAACTAATCAAGCATTAACATAATATGTTAATATCTCTAACAACTAAAAAGCAGCAAAATTCATTTAAAAACTACCAAGCATATGGTATTGTAATACTAACAATAAATCCAATTTAAGATTTTGAATCCATCATGACAATACTAACATATAACCCAATTTAAAATAGGTCAAGCAAGTTAAATAATAATGCTAAAAAGAAATTTAGTCATAAACAACTCATGTTACATACTTATAGTAATGGTTAAAAAAAACTTTCAAATTTCATAAAAATACCAACCCTAGGTCTAGAGTTCACAACTTCACTTGCATATGCACCCATTGTGAAGAATTAAAGAAGAGAAGAATGTGGAAGAGATTGAAGGAAGAAAATAAGAAGCATTGAAGAAAAAAAAAAATAGGTAGTATAATTGTAGGAGAAAGCATGCTAATGAAGAGAGAGAGAGAGACCAGAAAAAGAGAAGAAGCAAAAAAAAGGTGCATACTGCATACATGGAGAATGGAGGGTGGCTGGCTATAGTAATTGGTAAGTCCTCCTTTCCTCCTCCTTCTTTTTCTTCTTTTTTTCTTGATACACTTGTATTATGTAGATGTTTTTAAGCACATTTGAACAACTCTTCATAGCATTTATATAGGTAATTTCATGCATAATCATCAAATTCATTAACTTTTATAAATTTCATTATTCTGCACTAAATTCTATATTTTTTGCATATTTTCAGGTGTTTTGAGAAAGTTTCAAAGCATAGGAGTAAAGAAGGAAGCTTAGAAAAACTCAAGAAGAGGAGCATTATTGTTGATACACTTTACACGGGTCATGTAAACATACCACAGACTTGTGTAACTTGCTGCCAGGAGAAAACCAAAAAAGTTAAAGAAGAAACACAGTACATGGGCTGTGTAACACGACTCGTGTAACCTGCAGAGACCTGTGTAAGATTCTGCCTAGCAAAGCTCGAAGAGTTCTCGAAAGAACAACAGAACACAGGCCGTGTAATTTAACCCGTGTAACTAACTGAGACCCATGTAATCTTCTGACCAAATACGAGATACAGCCTTTAAGTTCCAGTAAGTTACACAGCCCCAGGCCGCATAGTGACACACGGGCCATGTATCAACCAACGCCAATTTCCTGAATTGATTCTAGCTCCAGTTTTTACACGTAGAACAGACTTCTAATGCCTTTGGGACTCTAAAAACCTAACCCTATGACATTTAATATAAATAGAAGCAGCGAAAAATAGAGAGAGCATCCTGGATCTGAGATCCGATAGCCTATCATTCATACACACATCTTCACATCTTCATCATTCTCCCTAAGTCATCTTGAAGAATAGCACATCAGCATCAAAAAGGAGTCCTCAGCCGAAGTTCCACAACTTCAAAGCTGCAGATTCTCTTTGGTTCTTTTGTTCTATTTCTTTAGGTTGCTTTTATGTTCTTTTATTTTACTTTTATTATGTCTGCTAAACTCACCATGAGTGAATAGTTTCTTTATTTTGGAATTAGGAGAGTAACGCTTGTAATCATTATTATGGACAAATATTGAGTTTCATCTATTGGATTTGAGTTTTGTTCTTTGATTTAATATTCTGTGTTCTTAATGTATGCTATGCCCTGTACCCACTTAGACATGATATAAGATACTAATTGAAGAACTAAAAGGTGAAGATTTGTATTAGAAAATCAGAGTATTAAACTTAGAAAATCTGACCTGGAGATAGGCTGATGACCTTCATGGAATTCCATAATTGATCATAGATCTTAAAGGGTTTTTATCAGGACTAATCACCAACAAAAGTAGGGTTTAGCTCTAATTGAAACACACCTTAGGTGCCTTGAGAGAGGACCTAGGATACCTTAGGATTAATTTCCATCAAAGCAATGATCCTCAATCTAATGAATAAACAAGATTGAATCCATAATAAGGTTAAAGTGTGAAATCTTAATTCTGAAATTATTTTAATAGATTGTTTCATTTTAAGTTCATTATTCTCCTAGTCTTTAATGCTCAAGATAAATTAGATTCACTCTCCCATTATATTCGGTAGCCTAGACAATCATAATTGCTATGTAACTTGGTACTTGCTAATTAAATTCCTCATGGGAGATACTTTACTTACTACTTTATTACTTGTTAGTGATCCGTGTACTTGCGGGGTTGTAAAACTAGCAAACATTTCTCTCTGGACAAGAATACATGGTTGTGGCCTGTGGGGTAGGTGATAGAGATCAAGTAGTAATCAAGGAAGAAATACGTGGACTTATCACATCATCAAGGGCCAAGAGCTGCAAGGGATGGTGCAAGCACACCTAGATCTAAACTACATGGGGCAAAACACTTCCAATGCATATCTCAACAAGAATTGGTGTTCCATACGATGGCTAGAGTTGATGGATCAATTGACATGGTGCAGGTCACTAATCATGAAAATCAAACAAAGTCAAGCTAACTCGACCAGATTTGAAGATTCATGGTTCGACCAGAATTGATTCTTACATTCAGCCATATTTGACTTGATTTGATTTGTGCATTTAAAAATCAGCCAAGGGAGCCTTTTACAGATGTGTCTAGCAGTAGATGTGTAAATTAGCATTAGGGAAAGTGTTAAGCTTAATTAGGAAAGGATTCCATTTGTTTACTTTTAGTTGACTATGCTATTTTGCCATTTTAGTGTAAGTTGTTAGTAGTATACCCTAGAGCATATCATTTAGTATGTATCTTGTACATATTTTATTAATAAAAAGGCAACTTCACTTTTCCGTTTACATAATGTATTTATGTGTAATAGAAAAGGTCCATTGATATTTTGTTAGAAATTCTATTCTTAAGTTGTTAAGAATATGAGTGACAGTATTTCTAGTATAAAGTATTATAAATTGGTTCATAATCGAGGATACTTCACAATAAGGACATGACTTATCCAGAAAGATTGTAATCATGTTTGTTCCCAAGGTATTTATGTGAGATATAAATAAGATGGAATTGTGAGTCTCATGCCATATAACAAATATGATAGGCACTTATACATGATAAGTAGGCCGAACCAATGACGCATATGACAAGCACATGGAGTTTACTCTTGTCAATGCATTGTCATATATCATATCAGTGCATATAATCTTTAGACCTGAGATAACACAGTTATCTTGTATATAGGTGGTTTGAGTTTGATACTGCTTTCATACTTGTACTGTGTATGGGTATATGGGCATGTGTTGGCTCCTACTAGTTGTATATGGAGGTAGGTGTTGATTAAGATAGAATCTGTTACCCTAAGTAAATAGGGATAAAATCCTATGTTCATTTAATTATTCTTGATGTTTCAAGTTAGATTTAGTCAGAAAAGAGTTTCTGACAAGAAAATCTAATTAATCAAGAACTGGAATTAAAAGAGAACATAATATTCATAGTAAATGGGGTTTGACATAAACCATGACTCCAGCTCGAAGTGGGATTTTGTAACAGAGAGATTCTAGTGCATGATAACATATGATTATAGGTTCATTTAAGGTATTCCTTATTGCTAATTGGGTGGCCATGGCATGCTATGCTAGGTTTTAACCATGGTCTATGAGGTGCCTAAAATGATTTAGAGAAATCATTTGTGGTAAAAAAGAGTTCTGATGATATTAAGAGTTAATATCATATCTCATTGTCAATTAGTGATGAGCCTAGTGAGTCACACGCATACACAAGTAATCACCAAGTTAAATGTGATTTAATTGATTAATTAAAGAGTTTAATTGATTAATTAAATAGATTTGGTTTGCAATAAGATTGCAAAGTCTCTAGCATGACTTGAAACCAAATCTAGATTATTGGATGTATAGTATAAGTTAAATTTACATTTAAAGTGTTTAAATATGAATTTAATTATGAGAAATTAATTAATAGAGATTAATTAATTAATTTATATTTGATATATATGAGAAATTAAATAATAGAGATTAATTAATTAATTTATATTTGATATAAATTGATTAGAAAAGGAGAAATAATTATTTTGGGTTGAGAACTCAAAATTAAAACACAAGGGTAATTTGGTCATTTCACAGGGTGACATGTGGCACCATGAGATAGTAACACATGGCACCATATAAGTTTGCCATTTGTCCTCCTATCATGCAAGGTGATCAAAGTCAAGATTAAATCTAGCTTTGACACTTAGCTCAATGTGATTAGGTCAATTAATATTAAGACGCAATCAGGTGATGACATGTGGCAAGCGTTTTAAGTGATAACCTAATTATATAAAGTGATGTTATGAGAAAATAAAAATCAGCCACTCTTCTTATTTTCTCTCAAGTGGGCTGCCACCCATAGCTCTCTCTCCTCTCTTCATCTTCTCTCATCAATTCAAAGAGAATGATCCAAGTTTCTTTGAATTAAAATTGCTAGAAATTGTTTCTAGTGTCCTATATACATCTATAACCTCTCTAAGGGCAAAAACCTAAATTACAATTGGTTGGCAAGGCTTGAGAAGTTGGTTTAGGGGCTGCCCATTGGTTATCTTGGTGTGGACAAGCTAGAGGGACAACAATTGGGGTCCTAGGTGCTTCCCAAAGGTACTAATTACATCTATAGTGCATCAAAAGGTTAGTGTACATATTATTCTTTTAATCTAGGGTTCTAATGAATTAATTTGTTAATTCAAAAATCTTAAATGGAAAATATAGATCCTAATACATATTAAAAGTGTTTTAATATGCAATTGAACATTGAAATCAATTAGGTACATAATGAATGTTGCATGATGCATGAGACCCTAGAAGAAAATTTTTGAATTCAATGTTCTAATCTAACAATTTTCATGCTTTCGCTCCTTCATAAGTTTCTTTTTTTAATGCAAAATCTGTAAGGGATTGAATTATTGCCAGCAGATTGCCAAAAATGATAAGAACAACTTTTTGGACAGAAAATAAGATTAGAGAGTTATTTTGGAAAGAAAGAAAGTGGTCTTCCACTTTCCACTATTTACATTAATACCAAAATATATATTACATAAGTCTCAATTATACATGAGAAAATAAAAGTTAATTACAAAATACCCAAAATGAAACTTAGTGTCCTACCAACGATTGAAGTCGATGAGGTGACACGGATACTATCACGGAGGCTGCAGATGGTCTCACCCGATGTGGTTTCACGGGGCTCTACTCGGTCTCTCTCGAACCTCGCATGGCAAAAATACAACGCGCTAAGCAATAATGCTTAATGGTACCAATAATAGAATAAAAGAAATAACAGAAAATAAATATCTGATGAATGTATTGATGTCTTATGTAGACAAATTTTCGATCATTATTGATAATCTTATTTATTTTGTACTTGTTATATTCATTATTTCATTAAATTTATCCACTTTTATTTTGTTGCCCAAGTAACCTATCTTGGATAGTAATTTGGATAAGCGTGTAAGCGCATCGTATCAAATACCTTGGGCCGTCACACCATTGGCCACATGTGTATCTCCCGATGTGCAACAAAACAACTAATAAGTAATAAACATTAAGCACAAGGCCAAGTATCATCACAATGTCGTAATGGCTAAAAACCATAAAATCATATAATGGCATAATGTCATGTGCGATGATCGCTAACTGAACCCTATTGGCATGCCAACGTATCCAAACCAATCTTATTAGGTGTACTAGGGCATGTTACACTTTTAAATTGTACAATTCTTGAAATTGAAGTTTCATTGTTACTATTTATTTCATTAGTCAACTAAAATGTTGACTTTTTCATAGAAATAGGTACATTGGTTCTAATATCCCCAATATACCACATTTTACATTCTAAAGTTATTGATATTGGTTGCGATACCATTTCAAAGCTTAGTGTTAGTTATTCAATTTTGATTTCAAGCACTAAGGTTTCTATTCCATTAGTCATTTGTACTGAGGGAATTTGGCAAAATTGTCTTCATGAAAGTTGTTCCTTATTGTGTTAGTTACATTTCTTTTTTAAATAACTCCATTTGGAGTTTTGTAGCTCACGTTATGGCCCAAACACCATAAGCAAGCCGGATTACAAATTTTTCAGATTTTCTAGGCGTAACCAGTGCAGAGGTTTTGTACACTGATCGCAGGTCAGTTTTTGAACATGTTATGATCAAAATTTGGATTTAGTTTCTTCATGAAAGTTGTAGGTCTATGTCTCAACTTTCTGTTGGTAAAATTTCAGATCAATTGGACATTTCTACACTGAGTTATAACCAAATGAATAGACATTATTCATTTAGTCATTTTGCCCAGGCAGAATGCAAGTCACCCGGATTAGGGTAATTTTTAGGTCAACTTAGTTTGGTTTTTTCTGAGCAGGGTTTCTTCACCAAAGTTGTGCCATTATATGTCTAGTTTCATGTCCAATTAGCCTTGCACCAATTGAACTCTCTACAACTCCATTTATAACTGCCCAAACCTGCTGGACTCATACTCAGTCCTGTAGGTCACTAAGGGCAGCACACCAAATTTCGACTCCAACATCCTTACTCACTTCAATTCCTCCTCACACACATTCAAATGGTCACTAATTGACCATTACAAGATTAATAAACCCTCACATGAGCAAACACTAAAGTTATTCAAGTATCCAATTTTTTCATGTTCTTACCGCACCTGATTCTTGCATTTCACTTACTTAACTATGTTTAATCACCCATCCACTACCAAAGGCTGCTCATAACCATTTTACTATTAAGAAAATCATCAAACCCTAACTAACCGAAAGTTGTAAGGTGCACACACACACACAAGTTTGTTTTATTTTCTTATAATTCCGACACAATTCATGCTATTAAACATGAATTGAAGCAAAATGAGTAAGAGTTGGACACTAACCTTGTTGGAGCAGAATTTCAAACTACCCAAACTTCTTTTTTTCTTCCTCTTTTGGCTTCCTAGAGAATGTTCAAGTTGCTAGATTAATTTTTTGTAGAGCAAGGTAAGGATTTCAAGTGAGATTTGGTAAGGTTTAAAGCTTTGGTAAGCTTTAATGGAGGTTGGGTATGGAGGAGAGGGAAACGTCTGGTTGGTGAAGGAGATGGCTGTTTACCTTTTTTAATTTCTATTGTATTCTTTTCCCTTTTTATTAGTTAATTTAAATGTTAGTTAAATATGATTGGTGGAATTTGTTTAATGACATCATAATGATGTCATAAATGGACCTTTTATCTCATTTTCTTTTCTTTTCTCCTCTACTCATTTTCAATTTAATTTTTAGCAATATTTATTCATATTTTGTGTCATGTAATTATTTACTTAGCTGGACAAGTAGGCCAAAAATCACCACTGAAGGCGAAATGACCAAAATGCCTTTCGTTTGGCTTAACAAACTAAAATTGTCTGTACCAATTGAAAAATTTTTCTAAGCATTTTCTTGGCATTCTAATGCCATAGAAACATCAATGACCCTTCTTTGGAGTCCCAAAAATTATTTTATGAATTATTCCTCTGTCTAGAGCTCCTAGTTGCAAGAATCACAACTTCCCCTGGGTTACCCATCACTGGCAAGCTCATTTAAGTTGGTTGTATTTTATTTTTAAAATTTTTCTAAATTTTTCTTATTATTATTTGTTTTAATTATGTTTCATCTCTTTTGTTTAATTATTTTTCCAAACGTTCTAGCTATCCAGACCGACATCGGTCACTAGAACGATGGGAATATCTGAAATTGCTACAGGAGGGTATTACAGGAGCTCAAGAGTGAGGTTCGGCCATCCTAAGAAGAAGAAGGAGCTGATAGCTTTTTCTCAATTTTGACCTCTTTTTATCATTTTTAATGATATTTATGTGTGCTTGTTGAATTTTAATCGGCTAACAAATTTTATTGCATCATCCATACCTCATGCTTATGTAACAATTATCATTTTATTTCATTTTGTTTTCTTCTTTTCTCTACTTATTTTTAATTAAATTTTCATCATTATTTATTCATATTTTATGTCATAAATCTCACTTACTTGGATGGATAAGTTGATCAAAAATCATCTCTGAAGGTGAAATGACCAAAATGCCCTTCGTTTTGCTTAATGAGCTAAAATTGTCTGTACCGATTTAGAAAATTTCCTTAGTATTTTCTTGGCATTCTATTGACATTTAAGTCTCAATAACTCTTCACTGGAGTCCCAAAAATTATTTCACAGGGTTCCCCATGGGTTTAGGGTTTCTAACTGTCTTCACAGCTGCTTCTCATTAGGGTTACCCATCGCCGGAGTTACGGCTCTTTTAACTTCATTGCATTTCATTTCTAAAATTTTTTCTTAATTTTTCTTACCATTATTTGGTTTATTTATGACTCCTAACTCTAGTTTAAATATAGTTCCAGACATTCTGACTGTTCGAGCAGACATTGGTCACCGGAACAGTAGAATGTACAAACTATCTAAAGTGAGAGTGTTACAAGAATATTGATATTGAGATTGATAGTGAGGATCAGGTCCTTATTGTGTTATGTTCTTTGCCATCCTTCCATGAGACTTTTGTTGATACTTTGTTGTATGGGAAAGACAGTATTTCACTAGATGATGTTAGTAATTGTCTAAAATTGAAAGAGTTGAAAAAGAATTTTCCAGATAGTAGAGAAAGATTTGAGTGGGAAGGTTTGCTGAGCAGGGAAAGAACACATTCAAGGGAGGGTTCTTCCAGTGGGAAGAAATCTAAGGCCAGATCTAAGTTAAGAATAAAAAAGGCCAACTGTTTTGAGTGCGAGGAGCAAGGTCACTATAGGAGAGACTATCCCAAGTTAAAAAATAAAAAGGGAATGCAACCAGAAAAATCTGTGAATGTGGTTGACAGTTTTATCAATTTTGATGGTGATGACAGTGCTGGAGAAATTTTATCTGTGAGTTTAGATCATGGACAAAATTCCTAGATTCTTGATACTGGTGCTACTTATAATATGTGTCCACACAGAAACTGGTTTGTGACTTACAAACAGATGAGTGGCAAGGTGTTTCTGGGCAATAATCGTGCATTATCTGTGGAAGGAATTCGTAACATCAGATTGAGGATGTTTGATGGTGTTGTCAGAACTATAAAGTGTTGGCATATTTCAGGACTAAAGAGGAACCTGATTTCTCTTGGGACACTTGACTCTCATGGATTCAGATACCATGTAGAGAATGGAGTTCTCAAAGTGTATAAGGCCTCTATGGTACTCATGAAGAGCAGTTTGGTTTCAGGATTGTATTTTCTTCAGGGCAGTATAATTTCAAGGGAAGTTGCAGTAGCATCCAAAAGTAATAATCAGAATTAGACTCAATTATGGCATCTGCGTCTTGGTCATATGAGTGAAAGAGGATTATCTGTGTTAAGCAAGCGGGATTTATTGGATGGGTAAAAAACAGAATTTGTGGACTTTTGTGAACACTGTGTTTGGCAAACAGACCAGGGTGAAGTTTAATAAAAAGGCAGTGCGTAAGACTAGAGGAACGATAGATTATATCCACACAGATCTATGGGGTCTTAACAGAATCCCTTCAAAGAGCGGTGTTAGGTACTTCATAACTTTGATTGATGATTGCTCTCGGATGGTGTGGGTGTATTTTCTAAAAACAAAAGATGAGACATTTTCAACCTTTGTAAAGTGGAAGACGATGATTGAAAAGCAGACAAAAAAGAAGGTCAAGCGTCTTAGAATTGATAATGAGTTAGAATTTTACAATCGTGAGTTCAATGCTTTCTGCAATAATGAAGGTATAGTGAGACACCGCACTTGTACAAGGACACCACAATAGAATGGTATTGCAGAATGCATGAACAAAATACTTTGTGACAAAGCACGAAGCATGCTCTCACATTCAGGATTGGAAAAGGATTTCTGAGCTGAAGTAATTAATACAGCCTGTTTCTTGGTTAATAGATCTTCATCAATAACTATTGAGTGCAAAACTCCTTTTGAGATCTGGTCCGGTTCACTTGCTGATTACTCTGAACTAAAAGTGTTTGGTTGCCCTGCTTATGCTCATGTGAGAGATGGTAAGCTTGAGCCGAGGGCAAGAAAATGCATATTTCTAGGGTATGCATCTAGAGTGAAGAGCTACAGGTTATGGTACAATAATTCAAAGTCTCTAGGATTAATTATTAGCGGGGATGTGACATTTAATGAGTCTGTTTTATTAAATAGTCAGACGAACAAGTCAATAGCAGAATCAGATCACGGTGTCAGAGAACAGGTGGAGCTTGATATTGATAATTCAGTAGTTCAGTCCAATGATTTAGAGGATGAGGTGCAATATCCTAATCAATAAGAGGATGTACTTGAGCAACAGCAACAGGAATCATATAACATTGCAACTGGTAGAGAGAGAAGACATATTAGACCACCATAGAGATATGCATATGCAAATCTAGTTGTGTTTGCCTTATCAGTTGTTGAGACAGTTGATGTGCATGAACCCAGCAATTATAGAGAAGCTATTTCTTATTCAGATGCAGATCAGTTAGTCGGTGTTATGAGTGAAGAAATTGAATCTCTTCACAAGAATCAAACTTGGAAGCTTGTAACATTGCCTAAGGGACAAAAAGTGGTAGGTTGCAAATGGGTGTTCAGAAAAAAGGAAGCACTCCAGGGGTTGAAGCACCTCGATATAAGGCACGATTGGTAGCAAAAGGCTTTACTTAGAGGGAGGGGATTGACTTTAATGGAGTATTTTCTCCAATTGTGAAGCACAGTTCTATCAGAGTCTTACTTGCTATGGTTGCTCTTCATGATCTAGAGCTTGAGCAACTAGATGTGAAGATAACATTTTTGCATGGTGAGTTGGAGGAGCAAATTTATATGAGTCAGCCTAAGGGATTTATCATTTCAAGTATGGAAAACCATGTTTGCTTGCTTAAGAAATATTTATATGGTCTGAAATAGTCCCGTAGGCAGTGGTACAAAAGATTTGATACATTCATAGTTCATAATGGCTATAATCATAGTTCATATGATAGTTATGTCTATCATAAGAAACTTTCAGATGATTCCATTGTTTATTTATTGTTGTATGCAGATGAGATGTTTATTGCTGCTAAAAGCATGTCACAAATTAACATTCTGAAAAGCAGTTGAGTGATGAGTTTGAGATGAAAGATTTGGATACTGCAAAGAAGATATTGGGAATGGAAATTACCAGGGATAGAAGCGTTGGGAAGCTTTTCTTATCTCAACAGGCCTATGTAGAGAAAGTGCTTAAGCATTTCAATATGAATAATGCTAAGCCTGTGACTGTTTCGTTTGTTGCCCATTTCAAGTTATCTGCAGACATGTCATCAAAAACAGATGAGGAGATGGAGCACATGTCCAGTGTTCCCTATTCGAGTGTTGTTGGTAGCATTATGTATGCTATGGTATGCATCCGACCTGACATTTCACATGAAGTTAGTGTTGTGAGTAGATACATGGTGTATCTTGGGAAAGAGCATTAGTAGGTAGTAAAATAGATGTTGAGGTATTTGAAGGGTACTATAGATGTTGGTCTAACATTTGACAGGGCCAAGATGAGTGATTCAGTTATTGGCTATATGGATTCAGATTTTGTAGGGGACTTAGACAAGAAGAGATCTTTAACAGGTTATTTGTTTACTCTTTCTGAAAGTGCTATCAGTTGAAAGGCAACACTGTAGGCTATAGTTGTTTTGTCTATCACAAAGGCTAAATATATGACCTTAGTAGAGGTAATAAAGGAAGCTTTATGGTTACAAGGTTTGGTGGGTGATCTTGGGTTGATACAGAACAAAGTAACAGTATTTTATGACAGTCAGAGTGCAATATATCTCATAAAGAATCAGATGTACCATGAGCAAACTAAGCATATTGATGTCAGATATCACTTCATTCGGGACATTATATCTCAGAGGACTATAGTTGTGCAAAAAGTCTCTACATATGATAATCCAGCAGATATGATAGCCAAGGGAGTTCCAGTCAGCAAGTTTAGGCATTGCCTAGACTTGGTTAGTGTTTATAGTGCTCAGTAATACCCTTACGAGGGCATATGGCAAGACAAAGTGTTTGTGATTATTTTATTGATGATTGAGGGAATTCAAGCCAAGGAGAAGAATTGTTATTTTTATATAGCTTGAATTTTGGATATATCTTCATGGACTCAAATTGTGACCCGACACGAAAGTTTAGCGCTGCGACCTGATTGAGATAAAAAGTGAGATCTATGGTGGTAGCAGAGGGCATGGGCCACTAGGCCCGGGCCGGAAGCCCACCACTGATCTCCTTAGGGGGGTGAGGATAATGCCCCCACGGTATGAATTAGTATAAATATTGTAATATTCTACCCGGGAAATACACTGGGGTTAGGGTTTAAGAGTTCTGAGTGATTGTACCTTGCTCTTTTCATCATAGTGAAAATTTTTCTTTTGCCTTGCCCGTGGACTTATACCTTAAAGTTGAACCACGTTAAATCCTGTGTTATTCTTCTTCTCTTTTCTATACTGTGTGATTATGCAATTTGTGTATGTGCCTTAAATTTGCGTCCTTGTTATAATATAAAATAATTCTACATAAGTATTGCTCTTAATTTTACACATGGCATAAATTTTGCCTTTAATTAAGTGATCACATATACAAAATGATAGTAATTTAACTCGTGTGAATTAAAAATTTAATTATTCTTTATTCCACTTATATCGAGACCTTACTTTTAATATAGGACCTCTTTTTTTAGTACAACCTAATTTTACTTACTGCCTATATTTTATGTTTGAGTGAGAAAGAAGATATATGAATGAATATGTAAGGTAGGATGACAATTTTTATATAGGTTGAGTTTTGTTGAAAATTGGGAATATATTCAGTTTTGAGGTGAAATGCTGCAGGATTTTCATCAAATCTATAAGTATTAAATTATATGTGTATATTAAATTTATTAATAACTTGTTAAATTGAATTAATATGGATAATGATTGACATTATGCTGATGATGGAGTTTTGATTTGTTAACTGAGGCTTCTCACTAATGAATCAAACTCTCTAAGTATTAATTGACAAATTTCTTTTGAATTGAAGTCTCAATCGAAAGGAGTAAAAATCTAAGCCCATTTTAATGGGATTTTACTAATAAGTTATATTTTTCAGATGATAATTACATAGGTCATATGTATGCTATTTTTAATTTTTATTATGATGACACCTTCTATCTTTTGGACACCGATAATGAGATTAATGATAGGTAAATTGAAAGTCCTCATTGTTCATAAAAAAATCCATAGGAATTGAATGATGCCTCTTCAAAAACTAGAGTTCTAATTTTAAGGAGGGAGGAATTCAATAAATTATGAGAAGAAATAAATCATGTGCATGTCATTTACAATGTCACTTCCAACTTATTTTTATAAAAATAAATTTTAAATAAATAAATTTATTCTCCTTTAAAAAAATCAATATAAAAACTTAAATTATTTTCTATACAAATAATAAATAAATTTTGCTTAAAATCCATTTTATCATGTATTTTTAATAAAACCTATTCACTTATATTTGTTCAAATATTAAATAAAATTAAAATGGATTCTACTTTTGATAATGTGATACCTAAAAAATAGAGAAAAGAAAAAATATTTAGTTTTCAACAAAAATTTAAATTTCAAGTTTTTTTTTTTCTGCTTGTATCTTTTAATTTCAAGCAAAGTTAATTTTTACTTAACAAAGGACTGGAGGTTCATATTTTATTTTCTACTTGTCCACTTTTAATTTTATGCAATTTTAATTTTTAGCAAAAGACTCAACGTCTACAATTTAATTTTTGCAAAATCATCTTTTAGGTTTTTTCAATTTTTAATTGCAATTATCTTTCATTTAAAACTTGCCTATTGTCCAATTTAAAAGCCTTATTTTAGAATACATGTTTTTATTTGTTCTAATACTAACTTTTATCAAAAAAAAAAAAAATTCTAAGTTAGTATTTATTTTCTTTAAAATTGTTTTTTTAGTAAAGAATTCAAATTGTTTTAAAAATAATAAAATTAAACTAAAATGGAGTCGCTTTATTTATTTTTGTATTTGACTATCCAGATAGTGAAACATTTATGTATTCTTATATTTATGCATTTTCTTTGTTTCAAATTGGAACTAACATCATAATTTAAACTGCATTTAAGATTATTAATATTAATTTATTTCAAGGACATTTTTAAACAGTCTACTTTATTTAGAGATGATTATGGGGTGCTTAATACCTTCTCCATACTATAAGGATCCTGAATCCTGGATATTTAGATTAGAAGTACTAATTTTTTTTTAAATATTTTAAAATAAAATTTTTTTTTTTAATTTTTTCTCAAAATTAAAGCGACAATTTCTTACTTTCCACTTTAATGAGAATTGTTTTGCGACTGTAAAACCTTTACGGCAATGTTTCTATTTTACCTTCCATGTAGGATGATTTACTTTTAGTTCTAAAGCTAGAGCAAAATAAAATGAACATAAACCCAAATTAATTTCTTAGGGCCTGTTCAGCAACATTTTCGTTTTTCTATTTTTTATTTTATAAAAACAAGAAGCTGTTTTTTATTTTCAGTTTTAAAATTTTGAAAATCATTTTTTATCATTATTTATTATCTTTTAAATTCACTCTTTGTTAGCAAAAAGTTAATATTAATATTATTATTTATGATATTACAGAAAAGGAAACTCTCATCAATTCTCACTATACCCATCAAATTCAGTATTCAAAAACTACATATAACATAATAAATTCCTTTATCATCATCTATGAAAGCTTTCATGCTCGTTTATAGATCACAGAAATGTGAGAGCAAATCTGTCTTTGATGTTAAAATTAATAAAAAAAAATTCAATTTTTTTTCCTTTGATTTATTAAAAGAGGAAAAAAAATGAATTAAATATGTATAATAAACAAGAAGATAATCTTGGGTTTCATCTCTTCAAATGGTCAGATGGAGTTTGTCAGTAGCATCCATGGAATTTAATATTGGCTCTCACATGATTGCAGTGGATTTCATAAGAAGATAATCAGAGGGAGAGAATAATGAGAAACATGACCAAAAAAAGATAATAAAAAGAAAAAAAAGGTGCAAAAATTTCAGAGAAGTTGAAAAATATGAAAAACCAAAATTGATAGTTTTTTTTTTCCCCTATATTTCAGGTTTTTAAAAACGCTATCAGATAAGTAGAAGAGAAAAAAGCACAACCAATCCAATCGAACAGGATTTATGTTTTTTTTAAGGAAAAAAAAATCACAACCATACCAAACGCAACCTTAATTTTGTTTTTTTTTTTTTTCTTTACTGATAAAGCCTTATTCATGCTTGGAGATGTTTACTGTGTTTTTGTCACTTATAGAAAATATGAAATCCATCTTATAATTACAACCCATAACTGGAAAAATTAAGAACACCAATATTTAAATAGATAAAATAAAAGACATTTGTACTACTTTGTTTAAATTATGTACTTAATTAAGCATGATATGATGCGATTAATTTTTTTTAGCATTTTATTTAAAATTCTCTTAAGTTTTGGGTTTGGGCAGGTATTAACCCATTTAGTTATATATATATATTTTTAATTTTTGGGTAAAAAGCACAATAAGTAATTGGATTTGTTTGGGTTCAAGTGATGTGCGAGTAATAATAATTGAATTTAGAATGAGTTTAATTAATAAAATATATTTTTTAATTAAATTTGATATGTGTTTAAGTAGCTAATATATTTTATGGGTTTGAATTCAGATAGTTTAAAATTGTATATATTCTATCAATTAGTATCTCTAAATAAATCTCTAAATCAACACTTAAGAGTCAAAGTATATTAGCAAAAAGTTTTTTCAGTAATTCACGTCCAATTTATTTTTAGAGAGTGTTTAATTTATTTTATAAATTGATCAAATTTAAAAAATCATAAATAAAAGTTTGATTTAACTTATATATTAAAAAATTATTTAAAATAAATTAAAAATTATAAATAAAGGTATATTAAATAAAAATTATTTTTATTAAATTATTTATTTATTTTTTTAAAAATTATTTTTTATTAAATAAAAAATTATGTTATTTTAATTATTTTTAAAAATATAAATATTATCTTATTTTAATAATTACAATACTAAATTACATATATTTTTAAATTTTAATAAATTGAATTATTTTAAAATAATTTTTAACCAGATATTTAAAGTATTTAAAAGCTATTATTAAGTAATTTTGTCAAGCTAAACAACCTCGTAATCTCTATGGTTTATTATATAAAGACCATCTTAGCCTTTCATCTGGAGCTATAAATATCTCATTTTTATAACATTGGCTCTCTTCTTCTGTCTCACTGTTCCTTCCATGTTCTTTTTTTCTTCTCGATACAAAGATTAACCTAACCCAGCCTCGGGCTTGGTGGTCTTCTCCACAAATTGCCCTCCGAAAACCTGCATTTTCGCATATAGGAGACACAAGCAAAAGAGGGCACTTTTGTCAATGTGATTCACCTGCTTTACTTTTCATAGCCTACTGCTCTTTTTTCTAGTAAGCAGTAGTAATATTACTTCTCTTTGGCTAAACTTGGTTTCGATTTTTCAGTTGCTTCTGCAAATAAGAGGTGATAAGAATCCAAAACTCAGTGCACCGACAGTGAAGTGATGGCCCAATTGAAGGTTATATTACCACATTCCTCACTCAATCTCGAATTTCATGGCCACAAGAGAGGTGCTGCTATTGCTGCTGCTGTTGCATTTTCGACTTTCATAACTTTTGCATTTTTTTTTTTTTAAAATTTCCCTTGTAAAGTTTTTGTACAAGTATTGAATCATCTCTGTTTCCAGATGGGTCTCTACACAATTACAAACCATCCTCAACTCGGAAATCAATAACTTCATTTCAAGTGGTAACTCATTTTGATGACCTATGGACTTTGGGTTACTTTATTATTATTATTATTATTATTATTATTATTATTATTATTATCTAATTTTTTGTTTGCAGTTAGGGGCAAAATGGAGTGATCTTCGTGGTTGTGCCCTTTTGGGTAGTAGACACTATGTTCTTCGAACCCGTTGCAATAAAGGTGGTTTTTTTTTGGTACTCAATCATGACTCCCTCTTCTTTTTATCTTTTTTTTTTCCTTCTTGTTTGCTCGGTTGGGAGAGGTGAGGTTGATGAGATTCATTACTATCTTGGACTGCCATAAAAATTTTTGGGAGTTGCAAATACATGACGGACGTTATTGGTATGATGTAGTCGAACATAATGGAATGTAATTGAACAATAAAATAATAAAAAAATGAATTATAAATCCATTTTATTGCATTACATTCAGTTAGAGTATGACAAACATGCAATAAATGTTTGAAGTCATGGAAATTGCCGAAGCCTGTGAGAATTGACACAGGGAAAAGGATATGTTTACCTAAAGAAAAATATGTGAAGAAGCATGATTTCGCATAACATTACTAAATTAATTCTCACCTTATAAGAAATTGAGGGTAGGAAAAAACGATTTGTCTTTCAACAACTCGAGCCTAGGACATTTTAACGGCTGTCTTGTCTTATAGGTCTTTTTTGTATGTATATGAGTATGAGGCTTTAGATGATCTTATTTTAGAGAGTGGTTGCTTTAGTTTTCAATGCCTTTCTTCTCCTTTTATTCTCACAAAATGTTGATAATTTTTTTTATCCTTTGCTGATTTGTTTTGGCATACTGTAGCTTTTTATGTGGCTATGACTTGTTTCAATGAGATGCTATCTTTTTTCCATTTAGGACAAACAATGAACTTGTGAACTTATTATCTTTCTAGCATTTTACCCATTGAAGCATGGTCTTCTGTTCATACTATCTCTAATTACTTTTCCTTTTCGCCTTTAATTGATCAATAGTAAGTCTTTTTTCTTAACCCGAGCAGTGGGTGGGTTCAATATGTTTGTAATATTAATTGCTTGAGGTACTGGTTTTGTGCATTTTAAATCAACCAAGATTGTACAATGCTTGTGTTGGATGGTTTAGTTCATAACTTCCACATACTGACACATTGATTAATATTGACCCCTTTATTTATAGCCATTCAAGCAGTTTTATCCATTGATTAATATTGACCCCTTTATTTATAGCCATTCAAGCAGTTTTATCCAGTGATAGAGAAGTAGAAACATATGAAGCTTCAACAAGTAAAGGGCTACGAGGCCAATTAACCAAGGTTGTTTTGGCCTATAGTGGTGGCTTAGACACCTCAGTTATTGTCCCGTGGTTAAGGTATGTTCCTTGTGTTAAGTTTAATCATTAGCTTTTTGTTGGAATATCACTTGTGGAATAAGTCCCACATCAGTAGTGTATAAGAAAATTAAAGGGCATATAAGTGTTGGCAACTAAACCAAAAAGGCTTAGGCCATTTTGGTGATGGAGAGCTCAATTTCAAGCTCAGTCCAGTTTGATATTCATACTCTTTGGGTCTATAAATCTTGACATGGTATTAGAGCAGGTTAGGGCCCAATTTCTATTTCAGTTCAATTTCTCGGTGTTGCTGCTACAATTCAATTTCAGGTTTCAAGTGTCAATCGAATGTCCTGGCTGCCACTTGAGGGGCAGTGTTGGAATATCACTTGTAGGAATAAGTTCCACATCGGTAGTGCACAAGAAAATTAAAGGGCATATTAGTGTTGGCAAATCAAACAAAAAAGGCTTAGGCCATTTTGGTGATGGAGAACCTTGTTTCAAGCCTAGGTCAGCATGTAGCATGCCAGTTTAATATTCACACTCTTTGGGTCCATAAATCTTAACACTTTTATCAAAAGAACTAGGACTTGTAGTTCATGAATCTTGAAATCATGTTTTGTCTAGATTAGGCAAAACATGTGAATGGAATCTTGATCTTGACATGTTAGGTGCTCCCCTTCTATGATATAGTGAGTGAATTTGTTCAAGCTTGCACGCAGTTATTGATAGCAATTAAGAGTTTAGAATAGATAAAAAGGGAATGCATAATGTATTGTGTGATATGATCTCGTACACAATAGTCAATGCATTGCTTGCATCTATTCTTCTAATCTAATTTGAGTTAGATGAACTGCTTTAAGGTTTTTTTGACTTGATCAAGTATTCATGAGAATTCTTGCTAGGGAATTTCTTGGTCATCCAGTGCTTGGCATTTTCACTTTACCTACTACTGGTGTGCTACTGCCTAGCAGCATTCTTTTTCTTCATACCATAACTTACATTCTACTAACTAATAATGTAAAAAATAATAAGGAATAAATAAATATAGAAATAGAGTGCTCTTATCAATTATCATAGTCAAAATGCCTTGTGATCTTCAACCAATTCTGCCCTTCACTATAAGTGCTCTAGCTTTTTTCTGGTTATGAGATGAAATTATAGTTAAAACCATCTCTCTTTCTCCCTCTTTATTTTAGATATATGAAATAACATGTAAGATTGTTGCATAAATGAAATTGTTTATGATATATATGATAAAGTATGATATCATGAAGTTATGATATATTTGTATCATGAAAATACTAAAATTTAAAAATAATATAATTACTAAAGTAAAAGAAATAAAGTTTATTTTTTAAAAACTAAAATTATTGCATTAAATTGTACAAATTAATATATATATACCTAATTTAAAAAAATTAACCATAAAAATTGACACATTTATATGTATCATATGGTTATAATATAAAGTATAACTAAAAGTAGGTATTCTATTGTCTTTCTTCATCACATACCTCCATAATCTACACCTTACAAATCCAATCTACAAAATAGACAATTAAAAAAAACAGTCTTATCTAATTATTGCAGCTTGAACAATATTACCAATTACCAACAAACTGCATGCTGTAAATATACCAATTCGCTCAAAACAACAACTTGGGGGAGTGGGACTTGTCCCATATCAGGAACAAATGAAAGGGGAGTGGCGTGACTTCCCTATAAAAGGAAAGCCCCACTCCCTATTCTTCAATTAATGGCTAGTTTTTTGTTAGTTTAATTTTTTTTAATTTATTTTCATAATAATATTAAATTTAAAATGATATATTAATTTTAATTTTATTTTAAAGTATTTTTTAATTTAAATTTAAAATATTTTTAATTTAAATTAACTTTTAATTTTGATAGAAAAAATTAATGAGCTCAGGCTCTTGGCTTGTTTATATAATAAACGAGCCAACCTCGAGTTTTTGGCTCGTTTATATTATAAACGAGCTTGCAATGAGCCGAGCTCGAATCGAGCTTGCAATTAGCTGACCTCGGATCGAGCTTGAATTTAGTATTTGTATAACGATCCGAGCTCGAGCTGTACTATTAAAGATCGAGCCTGAACAAAAATAAATGAGCCAAGCCTAAACTATTCAAAACTCAGCTTGGTTTGGTTTGTTTAGACCTCTATCTAAAACAAGAAAATGAGAAGAGAATTCAAGAAAGAATCTAAATATTGTTGAGTAATCAACTGATTTCTTCAGTACAGGTATTCCTTCTTTTATACCACCCACACCACTAACTTGACTGCTCACTTAGACTCTTCTGCTTATCCTGACATTAGTCTGTGTTATTATCTACATGTATGTATTTTCTTTTGAGATATTTTCATTACTTTTTGCTGTTGTTTCAGAGAAAATTATGGTTGTGAGGTTGTTTGCTTCACTGCTGATGTTGGTCAGGTATGCCATGGAGCAAAATCCATACTTGACTCTTATTTATTCCCTGTTGAAACTTCTTGTGGGTTGTTTGTTATGATACCTTCTTTACATCTGTGCTTGATAGGAAGTTCAAAATTTGCAGGGATTAAAGGAATTGGAAGGCTTGGAAGAAAAGGCCTTGGCAAGTGGGGCTTGTCAGCTGGTGGTGAAGGACTTAAAGGAAGAATTTGTGAGAGATTACATTTTCCCTTGCTTGCGAGCTGGTGCAATGTATGAAAGGAAATACTTGCTGGGGACCTCAATGGCACGCCCTGTAATTGCCAAGGTTGGCAACTAATATTTGTGTTTCTAATTTTAAAATCCTATTGAGCATTAACATAAATATCAAGCAATAATAATGAAAAATAATTTGTAGTTCTAATAGATGTGTATTTGCCCTTTTCTATTCTTTTCCTAACCCCGGAAAATGTGATGCCTCCTTTTATTCATGAAATAAAAAGAAATAGATCTTCACTTTGACGGAGGTGTCTCACTGTCTCTACCTTTTTTTTTTTTAATTTTTTTTAAACTTTAAATTGTGCTTATATGGTTGCATAATGGCACTTATAAGTTGATTTTAGCTACTTTTGATTATATTTTCAATGGCATGACAGGCCATGGTGGATGTTGCCAAAGAAGTTGGAGCTGATGCTGTTGCTCATGGATGCACAGGAAAAGGAAATGATCAGGCATGCATTGCAATTGAGTCCTAAATAATAGTTTATCAGCTTTTTTTATGTCCTGATGCAATCTTGTCTGGCATATTTGTCTACGCAGGTTCGCTTTGAACTCACCTTCTTTGCGCTAAATCCTGAACTAAACATTGTGGCTCCTTGGCGAGAATGGGATATCAAGGGGAGGGAAGATGCCATTGAATATGCCCAGAAACATAATGTGCCTGTACCTGTAACGAAGAAATCCATATACAGCAGAGACAGAAACTTATGGCACTTGAGCCATGAGGTTAGTATAACAACTTCATAAAATTGAAGTTGTAAATTCATCCTATATAGAGATTGGTGATGTCAAACAACTTATTGATTTTAAATTTGAGGGTAAAGGTGTTTGTAAGAAAATTTTGCCTTAGAAATTTCATGTATGCTATTTTGTGTAGATAGGCGTCGGTGTCCAAATGGGTACATTTCCAAAGAGGCATCACCTGAAATTGAAGTACTTGGCAGTTATCCATGGGTCTAATATCTATATAGGTTCACAGTTCTGCTCTTAATATCTGATGAGAGAAAAAGATTAAACACTTAAAAGAGCTGCCATCACTTCAAAATTTATGTGGGGTAATATCAAGTCAAACATAAATGCTTATTTGGTGTAACAAAGGTCATATGTCTATAGGTTAAAAAGTGATTGGTAGAATTGGTAAAAGAAACAATAAACTTCAATTCTCTCCCTCTGATAGTTTGGTGCTGCAAAGGGATAATTCTCTTTCTACACAGACATACAAGGTGTGTTTCCTTGCATTAGTTTCCTATGAAACTAAATGTTTTGTTCTTTCTAAAGCCAATCTAGTCTCACATTTGAAAGAATATCTCTATCTCCTATTAATGTTGAGTCCCGAGTCCAAATTCCAATCACTCTGTTCCATGCTTATTTTATACCTGTACACATTTCCTGTGTCAATACAGTTACTCCAAAATGGCCAGGAAAAACTTATTAGGTGCATGTATTTGTTGGATAGCCATTCTTAGAACTCCTGCAGTCCTAGATTGTGAGCGTGATGATCATATTTATAGAAAACCAAATAAAAATTTTGAACCATAAATAATAGTGATTCATGTTCTCCAATTCATATTTTAGTTAACAAAAAGAACTTTTGTATATGTTAACAACTTTGAAGGGAGTTAGCATTCTCTTATCGAGCTGTACATTTGGCAGTTAAAGTGCTTTCAAATACAAGCTGCTGAACTTCCTCTCATATTTTTATTTAATCTAATATTAAAAGTTGCCCCCCCTCCTCTTTTTTTTTGCTATATGGTTTCTACATTGTTCTAATCTTTTGAAGGTCTGTTACATATCAGAGGAGAAAGTATAAAATAAGGCGGTCGTAGTTTGGGTTTTTAAGGGAATTAGTTGAGTTGTTGTAATTGGTAGGAAAGGGATTAGGTGATTACAAGATCTGTTAAGAGGTTAGGGATAACTGCCTGCAGTAGCTGAGGTAGTTACTGAGCTATCATATAAGCTTAATAGTTATTCTTGTAAGGCATTGTGGAATCATTAACAAGAAATATAATTCTCTCTTCTCTTCTAATTCTCTATCTCTACCTTCCTTTATTTCTGTTTCTCTCTCCCTAATCTTCCTCTTCTTCTAAATTCTTCTAAATTCTTTTATTAGGGTTAACTATCCTAGCAATTGGTATCAAAACTCTTCCGTGAGCGAATCGAGTGGGGGTTCACTGCATTCTGGTTGTTAATAATGACCATATCTGTTGGGTCTGCGGTTGTTAGTGCTGAGATGGTTAGGGTTGCAGAATTGGAAGAAAGATTAAAGATGCCGTAGGAGAATGTAGATGGGAAAATTAATATGCTAAATGAAAAAGTGGAATGGAAATTCAATATATTGGAAGGGAAGTTGGATAGAGCCTCTGCAGATAATGATGCATTGAGGGAGGATTTACAGGCTTTCATGAGGGCATTTGCAAAAGAAAAAGGGAAAGAAGTTGCTTCTGTAGATGAGGAGGGGAAAGGCAATAACAACAAAACTGCAAGTAGGGGACTGCTGCCAATTCCAAAGGATTTGCCCAACCCATACTGGAGAGATCAAGGCAATTCTGGAAGCATTGGTATTAGTGAAGGTATGAATTTTTTTTTACCAAAAATTGAGTTGGTGACTTTTGATGGAAAAGAACCTAGGCTTTGGCTAAGAAAATATGTAAAATACTTTGAGGTGTGTAAAGTTCCTATTAATCAAAAAATAAGTATTGCAAGTTTGTTTCTGGTAGATAAAGCAGATTCTTGGTTCCATAATTGGAATAGGGGAACTCATACTTGGGAAGAATTTGAAAAAGGGCTTTGTGGTAGATTTGGAGATGTTGGGTTGGAGGATATCGTAGAAGAATTTATGAAATTAAGGCAAAAGGGTTCTTTAGAAGAGTAGTTGGAGAATTTTGAGGATTTAAGGATTCATATGGAAAGGGTGATGAAAAAGTTAGGGTGTCCTATTTTCTTTATGGTTTTATGGGGGGACTAAAGGATGAAATTAGGCTGGTGGTTAAGATTTTAAACCTGCTAGTTTGGTGGAGGCATTAGAGATAGCAACGTTGCAGGAACAATTGTTGGACACCAAGAAAACCAAGATTTTTACTAGACCTTTCAGTTCTAATTTCCCTAGAAGCACTGCCAATTTTAATTTTAATTCCTCTTATTCAAACCCCAAATTTCTCAAACATATCCTTACCCTCCTAAACCTTCCATAACAGATCATAACGCCAAATCCACTAACCCCATACCTACTAATCAACCTGCTAAATCCAATTCTATAGGTAGTTCCACTTCAGCTAATTAACCTTCCACTTTACCTAGCAATGCCAACTCTTCTAAATCAATGTTTCCAACCCTAAATACCAACCTAAACCTTGTTATAGATGTTGAGAAAAATATTGCCACTAGTGCAAAACTAAAACACTTGCAGCAATGCAAGTGACTGAACAAGAGGAAGGCAGTGGAGAAGAAATTTGGCATGAGATAGTAGAAGAAATTAAAGATGGAGGTGAGCAGGAGGAGCTTATGCTATCTGTACATGCTATGGAAGGAAGTGAAGGGAGTTTATAAAACTAGGGAGATCATAATGCTAATTGATAATTGCAGTAATAGTAGCTTTATAGACAGTGTTGATGCCTAGTGTCCCACATCGTTTAGGAGTCGAGGGACTAGATCGCTTATAAGCATTAGTCTCCCCTCTCTCCTCTAGAGTTGCCTTTTTAGGACAAAACCCCCCTGGGTCGCTATTAGCATCAGTCGCGGGGACAATACCTTTGGAGCGGAGCGGAGCTTAGCCCATGGGGCGGATCTGGCACATCAACATTGGCACCATTTATGGGAAAATGTGGCTATGCGCCTCTTCCTGAGCCCCTCGACTAGGGGGCTATGTTGATGCCCAGCGTCCCACATCGGTAAGGAGTTGAGGGGCTAGGTCGCTTATAAGCACTAGTCTCCTCTGTTTCCCCTAGAGGCGCCTTTTCCCTAGGTTTTTGTTAGCATCAGTCGCGGGGACAATACCTTTGTAGTGGGGCCTAGCCCATAGCGCGGATCTGGCACACCAACAGACAAGAAGTTGGTTGAGGAATTGAAGTTCGATTTGGTGAAAATTCCTGCAATTGCCATAGCAGTAGCTAATGGTAGGAAACTGAATTGCAGCCATCAATGCAAGCATTTTGGATGGAAGATGCAATCTTATAAATTTCAGTTTGACTTTAGGATCTTGGAGTTAGGGAGCTTTGATAGAAGTTTTAATCCAGTGCTATTTGATTTCAAAGCATCTTGAAAGAAGTGGTGTTGCAGGTTGTGGGCAGACGGGCAGTGCTAGCACCTGTTGAGGAATTATTTCTAAGGAAGGGGAAGGATTTCAAGTCTCCATTGTTGTGTACAGTGGATTCCTCTAAATCTTCAGGATCTTCATTACTTGAACAAGTATCAGTAGCAATAAATGTAGCAAGTACCAATTCTGTTTCTGATAATGAAGCATTGCAAATGTTATTGCAGAAATATCAAGAAGTTTTTTGGGAAGCTCATGAGTTGCCTCCTATTAGAAGTCATAATGATGTAATTCCTTACTGCCTCAAACTTAGCCAGTCAATGTCAGGCCCTATAGTTACCCCTATTACCAGAAAGCAGAAATTGAGAAGTTGGTAAATGAAATGCTAGCTTCTTCAATAATGCAATCTAGCACTAGCCCTTATTCATTTTCAGTTTTGTTGGTCAAGAAGAAGGATGGGACTTGGAGATTTTGCATTGATTATAGAAGATTGAATGAGGTGACTATGAAGGATAATTTTCCTATTCCTATTATTGATGACCTCTTGGATGAACTTAATGGGGCTAGGAATTTTTTAAAAATTGATTTGAGAGTAAGGTACCACCAAATTAGAATGCATACTCAGGACATTCCTAAGACTGCATTCAGAACTTACCATGGCCACTTTGAATTCCATGTGATACCCTTTGGGCTCACTAATGCTCCCTGCCATTTTTCAGGCTTTGATGAATCACATTTTTCAACATTTTCTCAGAAAATTTATTTTTGTATTCTTTGATGATATTCTTGTGTATAGTAAGGATTAGGATTCTCATCAAGCATTTGGAGGAGATGTTTCAAGTCTTGAAAGAACCGTAGCTGTATGCAAAGCAATCAAAACGTTCTTTTGGATAGACTGAAGTGGAGTATTTAGGCCATATTATCACAGCAGAAGAAGTTTCCACTGATCCAAAAAAGGTTCAGGCTATGGTACAGTGGCCCACACCTGTTTCAATCAAGGAATTAAGAAGTTTTCTTGGTTTAACAGGGTATTATAGAAAATTAGTAAGAAATTATGGGGTAATTAGTAAGCCACTGACTGATCTATTAAAAAAAAAAAGGGACTCTTTTCAGTGGTCTGATTAAGCTCAGAAGACTTTTGATACTTTGAGAAAAGCTATGGCAAAAGCTCCAGTCCTTGCTTTGCTAGATTTTACTATTCCATTTGTAATTGAGACTAATGCTAGTAGTTGATGAAGGGGGGCTGTATTGCGGCAAAAAAGGGCATCCTTTGGCTTAAGCTTTTGGTCCTAGAAGCAAGGTTTTATCTATCTATGAAAGAGAATTGCTGGCAATTACTTTTGTAGTCTCCAAGTGGCAACATTACTTGGAGCAAGGGCAATTTTTCATTTAAATTGATCATGAAAGTATAAAATATTTGCTTGAGCAAAGGCTTCATGCTAATTTGCAGCAAAGGAGTATTCTAAGCTTTTGGGGCTAGATTATAAGATCCTTTATAGAAGAGGTGTTGAAAACAAGTCTGCAGATGCCCTTTCTAGAAGACCTGTTCGGGCTGACTCTAGTTGCTATGCCCTTCAGTCTGCAATTTTGCCTACTTGGATGACTACTTTAATTCACACATATGACAAGGATTCTAAAGCAGCTAACTTTGTGCAACAATTGTCCTTGGATATTGCAGCTCATCCAGGATTTCAGTTGAAGAAAGGAGTTCTCTACTTTCATGACAGGCTATATGCAGGCTGCTCCACTAAATTATGATATCAATAAATTGCTTTATACCATGATAGCCTCTTAGGAGGTCATTCTAGAGTTTATATGACTTAAGGTTGAAGAAGCCTTTCTTTTTGCCGGGTATGCCTAAGGACATATTGAAGTGGATAAAGAAATGTGATACTTGTACTAGGTGCAAAAGTGAACATGGTACAGCCCTTGGGATGTTGCAGCCACTGCCTATTCCAACTCAGGCTTGGCAACACATTTCAATGGATTTTATTGATCATTTACCCAAGTCCAAGGGTAAAGATACCACACTAGTGGTGGTTTGTAGATTCACTAAGTATGGGCATTTCATAACATTGACCATCCCTATACTGCTTCTGTTGTGGCCAAATTATTCTTAGATGCACCACAATCTATTGTCTCTGATAGGGACAATTTTTACTAGCTTGTTTTGGAAGGAGTTGTTAATGTTTGGGCACTACATTGGCTTTTAGTACTACTTATCATCCCTAGTCTGATGGTCAAACTGATAGACTTAACTAGTGCTTGGAGGGTTACCTAAGGTGTATGGCTCATTTGAAACCATCTACATGGAGTACTTGGCTTCCTCTTGTAGATTGGTGGTACAATTCTTCCTCTCACAGTGCTATCAAGATGTCACCTTTTGAAGCACTTTATGGCTATTCTCCACCATTTCTCATAGCAGTGCCTGTTGAGTTACCTACTGTTGGAGCGGTGGGAAGTATTTACAAGAGAGACAGCAACTGGATGGGTTGAAAGAAAATTTGGTGTTAGCCCAAAATAGAATGAAGCGGCAAGCTGATAAGCATAGGTCATAACGAGAATTTTCAGTTGGGTATTATGTTTATCTGAAGCTTTAACCTTACAGGCAGGCATCAGTAGCTATCAAATAGACCTTAAAGCTTTCTCCCAAGTACTATGTACCTTATGAGATCATTACTAAGTATGGGTCAGTTGCCTACAAGCTTTAATTGCCTTCATCTTCTTCAATCCACCTTGTTTTTCATGTTTCCATGTTGAAGAAGAAATTGGGCAATAACATTACTCCTCTACTTGGACCTTCCTGTGATGCATGAAGATTCAGTGGTATTGACTCCAGAATAGGTTCTCTAGACTAGAACCATTACTAGAGACAACCAACATGTTTTTTAAGGGCTGATCCAATTGAAGAATTTGCCTCCTGAAGATGCTACTTAGGAGGACTATTCTTTTATTCAGGCTCAATTTCATGATGTTGTCCTTTCTTGGGGTCAATAAAGTTCTAATGGGGGAGGAATTGTTACATACCAAAGGAGAAAGTATAGAATAATAGGGAAGAGCATTCGGTCGTTTCGGTTATGAGCCAAACTGAAATTGAAAAACTGAAAAACCGATTTCTTATAAAATGCAACCAGTTTGGTTTTTCAGTTTAAACCGAAAACTGCTTAGCCTTATAGAATAAGGCAGTAGTAGCTTGGGTTGTTAAGGGAATTAGTTGAGTTGTAACTGGTGGGAAAGGGATTAGGTGGTTACAAGATCTGTTAGGAGGGTGGGGATAACTATTTGCGGTAGCTAAGGTAGTTACTAAGCTATTATATAAGCTCAATAGTCATTCTTGTAAGGCATTCTGGAATCATTAACAAGAAATACAATTCTCTACTGTTCTAATTCTCTATCTCTATCTTGCTCTATTTCTGTTTGTCTCTCCCTAAACTTCTTCTAAATTCTTCTATTCTCTTGTTAGGACTACCCTGACAAGGTCTTCCCCAACAAATCATAGATTGAATCTAGATCATCTTTAATTGTCATTTGTTTTGGGAGTCGTATACCAATCTGATTTGTTTCAACTTTTATGGACCTTTTTGTGGAAATCTTCTGCTTATCTAAGTTAATGAAGCAAAACTTCCATAAGCAACCATAGAATGACAGAAATTTGTTCAAGCCTTGGAATCATCTAAGACAAATAGCCCAAATGTTCTGTGCAAATTGAATTGACTTTTCATTATTGCCCTAAATATTAGTGAATTTAAACCCCATCTGTAAAGACCAACTTCTTCCAAAGTCATAGTTTTAATATCTTTGGTTGAGCTTTTTGGTATGCATGCCTTTGCTAAAATCGTTCATTAGAGATGAGCTGGTGGTTTTATGTCATCTCTAAAATTTTGTTGGCTTCTCTCTCTAGGGTGATATCTTGGAGGACCCAGCTAACGAGCCTAAGAAAGATATGTACATGATGTCTGTTGATCCAGAAGATGCACCTAATCAACCTGAGTAAGTTTCCATGTTATATTTTCATGTTACCTAATTTGTTTGTTATGTCTTAATCTTAATGCTAAAATTTCTAGGTACTTAATTCTTTTAGATATGTAGAGATTGGTATAGAGTCGGGACTCCCAGTTTCAGTAAATGGGAAGAAGCTTTCCCCAGCTTCTCTTCTTTCTCAGCTCAATGAAATTGGTGGGAGACATGGTATTGGCCGTATTGACATGGTTGAAAACCGACTTGTTGGTATGAAAAGCCGTGGAGTCTATGAAACTCCTGGAGGAACCATTCTCTTCACTGCTGCTCGTGAGCTGGAGTCCTTAACTCTTGATCGAGAAACAATGCAAGTTAAAGATTCACTTGCCCTCAAGTATGCGGAACTAGTGTATGCGGGCAGGTGGTTTGACCCATTGCGCGAGTCTATGGATGCATTCATGGGGAAGATCACAGAGAAAACAACTGGATCTGTGACAGTTAAGTTGTACAAGGGATCTGTATCAGTAACCAGTCGCACAAGCCCCTACAGTCTGTATAGGCAAGACATCTCATCCTTTGAGAGTGGAAAAATATATGATCAGGCTGATGCAGCTGGCTTCATTCGACTCTATGGCCTTCCAATGAAGGTTAGGGCGATGCTTGAAAAGGGAATCTGATGATTTTGTCTTTTTTGCTGCACTTCTATTTCTTGATAGCTTGACTCATTTCTTGTGTTTCATAGACGCATGCAAGTAGTCGTACAATCTTTTTGTGGGAGTAGTTTTTGCTGTAGTTGTTTATAATGAACTTTAAGCCTTGGAAACGTTTGTGAAAATGCCAAACTGAAATGCAAAGGTGTAATTATGAGCTCGATAAAAAGAGTTCTAAAATAGATATCTTTTCTATTGGTGAAAATATTAAGAAAAATAATACGAGAATGAGGAATACACTTATGGCTGAACATCAAGTGGTATTGTTATTTTGATGGAACAAGAATTGAAAATTTAGAGAAGACAGAAAATGAACCCTTTATGAATTAATAGTTCATATTTTAAATGTGTTCATGTGCCTTTACTCAAATGGTAGTCTAGTACTGATCATTCCTCACAGCCTTTAAACTTTCATTCATTAGCAGCCATGGACGAGTGAAGGTTGCAGGCACTTGTTGCAATTCTCCAATTTGGTCATGATTAAAGAAATGAAATTCTAATTCAACAAGTTTTAATTCAATGGCCTAATCTTGAATCATATAACAACTCTTTTGAGAGACAATATACCTATCTCTCTCTGTCTTTCGTCCTATTCAATGTCACCCAATAATATATATATATATATATATATATATATATATATATATATATATATATATATATATATATATATATATATATATATTTGTCACCCAATAATATATATGCATAAATTCATATGTTAATTATAAATAATATATACACTAAAATGGTGATTATTATTATTATTATTATTATTATTGATGTTTTTATATGAAATTGCAATTTTTAAAAATATAATAAAATTTTATCTATTTTCATAGGTAAGTTACTTAAATACATTTTAAGGAAATATGAGAGGAGAGCAAAAATTAATTTTTTTTATATTATGTTATATAAATATTAATTTTTTTACAATTAATAACATTAATTTTTTTTTATTAAATTTAATTAAAATTAATCAGCTGGTTATAATTAAAACAAACTAAATAGGATTTGTTAAAATTGACAAAAACTAAAAACATTTTATTTTTTATTATATCAAAGTTTACATCACGTGAGGCAAAATATATAAAATAATAATATTTTTACTATATTAATTATCATATTAATAATAATATTTAATCGATTGTTATATCAACCATCACATCATTAATATTATTTAAAATAATAATATTTTGAATACGCTATCCGCCACATCTGTACTCAACATTCTCAAATTCAATGCCTAAGTAAAAAATGACGCAAAAATTTAAAATTAAACCAAAATTTTTTTAAAAACAGCATTAACTAAAATTGAAAATCGCGTAAATGTTTAGTTTTTTTGTTTGAACAGTTTGGCCTGGTTTACATGGCCTACTATTTTAGAATTTCACTTCTCAGAAAAGTAAGTTAGATTAAGTTAAATAAGTTGCTCTCGTACAGTAAAGGAAGTGTCCAATCATTGACGGAGCTAAGGAGCTGAGAGTGGTCATGAAAAATAAATAAATAAATAAATAAATAAGTAAAATTTTATCATTTCCTAGGAATTTAAAGTCTTTTAATTGAGTTATTCCTAACCAAACAAGACTTAAAAAAAATTATTAATTAGTTTAAAAATGATATAGTAGACTAAGCTTATCTTAAAAAAAAAAAATCAATGCCAATGCTACAAAATTTAATTTCATATATATGATATGATAAGACTATTAAAACTTTATTTTTACGTGATGCAATTAAATGATATGTACGTTATATTTTTAATTATATGATATGACATTATTTTTTTAAATTAATTTTATAATACACTTTTAATAATTTGTATATGAAATTACTTATTATTTATTTTACTTTTATATTTGTAATATTCTTATAAAATTGAAAATCTTAATCATTTTAATAAAAATATATATAAATAAACTGATCACACATCTGATAAAAAATATTATGACTTTCACGTTCATACAGCGAAAGAATCCCACCATACCTATGTCAAGACCAAAAGCTCAGAAAACACAAGCTCAAAAAACACTTCATAGTACTTATGTCGAGATCAAAATTCAGAATATTTTCATAAATGAGGTAAATAAAAAGTATATATACCGCTTTGTTAAGAGATCAATGAAATTAATGACAGAATTCAAAATTAAAAATTTTCAGACTAAATGAATCTCTCTTCTCACCTGAACTAACCTCCTGAAAGCTAATTAAATATTTTTATTAAATGTAACTGAAAGTTAAAAATGGTACTACTGTGAAACACTTATCTTTTATCTGATTTATTTGAAATTTTACATAATAATAAATTCAACTATCAGTTCAAAGAGATATTAATTAACCCCCAAAAAAAAATAAAAGTTATGGAGCCGTGTAATTTACACCCTATATGTGCGAAAGGATTAAAGGTTGTGGTTAATTGGAATTACATGTAAAATCATGATATATAAAACATTTTGAATTAATTTATAGATTTTTTTTTTGAGAATAATTAATTTATAGATTATTAGTCGTTTTGAAATAAAATTCTATTTTATTTATTTATTTTTAATTAAATTTAAATTGATTTATATTGATTATCATATTAACTTTAATTAAATTTTGAAATTTATATTATTTTAAATTTTATACAAATTAAAATGAAAGAAAAAATGTTATTTAATCTTTTTATTTTAACAAAATTAATTATTTAATTAATTTACTTTGAAAAATAAATTAATTATTAATTTTTATATTTTTATTTTGTCTACTCTTTAATCTCTTTGTTCAATATAAATTAAATTTTTTGTTAGCCAATATATTTAAGAGAGATAAATTATTATATATAACTAAATAGTTTAAGAGTTAGATAATAAAGGGAATATATTTAGTTGTATTTTTTTAAATTATAAGTGATTGAATAAAATTCAAATAAAGAAGAATTAAAAAGCAAATAAATAAAAATATAAAATTAATTAATATAGAACACAAACTATATAAATATAGAAAGTTATTCAAAAAAAAATTATATACAACAATTAAATTCGTTAAAATAAAAAAAAATTAAATAATAATTTCCCTAAAATAGAATTTGCCGTCTTCTCGCTCTGTCATAGTCCGTTACTGTGTTGCGGCAGGAGGCAAGCTATGAAAATGCGAGTGAACTAATCCACTCTGCTGAATATTTACAAATAGTAATGGAGAGGATTACAAAGATGGATAGTGGACATATCAAAGTGGAAGCCATCTGCCCATGACTTCTCTTTTGCCCTCTCCCTTCTTCCTCAATATGAACACTCCTCCATCACCAGGTTTTGTTGTTTCTTCCCCTCTTTTAAAATGATGGAAGAATTGCAAAAGTCGTTTATTTATTTATCATTTTCTGGGTAATCAGTTTGTGCATGGTTAGAACCAATATTGAATTTGATATCAGTGTCTTCGGTTTTAATCACAGTTTTAGTTATGTGAATTGGTGTTCTGTTTGTTTCGTGAGAAAATTTGAACAAGAAAAGTAATTCTAGCTTTAAATATTATGATCCCTTATTATCTAATATACCCACTATTCAAAATGTTTAGAAAGATATTATCTTTTATTTTACAAGTTTAAACTTATTAAGCAAAGGAGGGTTTTATTCACAGTTTTGGTTATGTGAATTGGTGATTTGTTTGTTTCGTGAGAAAATTTGAACAAGAGAATTAATTCTAGCTTTAAATATTATGACCCTTTATTGTGTAAGATACCCACTATTAAAAATGTTTAGAAAGATATTATCTTTTAGTTTACAAGTTTAAAATTATTAAGCAAAAGGAGGTTTGTGTAGTTGTGCCCCATTAGAATTATCAATCCTCTGTAGTAAAATTGTCCTTAGAATTTTTATGGTGATTATGTATAAATGAAAAAGTGAGTAAATTTTAAGTTGCCTGTATGCAAATGTATGACCTTGTGTACCTTTGCATCTGTAGATTGGTGAAGATGGAGGACAGAAAACAGGCACTTTTGAGCTGGTTGCTTCAGTATGCTGTTGTACATCAAGTATTGGTGAAATTGTCATAAAGCACACATTGGAAGGGAAACCCTACTTGGTAAGATTAACCACCGCAATATTGTTCTTGTTGTGCACTGATGATGTTGTTTTGAAGATTGGTGAGATTTAAGAGGTTGCTAGAGTACATTTAAATCCAATGCCAGTTTTAATTTGACTCTAGATTTTATATTGGAATGCAAAATTTTTTCTTTCAATTGTTAGGAATTCAGTTCAAATTCAGAATGTTCAGTCACTAATTGCGATAGCTATCTGGGTTAGGTCACTTGTGGAACTAAGCCAGAAATTTCAAATTTTCCCAAAATCAAACTGACATTTGCTATTAATGCAAGTATTTTCGCTTAATGACTTAATCACGAAGCATTGGCCCCCCATCTCCTTCCTGAGAAGTGAGAACTTTCATTAGGTGTGAAAGTGAATTTTGTCCTTCTTAAATTTCTTTTAAAAGATATGAAGAGTCATGGATGGAGACAGTTTGGTTTTGCTGATGTCATGGATGGAAATTTCCACCTCTTGTGTCTTGGTTACTGCATTTATGTTTGTGACAACTTGGTGGAGCATTCATTTCCAAGTGTACATTCTTTTTCTATTACTTTTGAATTTTAATCATGTTTAATATACATTGCAAATTTTCCATTTCTTTCAGGAATGTGCTAAAGGCTACTCAAAATTTCCCAATTTTAATTTCAGTTTTTCTCATCATGGCGACTTTGTGGCAATAGCATCTGAACCTGTTTGCATTGTTGGGTTGGACATTGTTTGCTGTGTCAAACCCCAGAAAGAGACAGTTCCAGAATTCATTCACAATTTTACTTTGACAGTCACTTCTCAATTTCTTTTTGCCGCACCTGATAATTCAAATTTCAGGGTTTTTTCCCCCCATGATGTTCAGATATCCACAATTAGAAGTCATGCCCGCTCTTGAACTTGTATCGAGTTGAGTAGCCCAGAACATTTATCAATCTATATGTATGGTTTATTTTGGCTGTGGGGAAGGTTGAGGAAGAGAATAATAAGATCAGGAATCTTTCAACATTCAAACCACAGTTAATTGTACTCACTCTATCAAAATTATTTGCATTCTAACACTTACTTTTTCTCTAGAAAAGTGCTTACTATTTACTAATGTCTAATTATATCATGATTTCATGATAAAAAAAAAAATTCTAGTAATTTCTTAGTCTAATGATTCAGTTTCAGTTATTCTCAATAGACCATCTATATTAGTTTAATTAGTGTGACTGTATCATGATCATAGCTAATAATTCATGTAATGGTGGAAATTTAATTGATCTAGTTCTGGTATCTGAGGCTACGTTGTATTGATTTTCATTCTTGAATTTGCCTTCTGTGTAATGCTCATTAGTCGTCATTCCTTTTGACACTTCTGTTACATGGTGTGATTCTGTTATGAATTGGATGGCTCATATGCACTATTACATAAAATTTTTTAATTTAACAACTTCAATGTGTTCTGATAAATGCTAAATATTCAAGTTATTCAATAGTATTCAAGCATAATGAGTATAATTTTACATGTTTTCTGTAGATATTGGTGTCTCAAAGGGGCATATGTCAAGGCTATAGGGAGCGGACTGGTGAATGGGTTGGACAGAGTAGAGTTCCATCACATTAACTGGACAAACATATTTGTTAAAATTGATGGGAAGCCAATGAAATAGTGGAGGTTTTGGCTTTTTGAGCTGCAAAAACGACATTGGGTTGGGTGAGTTGTTCAGTATCTTTACGTACCATGTTCCTTTGAACTTCATGTTTTCAAAGTTATTTTCAAGCAGCATTGCATTGTCTCTTTGGAATTGTTAGCACATTCTGAAAATAATATTTTTGTCTGAAAATCAGCATTTAAGAAACAATATTGGGTATGTGGGTTGAGTTTCTGCTGTAATAATTCATGAATTCAAACCGTATTTCCCAAGAAAAGTCTGGCATGGCTGATTGAATTCTAACAAGCATACTGGATTTCACATATTTTTCACCCCACATATCAAATAATTTTTACAGAATCTCTGTATATTTCATGGAATTGCAGGTGTCTGTTGCTAGAGTTCAGCCAAAAGCTGCTGCTGAAAGTTACAAGAGATTGAAGTTTGATGAAGAAGAGTGCCATAAGGGCCTTGGTCTTCCAAATGTAACCTTTGATGCACAAACTGTGGAACAACTTATCCTAGTTTCACATGGTGCAGATGAGATGCTTGAATAGAACAGTAAATGATATGCAAAAATAGAACAGATGACCAATCAAAGAAACTTGTCAACATTACAATTGCTACCAAGGTAGAGAATTATTTCATAACCTGCTCCACCATTACTTAACAGATTAATGACATGCTCAATCAAGTATTAATAACAAATTCTTAAGCTCCACATTTCCATTTGTACAATAGTCTTTACCTACAATATTTACTACAAATCCTCCCTAAGTGTAGGATAATAGAATCATGGATTTTTCTTGTGTAGATTTAGTTTAACTTATCTATTAAATACATGGGTCTCATATATCTGTATTTTAAATCTATAATATAGATAAAATTTCCCATGGAATCATTAAAAGCAACATCTCTGCTAATGACTTTTGAGGATCAACACACTACAGTCTATAACCTTACTTTTCATCCCATCTGTATAGTCTAGGGATATGCATTTAACTGCCTTAGCTCAAGCTTACCATCATTTATCCCATCTATTTCAGGGCAAATTATACTGAGGGTTGGTTCATTTAATTTTGATTTATTAAAATAATATCACTAAAAGCCACCATGAATAAAAATTAATTTTATTAATAAAAAGAAAAAATTATTTTTTTACATGAAAAATTATTTAATAATTCAAATTAATAATATTAATAAAATAAGTTATTGTCACCATTTGTGATTTAAATTACTAGTTGATAACATGAAAAATTTTTTTTTTTTTTTAGTTATCACCTGTTCAACTCTTAATGAAAATAAAGGTAATTATTAGTATTTAATAATATAATATAATATAAATTAAAAGAAGAAATAGTTGTTTTATATATATTACAAAATTTTGGTATAATTCAAATTACAATTAACTTTAAAAAATTTCATAATTTTTTTATAATATGAAAGCAAAATCAAAGAATTGAATCAAATTAGATTAAAACATTAAGAAAATTAAATTTAGATTCTAATTTTAATTTTAATTTCAAAAATTAAAAAAAAAATAACTGCACTTGAATTCTTATATTTCCTAAAAGATGAACTCAACCATATTTATCCGTAATATTCAATCTAGTGTCAACCACAAAACCAAACAAACCCATCAAATAATACATTTAATTATATTTAGGTTTAAATTATGATTATTTCATTTTATTAAATTTTAATAAAATTCGCTAAAATAATAAATAAGTAAACCAATAAATTAAAACTCATTAAAATTTGTGTAACACCCCAAAATTTTAAATTTTATTATTTTATGAGTATTATTGATATTTTAATTTTATTTAAATTTTAAGAAATTATTTGAGATTTTTTTTTCGGATTTTGAAAATCGGGTTCGATTTTTCGAAAATATAAACTTTGATGATTTTTAAAAATTTATTTAAAGATCACGTGGCAAAACTAAAAATATATTTGGAATTTACAAATTTTTTTGAGTTTTCTGAAATTTTTTCGAAATTTTTGGACCTCGTTTTCGGTCCCTAGGCAGAGTAAAAAAATTCAAAATTTTGTATCTTAAATCGAAGCGGCCGAATCGAACAGGACCGGATCGGACCGGTCTTCTTCTTTTTCTTCCTCCTCCCCGCGCGTGTCCCGACCTCCCTCCCCTTCTCTCCCTTTTTCTCTCTCCTCCCTACTCCCCTTGTCGCGCCGCCACCTCCCCTGCCACCCCAGCTCGCCGGCGCGCTGCCTCACCCCTCCCCCACGGCCGGCCACCGCCTGGAACGCCGGAAAAGGCTCCTGAAGGCGCGTGCGACCGTTCGTCTTCCCGGCCAAAATTCGGCCGATCCGGCCACCAATCGGACCGGGTCTTGTGTCTAAACTCATCTAATTGTCGAGAGCTTTCCATAGACACCAAGAACACCGAAATCCATCGAGCGGTTTGTCCAATTTTTGCCTGGGAAGTTTTAGCCAATTTTGACTTTCGGGCTAGATTTCTCGCAAACCGTGAACTCCACGAGAAAACCGAGAGTACCAGAGCGCTCCACTCGTCGAGAGCTTCGCGGGGATATAAATTTCAAAATTTTCCGGCACCGTTTTTCAGTGGGTCCCACGGAACTTCGCAGTGTTTTTCCGAGCATTAAATGAGCTTAGAAAATTCTGAAAAATTTATGTATTAACCCCTGTGTTGTGGGCTTCGTGTAGGTATCCTCAATTCGCGGAAATTCGACAGTTGTCCGGATTTGTGAATTTCCGGCCAGACAGACCCGCTACCGAAAAAGTCTCCGAACTGGATCAAGGTTTTGGCTATCCCCCCATTGTCAAACGTCCCGAGCGCGTCCCAGGAGTCGGAATCGGCAAAGGTAAACCCGAATCTTTCTTTTTCCTAATTTTCTATTGCTTGAATAGGATTAAAAATCCATAAAATATTCGTGGTAGCTTAGAAAATTATGATTCTTTTTGCAATAGTCTAGTAATATTGCTAAGGACAGCGGGGCAAAGTTTTAGAATTTTTAGAGCTTGTTTGGGTAGTTTTTGCAAAAATGCTCAATTATAAGGACTAAATTGAAATTTTACATATTGTGATGGATGATTGATTTGATGGGCCCAGGAGGGGCTGTGTGATGAGATTGAGTTGTGGATATATAGGTTGTGAATATAGAAGTGTGTTTTGGACTCTTTTGCAGGTTGGATAGGTCCTAGGTATAGGGGAGACTCTGCCGGATTTTCGGCACGACTTAGAACGTATTTGGTCTTTTCTTGATTTGTATTGAGTCAATTATATTAAATAATTGTAATGTAATTGTCAGATGAGCCGGGACAGCCTTCTTCCTCCGCCCAGCCGCCACAGTGACCGTTGTCAAGTCTGTGAGTAAAATATTAATTTTAATTGTAATTTCGATATTATTATATGTTCAAGCATGCCCATGCATCACTTATATGTATATATCTATGTAGTTAAAATTTAGGCACGATTTATGTTGCATTCATAACTGTTAAAGTGCCATGGATGTTGTTGTGGTAATTTGGAGCAGTGTGCGTGCGTTAGCGTGCGTGTGATGTGGTGTGGACTATGGATAGGACGGGTAGACACGGCTTGAGATCTTCGCTGGGACCCGGTCCTTCGGGGTAGTCACGGCTTGAGTTCTTCGCTGGGACCCCGATTTGGTTTATTAAGCGAAAGTCCGGCTTGAGTTCTTCGCTGGCACCAGGTTGGATTTAAGAGAGCTGTATAGGGGATCAGCTCCCATATATTATGATTGATATTATTGGGTGTGTGAGTGCTCCAAATTACCTTTTTGCTGTTATGATGTGAAATTGTTGCTGATGTTGCATTTCACTTTACAGGTTGCATTAGTTTTAGATAGTTATAGAGATTATGGTTAAAATTGATATTTTACTCTCTGAGTCGAACGCTTACTCCTGTTCAATATTTTTTCAGGCCACAGGAAGATATTTTTGAGGTTAACCTGCTTTCTCCCTCGCAGGTCGATTATTAATGTTTGTATAAACTTGTTAAATCTTAGAATTTCCGCATGTGTTAGAAATGTTTATTTGATTTGGGTCTGTAAACTAAATTGTTATTTTGGACCTGTAAACTTAATATTCTATGCATGTTTGATGGATTGGATGAGGGAGCTGAGCTCCCATTTATTTTTATGCTGATGAGTATGTGGAGGGTGAGCTGAGCTCCCCAATTGAGTATTATTGTGTTTACAGGTCGGGAGAGTCAAAAACTCCCCGTTGAAAGGTTCATTTTATGGTCGGACTCTGTCCGGTTGATTTCTTGAAATTGGGCCCAAATGGGCCTTAGAGTTGGGTTAAGTGAATAGTTAGGCTTACTACGGGCCTCGGGGGCTTTAGGCTGGCCCAGGTCCTAGTGCCAGTCTGGCTCATAGGTTGAGTCGTGACAAATGTGGTATCAGAGCTTAGGCTCCAGATTCTTAGGGAATGTTTGTCTAAAGTATTGGGAAGAGTCTACTAGGAGTCACATGCGGAAAAATAGGGTCCAGATTCGTCTTGCATTGTCATCTTTGCTTCTAGTTACTGCTTCATATATTATGTGTAAATATGAGTCAATAGAGCTGTGTAATGAGTAATTTTGAATTTTGTGGGCTAATGCTGCTGAATTTCAGGAAAATGCGTAGAAGCAGGAGAGCTGCCACTGCACTAGAACCAGATGTGCCTGACGAGGTGTCGGCACAGGATGAGGCGCCTGCCCCGAGGAGGCAGGGTAGGAGGCCAAGAGCTGCTCAAGTAGAAGAGCAACTACCTACAGTTCAGGATCAGTCGTTTATGGCACAGGGTCCCATGGACCCCATGACAGCTACTCTAACTGGGTTGCAGAGAACCATCGACATGACGGCGCAGTATATGGTCCACCCTCCACAGCAGCAGTAGTCCACCGCACCAAGAGTAGAACCTTATAAACAGATAATCAATTTTAAGAAGTTGGTGCCTGGTACTTATGATGTGTCAGATGATGCATATCGGTTTTTAGATTCCTGCAGACAGGCAGGAACAGAATTGCAGTTCACTGATAGAAGACTTATAGAATGTATGCAACATGTCATGGGGCCTATGCCTAGACAATGGATGAATGACTACATATTACCTCGGATAGAGGGTTTGTCGTGGACTCAGTTTGTGGAACTGTTTGTAACACCCCTATGTTCGGTAGTGCGTTCTACTGTTCCGGTAACCAGTGTTGTCCGGACAGCTAGGATGCCTAGAACTACACTTCGATATGAGTGAGGAGACATAAAATAATGAAATACAAGAGAAGAAAACACAAGAAAAACAAAGGAAAAATAATAGCAAAGAAATGTAACCAAGTTAAGCGAGCCGAGAACCCTAGCGATGGGTGACCGCACTGGAAAGTCATGGTGTGGACCGTTGACTAGCCCTGGACCGCGGGGAACCCTGAAAAATATTTTTAGGACTTAAATAAATGTCTATTGAAGTATAAATATCATTAGAAATATCAAAGAAAAATTAATTAATTAGTACAAAGAAAAGTGAGAAATCGAGAAAACGACAAAACCCGGTGCTACCGAAAAATCGGGAATGCAACCCGAACAGGGGCATTGTGGTCATTTGATACCCCGAGTTATCTTTTGACCTAAATTTCCATGAAAATAAAAGAGTGTTAGAGTTTAGAAATTACATGAAAAATTAAAGTTGGAACGAAATATAATGAACGAGAATTATGGGGTATAATGTGAATAATTAAAAGTTTAACATTACCTTATTATTTAATTGAGTTAGTGGACCATTATGCACCATATAAAAGCCAAAAGTGGACAGAATTTTCCACTATCTTCATTCATCTTCTTCACCTCTCAAGTTGCAGAATTTAAATTCCTCTCAAACCTCCATTAAAACACATTCATGCAAGCTTTAATCTCACTCAATCTCACCATGATTTCCACTAATCCTTTCACAAGAAATTGTCCACACATCATGGGAAAGCTATAGCCAGCAAGAAAAGGAGCTTTGGTGAAGGTTGAGAAGTGGTCAACTAAAGGTAAATGCTTATTTCTTTAACTTACTTTATTAAAGTTTGTGTTGAGGTTATGGGGAGTATTTTGGGTGAAGAAATTTGAAGAATTATTGAGTTATTGGACTGCCCAATTTTAGGCAGCCATGAGAGCCTATATTACTTGAGTATTCTGCCCAATTTACTTTGTTAGAATTGTGTTGAATAAATATAGAAGTGCCAAGAATGAATATTGAAGTATTGGGAGGAGGAGGATTGCTAAATTGGAAGTGTAAATTCTCATATGCAGGTTGTGATTGTTGGCAGTGTATAAATTAGGTTATAAGTGTAAAGTTGTGGCTCCAATTGGTATGAGGCCAATTGGAGGTAAAACTAGACTCAATATAGACCAACTTTCATGAAGAGATCTTGTCCAAATTCTACCTAGAAGTGACCTAAAAGAATGACCAAATCCGGAATAGGTAAGTGCAGGCCTGAAAATTGACCATTTGAGCAGCAGTTAGTGTTTTGGCCATAAATCACTCAAAACAGGTCCAATGGAACTGAAATCTTGATCATGAATAGTTAAGACCCGTATCTACATGTCTTATGAAGACACCAAAGCCCAGAAATGACCATAAGCAAGTCAAACAGCTGGCCGAACCAAAATTGACCTAAAATGACCTAAAGTGACCAATTTTGATGCATTTTGACCAGCAATAGTAAAATGACCATAACTTGGTCTACATAACTCAGAATGACCTGAAATTTTGTCCCGCAAGCAATAAGACATAGATCTACAAGTTTGTAGTTTTGACCGAAGCCCGAAAACCGAGGGAACTAGGTCGTCCGGCTAGGTCAAATTGGTATACCGAAATTCGACAAATTGCAATAAAATGCAATATACATGGAAATAAATTTGGTAACATGTACCAATACTAAAAGGCTACAAATGTGACATATTGGTAACATTAAAACCTAATTCACCTAGAATGCATCGAGGGTCAACATTGTAGGTTGACTAAGAAAATAATAGAATTCAATGAATTAATTATTAAGCATTATCGTTAAAGACCGTTTAAATAAATACTGAAACACTTCAAATTATCTTTCTCAGTTAGCAAAGACTTAGGGAAGGGGAAGGAAACACTGAGTCAGAGCCAAGAGATAGTTATCAGAGGTTTGTGCACAACTAGTTTTTAACTGATTTTGTCCTGAATATTTCATATGATTAAATGACATATTTTTCTTATGTATTATATTTAACAAACATTGGATTTAATTCAATGATTATTGAAATTGTTATAGTATGTATGAATTTAGCTTTGTGAAATGGTATTTCCACAAGTATTAAGCATTGTTATGGATTGAATAAATTATGTTTTGGAAAATTGTGATAGAACATGTTTTGAATTGTGATGGTAAATTTCATGGAAAAATGCAAATTTATGATTTGAATTGTGATGAGAATAAAAATTATTGGATATTGGAATTGACTTTGAATCGAATTATATTGTGATTTATGCTCACTAAAAGGATTGTGATATTGTTTTATATCTCACTATAGATGCTTGACTAGGTTATTACCCGTCTCTCTCATTTGTTGAGAAGACAATGGAGTTAGTGGTGTTTTGATTACCATGGTACGTGCACAGGCTTAGATTTTCCTCTGATTTGAGGTTAGATCTAAGTTTATTTTATCGTTATGGCCCTTGCGGAAGATTCATTATTGTGATGGTACTGTGCACGATGATTCGACCTCCCCGACCATAGGGAGTTAGAATCTGATTCGACCACCCCGACCATAGGGAGTTAGAATCACATCGAATATGGCCCTTTCGGATTAGTCTTGCATAGTTAGTGAGATAAAGAATAATTTTTGAGATAAAGAATGATTTTTGAGATAAAGAATGATTTTTGAGATACAGCATGGTTTTTGAGATACAGAATGGCTTTTGAATACTAAAGAAGTGTGATTTCAATTATGATTTATGTATAATTGATTTTGTTGGAATTACCTAAATGGTTAGTTATGATTTGATAAATTGAATTTCATGATCGAAGTCATTTTATACAAATGATTCACATTATTGGCAATGAATATTTTGAGTTTTGGAATTTGATGAGTATTCAGATTTCCAAATTATTTACTGTAAATTTTGTCAATGTATATTATACTATGTTTTAAATTATAGTTGTGCACCACTGAGTTCACCACTCAGCGATAGCTTTGTATGCTGTCGCAGGTAAGAAGAGCATAGAGCAGTGAGTAAGTTTCTTTGAAGACACATTCAAATCAGCTCCAGGTATATCATAGGTATACCCATGTACATAGGTTTTGATGTATGCATGTAATAATATGTATGTAAATTATTTGAGCAGTTGTATAAAAACTCTTGTAAAATATTTTGGTATGTAATTAAATGTAAATTATTGTAAATGTAAATTTGAGATTTCATTTATCTGAATAGTTTTGTAATATTAATTTTGAGTCTTGTAATCAATGAAATGTTTCTTTTATGAGGAGATTGATTTGATTATTGAGATTTGAATTATGGGTTCAAATGAAGTTATTGAAGTTGTATTTGAGAAAACATATTGGGAGCATTTTCTTTTGCAAGATTGAAGAACTGTTTTCTCAAAATACAGTCGGCACTTTGCCGAAATTTTGAAAAAAAAAAAAATTATAACACCAGATTTTAATCGATGATTTAAATTTCACGAAAATTGTTTTAAAATCCCTTGTAGTATATCTAATGGGTTATCGGTAGGCGAAGTATGGTAATTCATTAGGTATACTACGGGATCATGTTACATCTTACAGGGGAGTAGGGTATGACATATTTTGTGGTATCAGAGCAATGGTTTTAAAGTAAATTTTGAACTGTGAATTTGAAATCTTTTTGTCGGTAACTACAACTGCTCAAATGTTTGATACATATAGTACATTTACATCATAAATATGAACTAATGGAGAGGAATCTCCTTATGTTGGTTATACAGGAATAGAAAATCCTATGAAAAGATATGGAAGAGAAGAATGAGACAATAGAACAGTACGTGATGGCAGAAGTACAAGTTAAGGCCCCAGCTCCACAAAGTGTCGAAGGCCCGACTGTACCAGTTTTACCAGTACAAATTACTGCACAAATGGCCCAGCAAATAGCCACTTTCTTCCAACAAATGGCTGATAATCTGTCAGCCCAAGCCCAAGTACAGACCCAACCCCCACAAGGGCAGTGTGAAATAGAGAAGAGGGAGAAATCTACGGGTCAGAGCTCGAGCAGTTATTTGAGGAAGAGAAAAGAATTTGAGGAACCCCGAGCTTAGGGATACGATAGAGGTAGATCATCAGGGCAGAGAACATTAAGATCTAGTCGTCGAACAACCAGAAGTTCCTATTCTGCCCGTTTCTGCCATGTTTGTGGTAAGCTACATGGAGGTATTTGTCGAAGGGCCTCTGAAGCCTGCTACAATTGTGGAAAACTTGGACACTTAGCTAAAGATTGTACTAGAGCACCTCGATCTGCTTTCCGGAGTTCACAGACCATCAGTAAGAGTCGAGATAGAAATAGAGTTGGTACTCCTCACCACTATAACACAGTGAATCAACCCGAATATAGTAGCGCACCAATCAGAGCGTCCACTATGCGCCAAGGAGAAAAAGCAGAAACTTCAGATGTAGCTGCTGGTAAGTTCTTAATTTTTGAAAGAAACAATTAGTTATTATTTGATCCCAGCACTACTTAGTTGTGTGTTAGTGTCAGAACTATATGTTTTGTTGCTAGTCCTTTACAGGGGAATAAATTTTGATGCGTTAGTGACTAGTCTTTTAGGATCAAAACTACAATAACAAGTATGATTGACATTAATTTTGGAAGAATTGTTAGCTAAAAGTATTTTCTAACATACTATAAATTATAAAGCTAATTGGCAAGCCTACTTAATGTAAGGTAAGAGGACCTAAAAGCAAGTTACAGTAATAGAATTGCTCTAGATGAGGGCAAAGATGTCACACCCTACCCCTCTGTAAGGCATAACATGATCCCGTAGTATACCTAATGAATTACCAACTCCGTCTACTGATAACCCATTAAATACACTACAAGGGATTTTAAAAACTTTTCTTACTTCTTTTACAGTGGTGGGCACTATTTACAGGTGTTAAAAACCTTTTTGAACTAAAGTGATAGAACTAACACATTTGAATTATTTGGAATTTCTGTAAAAATTTTTGGCAGGGTGCCATCTATATTTTGGATAAAACAGTTCTTCAGAAAAATCTGTAAAAAGCACTTCAATATATATTTCCAAATCTCAACTCCAACATATTTCTCAACACAAATCCACAATAATTTTTCAAAGACTAAGATACAAGAAATATAATAAAATTTTTACAAGTCCAAATAACTCATAATTTATTTTACAACTTTAATGTACAATTTTAATTTACAACTGCTCAAAACCAAGAACACTATATACATACAGTGAACATACATTACAATATAAAATGCAGAATATGGTATACTCAATATACCCGATGATTTCTCGCTAAATGTACTAGCAGCCTAGTCTGCTGCCCTGTCAGTCTGTCTATCTGCGACAGCAATGAAAAGCTATCGCTGAGTAAAATTTACTCAGTGGTGCACAATAACAATTTGAAATGCGATATATAAATCTTTTATTGACAGTTCACAAATCAAATGATTCACAATTCTATTTCACAATTTACAAAATTCACCTAACACAAATTTGATCAAGTAATTGAATAATACCGTTTTGCAAATCAATAACACAAATCGATCAAATAACTGAATAATACCGTTTTGCAAATCAATAACACAATTCGATCAAATAACTGAATAATACCGTTTTGCAAATCAATAACACAATTCGATCAAATAACTGAATAATACAATGTTGCCAATCGATAACATAATTTAGGCCATGACACAATTTTTTCACACATGCCGTGTTGTACACCACGACAAGACACACTCACCCCAATAATCGAAATCAATGAGGGAGGAAGCTAGCTGAATAATGAGTACTCATCCACACTCACCTCAGACTGGGAAGTCAATGAGGGAGGAACATAATCACACTCACCCTGCATCGATAAGTCAAAGAGAGAGGAATATATCAACAGTGTCATGCCAAATGTGAATCAAAACAATTTCAAATCACAATATTTCATACAAACCATAAATCACATTTTATCTCAAAATTTTCATTTGCAAAGTTGGCAATACAATAAGTTCCAAATAATATTCCCAAAACCAAAGCAATCAAAACTTATTCATAACTCATTTCTCTACATAAATTTGCTAGTAAAAGCAGTGAATATAAAAGTATTGTGCACGGACACAATTTAAAACTATAATGTTGAATTAAATTTTTAAGTAGAAAATGAGAAGTCAAACTTATTGTGCACAAACACAATTTAAAATAATAACATAGAAATAATCATAATTTATTTCAATTGAAAAATTCAGAAGAAATACTTATTATGCACAAACACAATTTAAAACAATAAAATAATAACATATAAATAATCATAATTTATTTCAATTGAAAAGTTCAAAAGAAATACTTATTGTGCACAAACACAATTTAAAATAATAACATATAAATAATCGTAATTTATTTCAATTGAAAAATTCAAAAGAAATACTTATTGTGCACAAACCTCTAATAACTGTCTCTTGGCTCTGACTCAGTGTTTCCTTCCCCTCTCTGAGTCTTTGCTAACTGAGAAACACAATTTGAAGTGTTTCAGTACTCATTTAAACTGTCTCTAACGATAATGCTTGATAATTAATTCACTGAATTCATTTATTCGCTTAGTCAACCTACTATGTCGACCCTTGGTACATTCTAGGTAATTTAGGTTTTAATGTCATTAATATGTCACATTCGATAGTCTTTTAGGGTTAGTACATGTTACCAAATTCATTTCCGTGTATACTGCATTTTCTTGCGATTTGCTGGATTCCGAGAAACTAGTTTGACCTAGCCGGACGACCTAGTTCCCTCAGTTTTCGGGTTTTGGTCAAAACTACAAACTTGTAGATCTATGTCTTATTGCATGCAGGGCAAAATTTCAGGTCATTCTGAGTTATGTAGACCAAGTTATGGTCATTTTACTATTGCTGGTCAAATTGCACCAAAATTGGTCACTTTAGGTCATTTTAGGTTCGGCCAGTTTTTGGACCCGAACTTGTGCAAGCTGTTTGACTTACTTATGGTTATTTCTGGGCTTTGGTGTCTTCATAAGACTTGTAGATATGGGTCTTAACTACTCATGGTTAAAATTTCAGGTCAATTGGACCTGTTTTAAGTGAGTTATGGCCTAAACACTAACTGCTGCCCAAGTGGTCAATTTTCAGGCCTCATTTGCAGTTAATCCGGATTTGGTCATTTTTCAAGCTACCTTGCAAGCAAAATTTTGGCAAGCTTCCTTTATGAAAGTTGGCACATTTTGTGCCTAGTTTCACCTCCAATTGGTCTCATACCAATTGGAGCCACACACTTAAAGTTATAGGCCTAAAACACAAACTGCCTTATTGCAATTCTTGCATACATATCAAACATCACTTTTAACACTCACCAAACTTAACATTCAAACTAATTCTGGTTGTACCATGACATAAACATAATTCACAACACATTATAGGTCATTTTGGCAGCTTACAATTACATTCAATGTGCACCAACAAGTGTAGAATTTGCCCAACTAAATTTACAACAATTTAACTCCATAACCAAGCTCATTCACATGTCCAACCTTCACACCACTATACATACATTCAAACTGCCATAACAACCAACACATTTTAACATTATTATTCCATAAACCAAGCATGAATTCCAGCATTCTTCAAGGGTTAGCAAACTGCCACAATGGTACACTTACATTCCATTACTTTCCAAGCTTTAAATTTCATTTTACATTTACATATACTAAGTATACATCACCTAAATAATTTTCTACACAATATACATTTAATCAATCATTTAATTTACCATTTACAAGCACAAATAACCTGCCTTCAAGGTATTTCCATGGCTGCCAAAATTACACATTCCCATTTAACATCAAACCTCAAAAATTTCTTCATAATTCAAACACCCATAACATGCTTACAAACTTTAAGAAAGAAATATTCAAAAACTCAAACTTCCCTATGGATGAGACTTCTTAAATCTTCACCAAAACTTCTTTTTCTTGCTTCCTACATGCTGCCCATGATGTGTAGAACAAGTTTAATGAAGAATAATTGGAGAAATTGTAGCTTGATCATTAGGAGTGGAGCTTGCATGTAAGGTGTGGCCATGGTGGACAATGGAGAGAAAATTCAATTGGCAAAGTGAGGATTTGAGAGGAAGAAGAAGACATTAGTGGAGTAATCTGCCCACTTAGTGAATTTTTAATTCCCATAGTGCTCCACTCATGCTAGGATAATCATTTAATAAGTTTTAAATGATAATTACTCCATTTACACTCCATTTTTGTTATTTACATTAGGTACCACTAAATTAATTTTTTCATTATATTTTCCAAGTGTAATATTATTTATTTTTAATGGACATTTAGGTCAAAAGACAACTCGGGGTGTCAAATGACCGCAATGTCCCTGTTCGGGTTGCATTCCCGATTTTTCGGTAACACCGGGTTTTGTCCATTTTTCGATTTCTCACTTTTCTTTGTACTAATTATTTAATTTTTCTTTAATATTTCTTATGATATTTATACTTCAATAGGTGTCTCTTTAAGTCTTAAAATATTTTCCAGGGTTCCCCGCGGTCCAGGGCTAGTCAACGGTCCACGCCGTGACTTCCCGGTGCGGTCACCCATCGCTAGGGTTCTTGGCTCACTTAACTTAGTTGCATTTCTTTACTATTATTTTTCCTTTATTTTTCTTGTATTTTCTTTTCTTGTATTTCATTATTTAATGTCTCCTCACTCATATCGAAGTGTAGTTCTAGGCATTCTAGCTGTTCGGACAACACTGGTCACTGGAACAGTAGAACGCACTACCGAACTTAGGGGTGTTACAAAAGATGTTACTGTTAGTAATTATTAATGGATATTGGAATCAGAATCAGATGAGGATATTAGTGGATTGGAGAAAGATAAGATGTTAGAAAACTTAGTCCATGAGGTTATAACGTAGTGACTATATAATGTTCTCGATGTTTGTATTGTAAGCTGCAGATTATAGTACCGACACGGGATTATTGTGTAGAGCTACATGCTTCCTCGTGGTATAATAAATTAAGAATATTTATAAGTAATCTATTAATTGATACAGTTGCACCCGAATAGAGTACTATTACTGGAAATAAATGTGAATTTTAGTCAGAAATTTAAAACTTCAGAACTAGCCTATAAAACGACTACACTTGTAAGGTAGCTAGAGTCAGTGACTCAGTTATATTAATGTGAATTACCTGTGCCACAGTAATTGCTATAAGCTTAGAGATATCAGTACGACTTATCATCCTCAGACAGATGGACAGTCAAAACAAGTGATTCAGGTAAATTTTGAAACTCATTGAGTTTCTATAAATAATGAAATGAAATGATAATAATAACCTGTAAAATGTAATAAACCCTTGAGAATTTACTGAGAACTTGTGTCCTTGAATCCAAGGGGAGATGGGACACATACCTCCCACTAACAGAATTTGTATACATTAATAAGTGTCAAACTAGCATACAAGTGGCACCTTATGAAACATTGTAAGGGAACAGATAACTATGGATTTTGTGATGAGATTTCCGAGGACATAGAATAGTCATGATGCAGTATAGGTTAGAGTTGATAGACTAACCAAGTCTGCTCACTTTTTGCCAGTTCGGATGGACTATAGCCTGGAAAGATTGGCCAGATTGTACATATCTGAAATTGTAAAATTGCATGGAGTGCCAGTATCGATTGTATCTGACAGAGATCCTAGGTTCACTTCTAGATTCTGGGGTAGTCTTCAGAGAGCCCTAAGAACTAGATTGAACTTCAGCACAGCATTCCACCCACAGACAGATGGCCAACCTGAAAGGGTTATTCAGGCATTGGAGGATATGCTACGGGCTTGTGTGATTGAATTTGAAGGTAGTTGGGATACACACTTACCTTTGATTAAGTTTGCTTATAACAACAGTTACCAATCAAGCATTCGGATGCCTCCATATGAAGCTTTGTATGGCAGAAAGTGCAGAACTCCCCTATGTTGGGATGAAGTTGGTGAAAGAAAGATGATTGGGCTAGAAATTATTCAGCAGACATAGGAAAAGATCAAATTGATCAGAGATAAACTCAAGGCTGCGTCAGACCGTCAGAAGTTTTATTTTGATCTGAAGAGAAGAGATATTAAATATGCAGTGGGTGATAAAGTATTCCTCAAAGTTTCTCCTTGGAAGAGGATTATGAGATTTGGCAGAAAGGGGAAACTGAGTCCTCGTTTCATCGGACCATATGAGGTTCTGGAAAGAGTGGGTCCTTTGGCATATCGGTTGGCATTACCTCCGGAGTTAGCAAGGATACACAGTGTCTTCCATGTATCCATGTTAAGGAGGTACAAATCAGACCCATCTCATGTACTATCAGTTGAATAGATTGAGGTAAAATCCAGACCTCTCATATGAGGAAGAATCCATAGAAATTCTGGCTTATGAGGTGAAACAGCTGAGGAATAAACAGATACACCTGGTTAAAGTGCTGTGGAACCATCGTTCAAGCCAGGAAGCTACTTGGGAACGTGAAGAGGATATGAGGAGACAACACTCATAGCTGTTCAGAGACTAATGTCAGGTAAAATTTTGAGACGAAATTTATTTTAAGGGGGGGGGGGGGGAGAGAATTGTAACACCCCTATGTTCGGTAGTGCGTTCTACTGTTCCGGTAACCAGTGTTGTCCGGACAGCTAGGATGCCTAGAACTACACTTTGATATGAGTGAGGAGACATAAAATAATGAAATACAAGAGAAGAAAACACAAGAAAAACAAAGGAAAAATAATAGCAAAGAAATGTAACCAAGTTAAGCGAGCCGAGAACCCTAGCGATGGGTGACCGCATCGGGAAGTCACGGCATGGACCGTTGACTAGCCCTGGGCCGCGGGGAACCCTGAAAAATATTTTTAGGACTTAAATAAATGTCTATTGAAGTATAAATATCATTAGAAATATCAAAGAAAAATTAATTAATTAGTACAAAGAAAAGTGAGAAATTGAGAAAACGACAAAATCCGGTGCTACCGAAAAATTGGGAATGCAACCCGAACAGGGGCATTGTGGTCATTTGATACCCGAGTTATCTTTTGACCTAAATGTCCATGAAAATAAAGTAGTGTTAAAGTTTAGAAATTACATGAAAAATTAAAGTTGGAACGAAATATAATGAACGAGAATTATGGGGTATAATGTGAATAATTAAAAGTTTAACATTACCTTATTATTTAATTGAGTTAGTGGACCATTATGCACCAAATAAAAGCCAAAAGTGGATAGAATTTTCCACTATCTTCATTCATCTTCTTCACCTCTCAAGTTGCAGAATTTAAATTCCTCTCAAACCTCCATTAAAACACCTTCATGCAAGCTTTAATCTCACTCAATCTCACCATGATTTCCACTAATCCTTTCACAAGAAATTGTCCACACATCATGGGAAAGCTATAGCCAGCAAGAAAAGGAGCTTTGGTGAAGGTTGAGAAGTGGTCAACTAAAGGTAAATGTTTATTTCTTTAACTTACTTTATTAAAGTTTGTGTTGAGGTTATAGGGAGTATTTTGGGTGAAGAAATTTGAAGAATTATTGAGTTATTGGACTGCCCAATTTTAGGCAGCCATGAGAGCCTATATTACTTGAGTATTCTGCCCAATTTACTTTGTTATAATTGTGTTGAATAAATATAGAAGTGCCAAGAATGAATATTGAAGTATTGGGAGGAGGAGGATTGCTAAATTGGAAGTGTAAATTCTCTTATGCAGGTTGTGATTGTTGGCAGTGTATAAATTAGGTTTTAAGTGTAAAGTTGTGGCTCCAATTGGTATGAGGCCAATTGGAGGTAAAACTAGACTCAATATAGACCAACTTTCATGAAGAGATCTTGTCCAAATTCTGCCTAGAAGTGACCTAAAAAATGACCAAATCCGGAATAGGTAAGTGCAGGCCTGAAAATTGACCATTTGAGCAGCAGTTAGTGTTTTGGCCATAACTCACTCAAAACAGGTCCAATGGAACTAAATCTTGATCATGAATAGTTAAGACCCATATCTACAAGTCTTATTAAGACACCAAAGCCCAGAAATGACCATAAGCAAGTCAAACAGCTTGCACAAGTTCGGGTCCGAAAACTGGCCGAACCAAAATTGACCTAAATTGACCTAAAGTGACCAATTTTGATGCATTTTGACCAGCAATAGTAAAATGACCATAACTTGGTCTACATAACTCAGAATGACCTGAAATTTTACCCCGCATGCAATAAGACATAGATCCACAAGTTTGTAGTTTTGACCGAAGCCCGAAAACCGAGGGAACTAGGTCGTCCGGCTAGGTCAAATTGGTATACCGAAATCCGACAAATTGCAATAAAATGCAATATACATGGAAATGAATTTGGTAACATGTACCAATACTAAAAGGCTACAAATGTGACATATTGGTAACATTAAAACCTAATTCACCTAGAATGCATTGAGGGTCAACATTGTAGGTTGACTAAGGAAATAATAGAATTCAATGAATTAATTATTAAGCATTATCATTAAAGACCGTTTAAATGAATACTGAAACACTTCAAATTGTGTTTCTCAGTTAGCAAAGACTTAGGGAAGGGGAAGGAAATACTGAGTCAGAGCCAAGAGACAGTTATCAGAGGTTTGTGCACAACTAGTTTTTAACTGATTTTGTCCTGAATATTTCATATGATTAAATGACATATTTTTCTTATGTATTATATTTAACAAACATTGGATTTAATTCAATGATTATTGAAATTGTTATAGTATGTATGAATTTAGCTTTGTGAAATGGTATTTCCACAAGTATTAAGCATTGTTATGGATTGAATAAATTATGTTTTGAAAAATTGTGATAGAACATGTTTTGAATTGTGATGGTAAATTTCATGGAAAAATGTAAATTTATGATTTGAATTGTGATGAGCATAAAAATTATTGGATATTGGAATTGACTTTGAATCGAATTATATTGTGATTTATGCTCACTAAAAGGATTGTGATATTGTTTTATATCTCACTATAGATGTAACACCCTCCCCGTAGCAACTCCGTACATTCTACTGTTCCGGTGACCGGTGTCGGTCCGGACAGCTAGAACGTCCGGAAAAATATTTAAACTAAAGTCAGGAACCATAATTAACTCAAATATTAATAAGAAACATTTAGTAAAAATTTTAGAAATAAAATACAACCAAGTAAAACGAGTCGATGCCCAAGCGATGGGTAACCGGAGGGAAGTTGCGGTTTTCGCAACGAGGAGCCCTAGATCCGGGGGAAAAATTATAAAATAATTTTTGGGACTCCAGAGAAGGGTAATTGAGGTTCCTATGGCATTAGAATGCCAAGAAAATACCTAGAAAAATTTTTCAATCGGTACAGACAATTTTGACCCGTTAAGCAAAACGGAGGGCATTTTGGTCATTTCGCCTTCAGAGGTGATTTTTGGCCGACTTGTCCAGTTAAGTAAATAATTACTATGATCTAAAATGTGAATAAATATTGTTGAAAATTGAATTGAAAATGATTAGAAAAGAAAAGGAAAGAAAAATCCATAAAAAGCAATTTATGACATCTTTATGATGTCACTTACAAGTCCCCACCAATTGCATTCAAACAAGCATTTTTAAAACACTTAAAAGAGACTAAAAATGGACTAAAGGGAAAGAAAAACGTGAGCAGCAGCCATTCTTCTTCTTCTTCACCAAAACGTGACTTTCCCCTCCCTCCATTGATGAGCTTGGCAAGCTCATGAAGCCCTAAACTCCCACCATATTTCCTCAAGTTCTCAACACAAAAATTTATTCTAGAAGCTTGCTAAGGTGTTTGGGAGCAAAAGGGAGAAGAGAAATTAAAGTTGGCAAGCTTGGAGATTCTTCAAGTTGAGGTTAGTGCAACTATAAACATAAAACTCTTAAATTTCATGATTTTGGACTTGAAATTTAGTAAGACTTGTAATTTAAATGAACAAAAACCTATGTGTATGAGCTCTTGAATGTTGGCTGCCCTAGAAAAGGAATATGTAGGAGTATTTGATGAGCTTAGAGTGAAATAGAAACCATGTTGAGGTTATAAACATATAAGCAATGCATTGGTAGTTACTAAGATACATGGCATAAACCATGAATTTGAATTAGGGTTTGGAAAGGTGAAAATGTGACTTGGCTTAGGAAATTATTAGAGATCATTTTAATGGTCAATTAGTGACCATTTTAGGTAATTTGAACAACAAATGGACAGAAAAATGAGATTGCAAAGTGAGGATTGCAGGCTGCCCTTGGACAGCAGCATAGGGACTGAAAATTCAGTCCCTTTGCACTGCCATAACTTGGGCTGTGTTAGTCCAATTGATGTTTGGCCAATTAGACATGAAACTAGGCTTATAATGGCACATTTTTGCTGAAGAAACCATGCCCAAAAGACCAAAGCAAGAGGACTAAAACTTGGCCCCAATCCGGAACCCTGAAACTGCCTCTGCAGAATGGACAAAATGAACAGTAACTGTTCATTTGGCCATAACTCACTGTAGATTTGGTCAATTGGCCTGAAATTTTTACAGCAACAAGTTAAGACATAGACAAACAACTTTCATGAAGGAACATACCCCAAATTATGGCCAGAACCCATTCAACCAAGTGACTCAAGTTACTGTTCATGCACTGTAGATATGGTAAATTTCTGCAGAATGCATATCCGGACAGCTTGGGTTTTTGAGCCATATCTGGAGCTACAAAACTCCAAATGGAGTGATTCAAAAAAGTAAATTCAACTAGACAAAATAAGGAACAACTTTTATGTTTTACATTTCTTCAAATTCCAACAGTAACAGTGTCCAATGGAACAGTGAATTTGACTCACCAAAACTGAAAATTCTGCTTGTGTTGGTTTAAACTTAGAAATGGTATTAACACTTAATGCCAACAAGTTTTGAATGCCAAATGTGGTATATTGGGAGTGCCAAAGTCAATGTACATATTTTCTATCCAAAAGTCAACATTTTTGTTGACCAATGAGGTGAATAGTGACACCAAAACCAAAAATTGGCAATTTTGCCAAAATGACCTAAGCTTTGAGAAAGTGACCAAAACCAACAAGTTTTGAATACAAAATGTGGTATGTTGGGAGTACTAAAACCAATGTACCTATTGTTTATGCAAAAGTCAACATTTTAGTTGACTAATGAAATGAATAGTGACATGAAAACTTGAAATTCAAAAATTGTGAAACTTAAAAGTGCAAAATGCCCTAGTAGGCCTAATGTGATTGGTTTGGATAGATTGGCATGCCAATAGGGTATTGTTTTAGCAGTACTGCGAAAGGAAAGGCTTTATCCCTGTATTCATGGCTTTATGCCCGTATTCATGGCTTTTATGCCAATTATGTGATATCATGGCTTTTTAGCCATACTGACTGCATACGTGGTTGACGTTCTGCGTCCCATGGTATGACGGCCCGAGGCACCGCGGTGTCCAGTGCCAACGACCCGTTATCCAGTCCAGTCGTCCAGTATAGGTTACTTGGGCATGGAAAAGTATAACTGTAATTGAACTGATTGTTAAAGAAAATACGAAAATTAAGTTTCAGGAATGATTACGATAGAATACAAAGAAACTCAAGGTCATGAAGAAAATAAATAAACAAAATGCATGAAGAAGTTAATATCATAAAACGTAATTAGCCCTCGACTAAACATTAAGTTGGTAATTATTCAGTTCTTATGAACACAATGGCTAAGAAATTATGATTTTTATTTGCATATTATTTCTTTCTATTTTATTATTTGCACCACTAAGCTTTATGCTTAGCGCGTCGCTTTTGCAACGCGTAGGTACTGAAGATTGGACAGAGGGCCAGTAGACCACAGATTCGGTAAGACAGTTCCACGATTCTGCATAGTGTGCATGTCACCTCACTGTCGTGATGCATTGGTAGGATGCTAGATGTCATTTTAGTATTTTGTAATTGATTTTATTTTCTCATATGTATTTAAACTTATATAATATATTTTGATATTCATGTAAATAAGGTAAAGTGTGGTTGTAAATGGAAAAGTGAATGTTTATCTATGATATATGCATGGTATCATATGAGATGGATGAATGATTGAGAAATGAATGGTTGACAAATGTTGAGAACTGAAATTGAGAAATATTGATGAGATTTTGATATTGGAGTTTGGAAATGATTGAATGTGAATATTGGAAGTGTTTTTAACAGGTTCCGAAGAACGGTTTTCTCCATTTTTAGCCGGTACTCCGCCGGATTTTCTTTAAAATTTTCGGAACCTCAAATAAATTATAATTTCGATAAATGGCTTAAATAAATTATATTTCACAAGCTATATTCAAAAGGAAGAATAAAAATGAATTAAGATAAAATAGAGTGCTCGGCACACTGAGTGGCATAACTTGTTCGGCTACACTGTAGTCGGATAAGGGGTGTCACATTTAGTGGTATCAGAGCACGGTTTAGGCGTTTCTGGGCCTAGATTGAGTCCATACCATGCATTGCATTTGTAAGAGTCGAGGTGACACTAACGCAGATCTGTTTGTCTTTCTTATTTTGAATAGGATATGGACCCTTCATCTCAGAGAGCCGTTGAGGAGGAAGTGGAGAGTCATGCTCCACCTGCAGCAGCTGAGACTGGGGGCATCAGAGAATCTGGTCCGCCAGCTAAAGCAGAGCTTGCTCAGCCTCCACAGGCCATGTTTCAACAAATGGCCGACTTCTTTAGACAGATGGCTGGGGTAATGCCACCACCACCACCACCACCAGCTCCACAACAGAAATCACACCTGGAAAGGTTAAGAAAATTTGGGGCAGTGGATTTCTATGGCAAGAGAGAAGATGATTACATTGCGGTAGAATTGGTTGAACGAGCAGGCGAGTTCTAAAACAACTCCACCGCACCCAGAGCAAAATTTAGAGGCTGCCATATCTCTGTTGCAAGATGATGCTTATGAGTGGTGGGACACTGTGTCCAGTGAAGTGCAGCCAGAAGTTATGACATGGGACTTCTTTCTCTCCGAGTTTAAGAAGAAATATGTGGGTAGTGTATACCTGGAAGAGAGAAGAAGAGAATTCATTAACCTGAGGCAGAGACAGCTGTCAGTGGCTGAATATGAGAAGGAATTTGTCCGATTGAGCCGTTATGGAAGGGAGATAGTCCCTAATGAAGCTGAAAGGTGCAAGAGATTCGAAGAGGGACTAAATGACAACATCAAGATCCAGCTCACTGCCTTGGGAATCACAGATTTCACCAAGTTAGTGGAAGCTGCATTAAAAGTGGAGAAAGTGAGAATAAATGAACAAAATAGGAAAGATAGGCAGCGTAAGAGGGAATTTGGATCAGGACAGTCAAGTATACCAACCGATAGTAAGAAGTTTAAGGGTCCTAGTTCACAAGATCAGACACAGGGCCATAGAGGCCAGATGGGAATATCTATAGCTAGTTCCCCGGGCACAATAACAAGGGGATTAACCCCAGTGCCTGAATGTATGCATTGTGGTAGAAGACACAGAGGAGAGTGTCGACTGTTAACTGGAGAGTGTTTCAAGTGTGGGGCTACGGATCATTTCATAAGAGATTGCCCTCAGAGGAGTGGTTCAATAGCTCCTGTACAAGTTCATAGACCTTCCCCTGTAGTTCAAAGGGGTAAAAGACCGGGTAGAGCAGAAACGGCTGACATTTCACAGAAGATTATTTCAGAGACCGTTGAAAAGCCCGAAGTTAGGGTGGCACCACAAGTATATGCAATGGAAGCTCAGGAAGAGCCAAACCCAGACACTGATGAGGCAATACAAGGAAGTGAAGAAACAAGGAGGTAGTAACTCCCCGATTACTTAAGTCAGGTAAATTTCGAGGACGAAATTTAAATAAGAGGGGAAGAGTTGTAACACCCTCCCCGTAGCAACTCCGTACATTCTACTGTTCCGGTGACCGGTGTCGGTCCAGACAGCTAGAAAGTCCGAAAAAATATTTAAACTAAAGTCAGGAACCATAATTAACTCAAATATTAATAAGAAACATTTAGTAAAAATTTTAGAAATAAAATACAACCAAGTAAAACGAGCCGATGCCCAAGCGATGGGTAACCGGAGGGAAGTTGCGGTTTTCGCAACGAGGAGCCCTAGACCCGGGGGAAAAATTATAAAATAATTTTTGGGACTCCAGAGGAGGGTAATTGAGGTTCCTATGGCATTAGAATGCCAAGAAAATACCTAGAAAAATTTTTCAATCGGTACAGACAATTTTGACCCGTTAAGCCAAACGGAGGGCATTTTGGTCATTTCGCCTTCAGAGGTGATTTTTGGCCGACTTGTCCAGTTAAGTAAATAATTATTATGATCTAAAATATGAATAAATATTGTTGAAAATTGAATTGAAAATGATTAGAAAAGAAAAGGAAAGAAAAATCCATAAAAAGCAATTTATGACATCTTTATGATGTCACTTACAAGTCCCCACCAATTGCATTCAAACAAGCATTTTTAAAACACTTAAAAGAGACTAAAAAATGGACTAAAGGGAAAGAAAAACGTGAGCAGCAGCCATTCTTCTTCTTCTTCACCAAAACGTGACTTTCCCCTCCCTCCATTGATGAGCTTGGCAAGCTCATGAAGCCCTAAACTCCCACCATATTTCCTCAAGTTCTCAACACAAAAATTTATTCTAGAAGCTTGCTAAGGTGTTTGGGAGCAAAAGGGAGAAGAGAAATTAAAGTTGGCAAGCTTGGAGATTCTTCAAGTTGAGGTTAGTGCAACTATAAACATAAAACTCTTAAATTTCATGATTTTGGACTTGAAATTTAGTAAGACTTATAATTTAAATGAACAAAAACCTATGTGTATGAGCTCTTGAATGTTGGCTGCCCTAGAAAAGGAATATGTAGGAGTATTTGATGAGCTTAGAGTGAAATAGAAACCATGTTGAGGTTATAAACATATAAGCAATGCATTGGTAGTTACTAAGATACATGGCATAAACCATGAATTTGAATTAGGGTTTGGAAAGGTGAAAATGTGACTTGGCTTAGGAAATTATTAGAGAGCATTTTAATGGTCAATTAGTGACCATTTTAGGTAATTTGAACAACAAATGGACAGAAAAATGAGATTGCAAAGTGAGGATTGCAGGCTGCCCTAGGACAGCAGCATAGGGACTGAAAATTCAGTCCCTTTGCACTGCCATAACTTGGGCTGTGTTAGTCCAATTGATGTTTGGCCAATTGGACATGAAACTAGGCTTATAATGGCACATTTTTGCTGAAGAAACCATGCCCAAAAGACCAAAGCAAGAGGACCAAAACTTGGCCCCAATCCGGAACCCTGAAACTGCCTCTGCAGAATGGACAAAATGAACAGTAACTGTTCATTTGGCCATAACTCACTGTAGATTTGGTCAATTGGCCTGAAATTTTTACAGCAACAAGTTAAGACATAGACAAACAACTTTCATGAAGGAACCTACCCCAAATTATGGCCAGAACCCATTCAACCAAGTGACTCAAGTTACTGTTCATGCACTGTAGATATGGTAAATTTCTGCAGAATGCATATCCGGACAGCTTGGGTTTTTGAGCCATATCTGGAGCTACAAAACTCCAAATGGAGTGATTCAAAAAAGTAAATTCAACTAGACAAAATAAGAAACAACTTTTATGTTTTACATTTCTTCAAATTCCAACAGTAACAGTGTCCAATGGAACAGTGAAGTTGACTCACCAAAACTGAAAATTCTGCTTGTGTTGGTTTAAACTTAGAAATGGTATTAACACTTAATGCCAACAAGTTTTGAATGCCAAATGTGGTATATTGGGAGTGCCAAAGTCAATGTACATATTTTCTATCCAAAAGTCAACATTTTTGTTGACCAATGAGGTGAATAGTGACACCAAAACCAAAAATTGGCAATTTTGCCAAAATGACCTAAGCTTTGAGAAAGTGACCAAAACCAACAAGTTTTGAATACAAAATGTGGTATGTTGGGAGTACTAAAACCAATGTACCTATTGTTTATGCAAAAGTCAACATTTTAGTTGACTAATGAAATGAATAGTGACATGAAAACTTGAAATTCAAAAATTGTGAAACTTAAAAGTGCAAAATGCCCTAGTAGGCCTAATGTGATTGGTTTGGATAGATTGGCATGCCAATAGGGTATTGTTTTAGCAGTACTGCGAAAGGAAAGGCTTTATCCCTGTATTCATGGCTTTATGCCCGTATTCATGGCTTTTATGTCTATTATGGGATATCATTTCTTTTTAGCCATCGATTGCATATCGTGGTTGACGTTCTGCGTCCCATGGTATGACGGCCCGAGGCACCGCGGTGTCCAGTGCCAACGACCCGTTATCCAGTCCAGTCGTCCAGTATAGGTTACTTGGGCATGGAAAAGTATAACTGTAATTGAACTGATTGTTAAAGAAAATACGAAAATTAAGTTTCAGGAATGATTACGATAGAATACAAAGAAACTCAAGGTCATGAAGAAAATAAATAAACAAAATGCATGAAGAAGTTAATATCATAAAACGTAATTAGCCCTCGACTAAACATTAAGTTGGTAATTATTCAGTTCTTATGAACACAATGGCTAAGAAATTATGATTTTTATTTGCATATTATTTCTTTCTATTTTATTATTTGCACCACTAAGCTTTATGCTTAGCGCGTCGCTTTTGCAACGCGTAGGTACTGAAGATTGGACAGAGGGCCAGTAGACCACAGATTCGGTAAGACAGTTCACAGTTCTGCATAGTGTCTGTGTCACCTCACTGTCAGCAGTGCATTGGTAGGACGCTAGATGTCATTTTAGTATTTTGTAATTGATTTTATTTTCTCATATGTATTTGAACTTATATAATATATTTTGATATTCATGTAAATAAGGTAAAGTGTGGTTGTAAATGGAAAAGTGAATGTTTATCTATGATATATGCATGGTATCATATGAGATGGATGAATGATTGAGAAATGAATGGTTGACAAATGTTGAGAACTGAAATTGAGAAATATTGATGAGATTTTGATATTGGAGTTTGGAAATGATTGAATGTGAATATTGGAAGTGTTTTTAACAGGTTCCGAAGAACGGTTTTCTCCATTTTTAGCCGGTACTCCGCCGGATTTTCTTTAAAATTTTCGGAACCTCAAATAAATTATAATTTCGATAAATGGCTTAAATAAATTATATTTCACAAGCTATATTCAAAAGGAAGAATAAAAATGAATTAAGATAAAATAGAGTGCTCGGCACACTGAGTGGCATAACTTGTTCGGCTACACTGTAGTCGGATAAGAGGTGTCACAATAGATGTTTGACTAGGTTATTACCCGTCTCTCTCATTTGTTGAGAAGACAATGGAGTTAGTGGTGTTTTGATTACCATGGTACGTGCACAGGCTTAGATTTTCCTCTGATTTGAGGTTAGATCTAAGTTTATTTTATCGTTATGGCCCTTGCAGAAGATTCATTATTATGATGGTACTATGCACGATGATTCGACCTCCCCGACCATAGGGAGTTAGAATCTGATTCGACCTCCCCGACCATAGGGAGTTAGAATCACATCGAATATGGCCCTTTCGGATTAGTCTTGCATATTTAATGAGATAAAGAATGATTTTTGAGATAAAGAATGATTTTTGAGATAAAGAATGATTTTTGAGATACAGCATGGTTTTTGAGATACAGAATGGCTTTTGAATACTAAAGAAGTGTGATTTCAATTATGATTTATGTATAATTGATTTTGTTGGAATTACCTAAATGGTTAGTTATGATTTGATAAATTGAATTTCATGATCGAAGTCATTTTATATAAATGATTCACATTATTGGCAATGAATATTTTGAGTTTTGGAATTTGATGAGTATTCAGATTTCCAAATTATTTACTGTAAATTTTGTCAATGTATATTGTACTATGTTTTAAATTATAGTTGTGCACCACTGAGTTCACCACTCAGCAATAGCTTTGTATGCTGTCGCAGGTAAGAAGAGCATAGAGCAGTGAGTAAGTTTCTTTGAAGACACATTCAAATCAGCTCCAGGTATATCATAGGTATACCCATGTACATAGGTTTTGATGTATGCATGTAATAATATGTATGTAAATTATTTGAGCAGTTGTATAAAAACTCTTATAAAATATTTTGGTATGTAATTAAATGTAAATTATTGTAAATGTAAATTTGGGATTTCATTTATCTGAATAGTTTTGTAATATTAATTTTGAGTCTTGTAATCAATGAAATGTTTCTTTTATGAGGAGATTGATTTGATTATTGAAATTTGAATTATGGGTTCAAATGAAGTTATTGAAGTTGTATTTGAGAAAATATATTGGGAGCATTTTCTTTTGCAGGATTGAAGAACTGTTTTCTCAAAATACAGCCGGCACTTTGCCGAAATTTTGAAAAAAAAAAATTTATAACACCAGATTTTAATCGATGATTTAAATTTCACGAAAATTGTTTTAAAATCCCTTGAAGTATATCTAATGGGTTATCGGTAGGCGAAGTACGGTAATTCATTAGGTGTACTACGGGATCATGTTACATCTTACAGGGGAGTAGGGTGTGACACTGTTCATCAATCGGTTTGTGCCAGAAAGCTTCAGGGATCAAAAGTAGTGGGCCTTTGAGGCCTTAAGACAGAATGGCAGGTCTGTAGATGAGTATGCTACAGAATTTCTAGAACTGAGCAGGTATGCCCCTACAGCAGTAGCTACAGAAACTATGAAGGTGAAGAGATTCCTAAAGGGGCTGGACAGGAGGTATACAAACCTGGCCATGATGTCTGATCAGTCTTTTGATGTGGTAGTTGATCGAGCCAAACAGATAGAGATTAGCTATGCTGTGGATGACAGCGGAAGGGCAAAGAAAAACAGAGCAAAGGGTTCTTCAGGTGCTCCCCATATGGGTGCTCCAAATAGTGGTGGCTAGAGTAATTTCAGAGGAAGAAGTAGGAACAAGAAGAGTGATTTTAGACACAAATCCTGAAGGTTCAGACCAGGGTACGGATCCAGCAGTGGTCACAGTTCAAGGTACAGCAGTTCTGGGTCTGGTTCAGGATCCTCCTTGGCACCTTGTGCACAATGTGGAAGAGGACATTCAGGACCTTGCATGATGGGTTTAGGAGTATGCTTCAGGTGTGGCCAACCAGGTCACTTTGCTAGGGAATGCCCCCTGTTCAGTGAGCGACAGATGGGGTCACAGGGTTTTGTTGCAAATGTTCCTCGCCAATTGTATTCGGGTGCTTCCAAAGATGGCAGCCGGGCCATACAACAGGCCGAGGACAAGGGGGACGTAGATTTGGAGGCAGATCAGGAGGTAAAAGTCAATATCAGGGTTCTGCCACTCAGGGTAGGGGTCAAGCTCGGGTTTTCACCCTGACCCACCAGGATGCTCAGGCTTCCAATACAGTTGTGGCAGGTATTCTACTAGTCTGTTCCTATGAGGCTCGTGTTTTAATAGATCCAGGTGCTACGCACTCATTTGTCTCCCCTGTGTTTGCCATGAGGTTGGGTAGAAACCCTACAACTTTAGAATGCCCTTTGTCGGTAACTACCCCACTTAGTGACAACATAGATGTAGATATGGTTTTTCCGGGTAGCCCAGTAGTAGTGGATGGAAAGATTCTCCCAGCAGACTTAGTTCCTCTACCAGTAATGGATTTCGATGTAATCTTGGGGATGGATTGGTTGCCAACTCATTATGCCACTTTAGACTGCAGGAACAAAAAGGTGTATTTCCACATACCCGGTGTGGAAGAGTTTAGCTTTGATGGTGACAGGAGCGTGGCTCCATATAACTTGGTGTCAGCAATTAGTGCTAGAAAAATGTTGAGGCGTGGATGCCAAGGGTATTTGGCATTGGTGAGAGATACATCTGTAGAAGGTGTCAACATGGAAAATGTTCCTGTTGTCAGAGAATTCATGGATGTCTTCCCTGAAGAGCTTCCAGGGTTGCCACCAGAAAGGGGAATAGAGTTCTGCATTGATGTTGTTCCGGGTACAAACCCCATATCAATGCCACCTTACAGGATGGCCCCAGCAGAATTGAAAGAGTTAAATGAGCAACTACAGGAGCTTTTGGACAAGGGTTTCATACGTCTGAGCACTTAACCCTGGGGTGCTCCTATGCTATTTGTAAGAAAGAAAGATGAGTCATTGAGGTTGTGTATTGACTATAGATAGCTGAACAAGGTAACTGTGAAGAACAAGTATCCACTTTCTTAGATCGATGACCTGTTTGATAAGCTCCAAGGGGCTAGATTCTTTTCCAAGATAGACCTGCGATCAGGCAACCATCAGTTGAGAATCAGGAATGAGGACGTGTCCAAAACGGCATTCCGAACAAGATATTGTCATTATGAGTTCTTGGTGATGTCTTTTGGACTCACTAATGCACCAGCAGCCTTCATGGACTTGATGAATAGGGTGTTCAAGCCGTTTTTGGACCGTTTTGTCATCATATTCATAGATGACATTTTGGTATACTCTCGGACCGAGGAGGAACACGTGTGGCACTTGAGGATGGTGTTGCAGACTTTGAGGGAGCACCAGCTGTATGCCAAATTTTTAAAATGTGAATTTTGGCTAGAAAGCATCTCATTCTTGGGACACGTGGTTTCTAGTGAAGGTATTCAAGTGGATCCCAAGAAAATTGAAGCTGTAACTGATTGGCTTAGGCCTACAATACCACCGAGGTGCTAAGTTTTCTGGTCCGCCGGCTACTATAGGCGATTTGTGCAAGATTTTTCCAGGATAGCGGCTCCCCTAACTAAGTTAACACGGAAGAATGTTCCATTCATTTGGACAGATGACTGTGAGAAGAGTTTCCAGACACTTAAGGAGTGTCTAACCACCGCCCCTGTGTTGACACTACCTATGAGTGGTGAAGGATACATCGTGTACTGTGACGCCTCCAGAGTTGGCCTAGGGTGTGTTTTGATGCAGAATGGAAAAGTAGTGGCTTATGCTTCAAGACAGCTGAAGAGGCATGAGCAGAACTACCTCACCCATGATTTGGAAATGGCGGCTGTAGTCTTTGCACTAAAAATCTGGAGACACTACCTGTAAGGTGAAGTGTGTGAGATATACACCGACCACAAGAGTTTGCAGTACATCTTCCAACAGAGGGATTTAAACTTGAGACAGAGGAGATGGATGGAGCTTCTGAAAGACTATGATTGCACTATCCAGTACCACCCTGGGAAGGCCAATGTAGTAGCAGATGCTTTGAGCAGAAAATCTTCTGGCAGTTTGGCACATATTTCAGCAGAGAAAAGACCGTTGATTCGGGAAGTACATGAGTTAATGGATCAAGGTTTAATCCTAGATCTTTCAGATGAGGGGGTATTGTTGGCTCATTTTTCAGTGAGGCCAGACTTGCGGGACAGAGTTAGAGTTTCCCAGCATAGAGACCAACAATTGATGAAGATCATAGAAAGAGTACAGAAGGTGAAGTTTGAACACCAGAGACCGTCAGGGAAGCTGCAAGAGCTCCCTATCCCAGAATGGAAGTGGAAAATGATCACTATGGATTTTGTGACTGGGTTGCCTCGTACCACGCGAGGGTATGATTCGATATGGGTAATTATAGACCGTCTAACCAAATCAGCTCACTTCTTGCCTGTGAAGACTACATATTCTGTGGCACAGTATACCCGACTCTACATTCGAGAAGTAGTCAGATTGCATAGAGTTCCGGCTTCCATAATATCTGACAGAGGGCCCCAGTTCACTTCTCGGTTTTGGAGAAAGTTGCAGGAGGCACTTGGCACACAGTTGAACTTTAGTATGGCTTTCCACCTCGCATGCACGGACAGATCGAAGGACAATCCAAACATCGAAGACATGCTTCGCATGAGTGTTTTGGATTTTGGAGGTCAATGGGATGATCACTAGCTTTGGTGGAGTTTGCCTACAACAACAAGCTATTATTCCAAAGATAGGGATGGCACCCTATGAGGCACTATATGGAAGAAAGTGTAGGTCTCCTCTGTGTTGGATGGAAATGGGAGAAGCGAAGGTGCATGATGTAGAACACTTCAGAGGTAGTTCCTTTAATTAGGGAGAGATTAAAAACAGCTTTCAGTAGGCAGAAGAGTTATGCAGACCCCAGACGGAGGGATGTGGAGTTTGCAGTAGGCGACTATGTATTCCTGAAGGTTTCTCCAATGAAGGGAGTCATGAGATTTGGAAAGAAGGGCAAGTTGGCACCTCAGTATATCGGACCTTTTGAGGTTACTGATAGAGTTGGAGCAGTTGCCTACCGGTTGGAGCTACCACCCAACCTTTCTCATGTTCATCCTGTGTTTCACATCTCCATGCTCAGGAAATACATTCCAGATCCTTCCCATGTGCTACAGCCGGATGAAATAGAGCTAAAAGAAAATTTGACATTTGAGGAGCAACCTGTAGCCATAGTGGACTACCAAGTGAGACAGCTAAGATAAAAACAGATCCCTATGGTTAAGGTTTTGTGGAGGAGCCAGTCGGTGGAAGAGTGTACCTGGGAGTCAGAACAGGACATGCGTAGCAAGTACCCTTATTTGTTCAATGTGTAATCATGTACTTTATTCTGCCTTGTGTAAAATTCGAGGACGAATTTTCTGTAAGGGGGGAAGAATGTAACACCCCAAAATTTTAAATTTTATTATTTTATGAGTGTCGACACCATATTTTGGCCGATCCCCAAAATCAATAAAACTTTGAAACTGACCTCAGTACTAAGTCTCCTTTTGACAACTAATCACATTTCCGATCTCTCTTTGATAGACAGTCACATTTCCGATCTCTCTTTGATAGACAGTCACATTTCCAATCTCTCCTCAAAGAATTGAATCAATGCTAAGTCCTCACATCAGTCAAATCCTTACCAGTCTATTAAATCGCTCACCGATCTCTCCGACCCGTTGTAGTATAAACGAAGTGAACTAGATCTTTTCTTACCAGTGTTATTGCCGATCTCCCTTTCAAAAGTTTAAGAGCTAAGGTTTTGGTCCGGTTTAATGAGGATTTCGATCTTAAGTGTTCAAGTCAAATTTCCAATTTTAATCAAGTCCCGTTCAGCATTTCTTCCCTACCGATCTCATGCTCATTGTGTTTTCCGATCTCTCACACTTAGGTTAATAATCATCTTCAGTTATTTCAACATACTCAGACAGTCATGTGTTTAATAATTTAGAAATTTTCCGATCATAACCATTCATCGAACAAAAAGGGCATTCCACTTCATTTCATTTCAAAAAATTTTTACAAGTCATTCGGCTAGGGGATCACCCCCAGCCTGATCTACATTTTGGTCATTTTCTCTCTCACCCTCGGCCTCCTCTTCGCTTTCCTCCTCGCCTTCGGGAGCCAGGTCGGCCATCCAAGAGAAGTACTCCTCTGGGTAACGCTTCTAGAGCTCGGCCAAGAGATCCTTAAGAGCGTTCACATAGGCACCGGCTATTCCTGTCACCATCTCTTCATCTTTTGCCTTAAGCTCCTCAGCAAGATGAGAGACCTGAGCAACTTCGTTGGCCCGGAGTGCTTGGACTTCTCTAAGAGCATGATCCCTTTCAGCCAGAACATGAGTCTGTTCGGCCATCTTATCCTCATAGTACTTCATTCGCCCCTCAATTTGAGATATGTAATCCCGAGCGGATGAGAGTTGGGATCGGAGGGATGCCACCTCTTGACTCTTCTTCTCGACCTCCTTACCAGTGCGCGCTTTTCCTGACTATGTGCTGGTTCACCAAGCATTCTACATTCAGACTCATGGATCGGGTTAGGATGTCGTCAAGATTGTCCGGAGACAGTCTGTCCCGATCCTCCCGAAGGCAGATGGAAGACCCCAAAACTTTGGCAAAATCGGGGTTCTCCCGAACGGTCCGGTTGTTCTCTAGGGAGGCAATAAGTACTTGGGCGCCACGAGAAAGGGGCCTCGTAGGAGGTCGAGAACGACCCCCTTCTGTGCTTGGAGCAACTAGAGTAGGTGGAGGCGGCTCTTCCTGTTGAGGAGGAGATCGGACAGCTTCAGTGATCGGCGGCCTCGAAGGTCGGGGCGGGCCTCCTTGCGTCTCCCCAGGTTCATGGCCGGGTGTTTGAAGTAGGGCCGAACGCTTCATCTCCTTTATTTTTCGGGAAATCTCTCTCTCCTTCTTCTGCTTCCTGGAACCTTCACCACCCGCCATACCTACACAAAAAAGAGGTCAGTGAGATCGCTAAGGTCCAAAGATCTGAGAAATAGAAAATACCGATGCCAAGATCAGAGAGCTGAAGCCCGCGCTTTTCGCCCGTGATCAACTCCATCGTCCAATGATGCAGCTCGGCAGTCACCGCATCTAAACAGGAGTACTTTTGAGTGGCAGCTTGATTCTTCAGCTCCATCACTATTAGGCTTTCCTCCTTGTTCAGGGTAATACGCTTCGGAATTAAGGGCCCCTGGTGCCACCAGCTACGGGGGAAGTCCTCGAAGCAGGTCGGATTTTTGCTCCTCAGAATGAAGAAGCGGTTCTTCCAATTCTTAAGGGAGGAGGGCAGATCGGTGAAGAGCCCGCAATGAGGCTTCGCCTGAAAGAACCAATGCTCGTCGTCCTTTCGGCGAGTTAGCCTGTGCAGTTCGGCGAACACCTTAGCCGTAGGTCTGATTCCCTTAGCTCGGCACAGGCCTCGGAAGGCTACCAAGATCCGCCACGAGTTAGGGTGAATTTGGGCGATGCACACTCGGTGGAATTTTAGGACCTCCTTGAAGAAGTCGTCCAGAGGGAACCGAAGACCGGCCTTTAACTGTTCCTCGTATACCATCACCATGTCATTCTCTTCAAAGGAGTGATCGGCTCGGTGATCGCCGTGACACCGGATAAGTTCATATGAATCGGGCTCAATGTTGTACTCCTGGCTAAATGATTATAGATCGAATTCTTGCAAGATCGACGGCAGCTCGTCCATAGGAAGATTCTCCCTCCCCGAAGGAGGTGCATGCCTTGATGGTGCGATCCGCCCTCGAGCTGGAACGGAGACCCTAAGAGGTTCTGGTTGTGCGCTTGGCCCGACCACCTCTTCTTCATCAGACGACCATGAAACATGGACGGAAGGTGGGCTTGCCGCTCTCTGACCTTCGGCGCCGCTCATTTTTAAGGAAAACAAAGAACTTAAAGCTAAAAGAAGGATTAAAACCCTTATCGGAGCTTGAACGGAGTCGGATTGGAATTGCTTGCGAGAGACAGAAAATGGCATAAGTAAGAAACTGGCTAACCCCTACCCCTATTTATACTCGTTTGAGCATTTAATGCTCACGATGTCCCAGGCAATGCATCAGTTAACGGGATTCGCCAGCTGTTCTGACACGTCTCTCAAATTCCATAAAGAGAACGGCTAATTAGAGATCGGCATATTAAGATAAATGTTTCGAATTGCGGATCAGTTAAGGGTTGTTCAGTTAGGAACCAGATCAGATAAAAACATCAGAGATCGGAAAGTAATCAGTGCAATAATAATAAGATAATAATTGACTTTTATTTCTAAAAGATCGGATTACATCGTTTGGGCGATCTCTAGGGATCGGAATAATAGAGATCGGAAGATGGGAGATCAGCATGAGAGATCGGAATAGGAGCGTGGGAGGGGTCGGAAGGCAAAAAGAATAAGACAAATCCCAAATAACCATCGTCAGAATCAGAGCCGAGGTAGTTAAAGCGTGGCAGACGAGATCTCCACCGCACGCCTAAGAATCGCCCGCAATGCTGACAAGTGCCAGGGTATGTCATGACAGTCCTGTACATCCCAATCTCCACCGTTGATCTCACTTGTAAGGACAAACCCGGAACCCTTGGATCAAGAGACAAGACGACAAGACCAGCGTCTTTCGCTCTTAGCCCTCAGATCACTCCTGACACCAGGATTTGAGACCGTCCGATTGAAAGAAGAAAAGGATGAATATCCTGAAGGATAATCTCAGCCGTTCATTTTGGTTCTCTTTAATTCTCAAGCATCCGATCATGTCCTTCAAAATCCAGACCCTCCATCTCCCTCAAAATAAATCCTGACCCTTCATGGGGAGCACCCGATTCCTATAAATACCTGCCTGAAAACTGTTCAAAGGGGACGGGCAAAAAAAAGAGAGGTAGTTATTATAGCGGAAGAACTCTGAAACTTCATTCAGTTTGTTGTTCTGCTACTTAGAAGTGTTGATTAGAAAGACTTTTGAAACTAGTTTTCTGAAGTTTTTTTTTTTCTTGAAAAGGATTCTGAATACTGGAACTCTACATTTTCAGTTTGTTCATTATCTGGTCACACTCTCACTTTCAGCCCTTTATCATCTCTGTTTTCATTCCCATTGTCCAAGCTCAACTTCATTCCACTCGGTTTTTATCTTAATCTGATTGCATTTTAGCTAAGCGCCCTTTAGTTCACGATGAACATCAGCCCTCCGGCTAATCAATCCGCTGTCTTATCACTATTTGTCACCCCGTAGTTATTTCAATAGATTTGGCTCCTTACAGGTAAGAGCTCATATTGTTGTTTTATTAACTGTTTACGTTTACTTTTCGCACTTTCTTTGTTCTTCTTACGTATGCAATTTTCTCCAAGTTCATTTTGTGCAAAAGAACCCCAAAGAATGTTACTCTCGAGTTATCTCTTTAGTGATCAGTCCATCATTTTATTAATCTTCGTCATTTCTGAATGCAAGCTTTCTAGCTCCTAGTAGCGTGTAAGTGGTTGGGTAAAACGTAGGTAACTACAACTTAAGGGTCTCTTTTAAAAGAGAGAGCCTGAATAACACGTCAGGAAAATAGCCAAACTATTAGGCTGACGTAAACGGCAATTCGGCAAGATGCCATAAAGTGGAATAAAACCAAAGTAAACGAAACAGAATAGATCGGACATTAATAGGTATTGGTAAGATGACTACATGGAAGGTCGGTAAATCAAGTCTAGTATCCCCCATTTAGTCACAAGGTATCAAGAAGCCTTATCCCCAGCATCTTTGAATGCCAGAATCCTTAGCTTTAGGCTCTTATGACATGTAGCTGAAATTAAAATTCGGGAGATTGGAAAAGTCCCTTTCAGGCTCATGTTAATCTAAAAGAGATCGGAGGAGAGTTCCTATCCGGTCTCAACTCAAAATTTTAATAAATATTAAATAGAGATCGGAGGAGAGTTCCTATCCGGTCTCAACTCAAAATTTTAATAAATATTAAATAGAGATCGGAGGAGAGTTCTTATCTGGTCTCAACTCAAAATTTTAATAAATATTAAATAGAGATCGGAAGAGAGTTCTTATCCGGTCTCAACTCAAAATTTTAATAAACGTTAAATAGAGATCGGAGGAGAGTTCTTATCCGGTCTCAACTCAAAATTTTAATAAGCATTAAATAGAGATCGGAGGAGAGTTCTTATCCGGTCGCAACTCAAAATTTTTAATGATTTAAAAGAGATCGGAGGAGAGTTCTTATCCGGTCTCAACTCAGAATTTTAACAAATATTAAAGAGTTCGGAGAAGAGTTCTTATCCGATTCTTAAATTAAATTTTAATAAAATATTCCTTTCAAATAAAATTAACATACAACAGTAACTCACTAAGGTTGTCTCATTTACTTATGTATCTGGGTGATCCAAATTTAGTGAAAAATCAAATGTTCCTTTAGTCAAAAGGATTAACATGTCCATTCAAGTCCTCCTAACTAATGCAAAATTAAATCTACTTACCCTTATTAAGGGACGAGGTGGGGTGCCTAACACCTTCCCCACCCGTTTACGGACCCCGAACCTAGAATCTCTGTCTTGAAGTGGTTTCATTTCAATCTATTTTCACAAATGGTTTTCTTTAGTTTCCCTCAAAACTAAAGTGGCGACTCCTCACTCTTTCCCACTTCGGTGAGGGTTCGTTCAGGCGACCGCAAAACCCCTTGCGACAATGAGTATTATTGATATTTTAATTTTATTTAAATTTTAAGAAATTATTTTAGATTTTTTTTTCGGATTTTGAAAATCGGGTTCGATTTTCAAAAATATAAACTTTGATGATTTTTAAAAATTTATTTAAAGACTACGTGGCAAAACTAAAAATATATTTGGAGTTTACAAATTTTTTTGAGTTTTCTGAAATTTTTTCAGAATTTTTGGACCTCGTTTTCGGTCCCGAGGCAGAGTAAAAAAATTCAAAATTTTGTATCCTAAATCGAAGCGGCCGAATCGAACAGGACCGGATCGGACCGGTCGAATCAGACCGGTCTTCTTCTTTTTCTTCCTCCTCCCCGCGCGCGTCCCGACCTCCCTCCCCTTCTCTCCCTTTTTCTCTCTCCTCCCTACTCCCCTTGTCGTACCGCCACCTCCCCTGCCACCCCAGCTCGCCGGCGCGCCGCCTCACCCCTCCCCCACCGCCGGCCTCCGCCTGGAACGCCAAAAAAGGCTCCTGAAGCGACGCGCACGCGCGTGCGACCGTTCGTCTTCCCGGCCAAAATCCGGCTGATCCGGCCACCAATCGGACCGGTTCTTGTGTCTAAACTCATCTACTTGTCGAGAGCTTTCCATAGACACTAAGAACACCGAAATCCATCTAGCAGTTTGTCTAATTTTTGCCCAGGAAGTTTTAGCCCATTTTGACTTTCGGGCTAGATTTCTCGCAAACCGTGAACCCCACGAGAAAACCGAGAGTACCAGAGAGCTCCACTCGTCGAGAGCTTCGCGGGGATATAAATTTCAAAATTTTCCGACACCGTTTTTCGGTGGGTCCCACGGAACTTCGCAGTGTTTTTTCGAGCATTAAATGAGCTTAGAAAATTCTGAAAAATTTATGTACTAACCCCCGTGTTGTGGGCTTCGTGTAGGTATCCTCAATTCACGGAAATTCGACAATTGTCCGGGTCTGTGAATTTCCGGCCAGACAGACCCGCTACCGGAAAAGTCTCCAAACTGGATCGAGGTTTTGGCTATCCCCCCATTGTCAAATGTCCCGAGAACGTCCCCAGAGTCGGAATCGGCAAAGGTAAACCCGAATCTTTCTTTTTCCTAATTTTCTAGTGCTTGAATAGGATTAAAAATCTATAAAATATTCGTGGTAGCTTAGAAAATTATGATTCTTTTTGCAATAGCCTAGTAATATTGCTAAGGACCGCGGGGCAAAGTTTTAGAATTTTTAGAGCTTGTTTGGGTAGTTTTTGCAAAAATGCTCAATTATAAGGACTAAATTGAAATTTTACATATTGTGATGGATGATTGATTTGATGGGCCCAGGAGGGGCTGTGTGATGAGATTGAGTTGTGGATATATGGGTTGTGAATATAGAAGTGTGTTTTGGACCCTTTTGCATGTTAGATAGGTCCTAGGTATAGGGGAGACTCTGCCGGATTTTCGGCACGACTTATGACGTATTTGGTCTTTTCTTGATTTGTACTGAGTCAATTATATTAAATAATTGTAATGTAATTGTCAGGTGAGACGGGACAGCCTTCTTCCTCCGCCCAGCCGCCACAGTGACCGTTGTCAAGTCTGTGAGTAAAATATTAATTTTAATTGTAATTTCGATATTATTATATATTCAAGCATGCCCATGCATCACTTATATGTATATATCTATGTAGTTAAAATTTAGGCACGATTTATGTTGCATTCATAATTGTTAAAGTGCCATGGATGTTGTTGTGGTAATTTGGAGCAGTGTGCATGCGTTAGCGTGCGTGTAATGTGGTGTGGACTATGGATAGGACGGGTAGACACGGCTTGAGATCTTCGCTGGGACCCGGTCCTTCGGGGTAGTCACAGCTTGAGTTCTTCGCTCGGACCCCGATTTGGTTTATTAAGCGAAAGTCCGGCTTGAGTTCTTCGCTGGCACCATATATTATGATTGATATTATTGAGTGTGTGAGTGCTCCAAATTACCTTTTTGCTGTTATGATTTGAAATTGTTGCTAATGTTGCATTTCACTTTACAGGTTGCATTAGTTTTAGATAGTTATAGAGATTATGGTTAAAATTGATATTTTACTCTCTGAGTCGAACGCTTACTCCTGTTCAATATTTTTCCAGGCCACAGGAAGATATTTTTGAGGTTAACCTGCTTTCTCCCTCGCAGGTCGATTATTAATGTTTGTATAAACTTGTTAAATCTTAGAATTTCCGTATGTGTTAGAAATGTTTATTTGATTTGGGTCTGTAAACTAAATTGTTATTTTGGACCTGTAAACTTAATATTCTATGCATGTTTGATGGATTGGATGAGGGAGCTAAGCTCCCATTTATTTTTATGCTGATGAGTATGTGGAGGGTGAGCTGAGCTCCCCAATTGAGTATTTATTGTGTTTACAGGTCGGGTGAATCAAAAACTCCCCGTTGAAATGTCCATTTTATGGCCGGACTCTGTCCGGTTGATTTCTTGAAATTGGGCCCAAATGGGCCTTAGAGTTAGGTTAAGTGAATAGTTAGGCTTACTACGGGCCTCGGGGGCTTTAGGCTGGCCCAGGTCCTAGTGCCGGTCTGGCCCATAGGTTGGATCGTGACAATTTGATTTATTTTGTGAAAAATAACTTTTATAGAAAAATATTTTTCGTTATTAAGTTATAATATTAAGTTAATGATATATGTTCATACCATGTATTTATAAAATTTTTCACATTTTAATAAAATTATTAAAGTTTAGAAAATATAAAATAATTTTTTCTTTTAAAAAAAGTCATTTTCTTTAAAAATAATTTAAATTTTCTTTTTATTAGAAAAATATTTTTTATTAATTTATTTTTTAAGTACTCTAAATATTAGAAAATTTAAAAAATAAATTTAAAAAAAAAAATACTTTTCGTAAAATAAATGTAACCTAAAAGTAACAAAGGAGGGATAAGTCTTTGCTATGCATTGAGTACTTAATAAAATTTTCAAATGGTTTATTAATAAAAAAAAGGAACATTTTCATTTTTTTTATTTTATTTTAATTTTTAAAAATTGTTGTAATGTATTAACTTTATTGATAGAACATCTACATAATTTTATTTTAATTGTTAAAAATTGTTGTAATTGTATTTAACTCTATTAATAGAACATCTAATTCTATTTTTTCACTAATCAAAAGCTATTTATAAAGATTTAATCTCACTACCATCTCAAGACATTCTAAATAATAATAATAATAATAATAATAATAATAATAATAGAATTAGACATCATGGGTAATTATAAATTAGTCAAAAAAAATTAAAATTAAAGGTTGAATTAGAAAAACATATAATGGAAATAATGCTGGCAATTAAGATAAAGTTATTAAGAATTAAACATTATGAATAATTTTTTTTAGAAAATTAATATATCAAATTTTATATTATAAAATTAATTTTTTATTTTAATTCAAAAAAATAGAGAAAAGATTTGAGATGAAAAATGAAAAGCAAAAATAAAAAATTTTTATAAAGTGTATACAGGGCTGAATTTCAAAATCAATATAATAAAAATGAACATATGATATAACTCACTATAATCGCCAAAACAATCTTAATAAAATTACATTCTCTATGACTGATACCATCCCTTTGGAGAGAAGAAAGAAAGAAAAAACGGCAATTACACTTTGAAAAATATGAGAATGGCTATCTCTCTGAAATGCTGCCACTATAAAATGCATTCACAGTATCCTCAATCGCCTCTACTCTCGCGATTCCAGCCCATAGAATCATGAAATGCTTCATCAGACAGCGTTCTGGGATATTCCCCATTGGTCTGTGAATGTAAACAGGGACCAAAACTTGAGTGTCTATCACACATCAAGTTTGGCAGCCCATTTTGCTTAGTATAACTGTCAAATGGATCACCAATGTTCATCATGCTCAATCCTGGCATGTCCAGCTGCATTTCGTCGCGATTAGGATGACAATTTAGGTCTAGTGATCCAGCACTGGTTTCAGCCACCTCGGTTTGCTTTCTGTTTTGACTGACTTCATTCCCTGAATTACTTACAGGCAACACTGCATTACTCAATTTGCTAATCATTTCAGATTCATCCTTGTGGTCATTGTTGTCCTTTTGGGAAATCTCAGCTTCATGTTCTTCTGATTGACGTTTTTTCTTACGCAGCATGAGGGTTTTAAACCGGCGCTTCACAGTCATGCACACATTGCATGTGCATGTGGGATTGTGCTTGCCTTTACCACTAGGTGGCTGAATGCACACAATACAAGTACAACCAGAGCGGTGCCGGGGATGCTTTGTAGTGGCTCCAACTGATGGCTCACCGGTGTCACCTATATTGTCTCCTAGCACTGCAGCACTAGCCAGAGCATCTAAGCCAGAAGGCTCACATTCAGGAGATGGCTTATGTCTCCCTACGATCCGTCGCTTCTTAAAATCTGGGAAAAGATACAGAGAGAGAGAGAAAAAAAAAAATCAATGGATGATATTGAGATTAAACAAGGATAAAAACTATACATTCTGATTGAAAACCATAATTAATGTTATCGTAATGACAATTCAATTTCCAAAATTAAAATGAGAGTGACCATACAATGCACGCAATAAGATTATTCAAAAAAATCTAGAGGTCATGAAACTTGGGTCTTTGTTTCAATTGAAGCATAAATGCATGTATCTATGATACATATAAGCTTTATGCACATGACAACTGTTTAATAACTTGATTCTTATTTGTAGGTAGAAGGCACGACGGCTGAGTCATACCTTTGCTCAATCTTAGGAGATTATCCAAATCCTTTGGACTAATCTCCTCTGGTGCTGAACATAAACACCTAAAAGCAAATTGTAGACCAGAAAATAAATTAAAAGACATCTCTGACTGATGAAAGAAATTCACATGAAATATTCCAAAATCATACCAAAAAAATGAAAAAAAAAAAAATCTCAAACCTGCTTGAATCCCAAATGTTGTCTGAACAGGTCCATTTTGGAGGAAGAAGAACATGCTCTGGCAATTTTCGCCATTTAGAGCAATCATCACATTGAGCCCATTGCTCCTGTCCCCTGACAGGAGGCTTAATAAATTCAGCTCCCATACAAATTGCATTTAGCACTTCACTAAATGAACATTTGAATGCAGTAAATAAAAAAAGAAAAAACATAAAAAAAAACGTCATCCAACCATGGTAGACTGCCATATTGCATGCCATTTAATGTATAGTGCTTTTGAAGATAATACTGATGATAACAAGGACAACAATAAAATGATCATGATTTCAAGAAAAAAGGGTCTCTGAAAAGAGGACAAGAAAAAAAGGAGAATAAAAAGATAGAAAAGGAGACAAAAGAAGAATGTGAACGTAATAAAGAAAAAGGGAAAAAAAAGAACAGAGCCATCACAGAATCTCTGTTCCTCACAAAATTAAATGTTAAAAGCAGCATGCATGCTATAATTGTAGTGCTTTTGAAGAAAATATTGATGATAACAAGGACAACAACAATAATGATATGATCATGATTTTGAGAGAGTAGAGTCTTTTAAAAGAAGACAGGACAAAAAGGGGAATAAAAAGATAGAAAAGGATACAAAAGAAGAATGTGAATGTAAAAAAGGAAGGGGGAAAAGAAAGAACAGAGCTGCAGAATCTCTGTTCCTCGCAAAATTAAATGTTAAAAGCAGCATGGGAAAAGCATGCTATTTAGAAGGCCTTAGTTTTCATCAATAACATTGACTATGGCATTGTACATTGACTTTGGCATTGTACAATGCCTTGATTATTCAAAACAAACAGGACCTTGATCCAAATTAGATTAGATAATGCATAAGCATTATGCATTACAATGGATATCATGGGAATGTAAAAGGTATGATAAATTGTCAAATCTCAGCTGAGAGAACTCATACATTTCCTTTATCACTTATTGGCAACTTAATAGCAAGGCCACCATCCCTTCCTTTCTTTGAATGCAGAATCAATAAAATGATTAGATGATTCCTTACCCAGAAGATTGATGGGCAAATATGGTCCTCTTGCCAAAAACTGGAGGCTCCTAAATGACATAAACAACATTGGTCACACATTTAGCCACAAACAAAAAATGTAAAATTTAAATATGTATAGTTCCAATATGGACGAATTGTGAAGGCAGTTACGAAACTTGACATGAATCCTCATTTTGTTTCATACGAATAACAACTTTGACATGAGCAGGAAGATTACATATGCTTTGATCCACTCAATCCTAAACAGAATGGCTTATCTCTGATTGACACATCCTAAGATAAAAGGAAGCATGTGCAACTCAGTAGAGTTCCATGGGGGAAAGTCCTGCCCATTTGGGCTCTAGCTAGGATCATCAGATTCACAATGTAAGCATTCCACAAGCATCCCTTAACAGGATAAGGAAGGCAGTACCACACTGATACACAAGTTTGGAACATAAAAGTTCAATGATCAAGGTGGAAATAAATGATAAATAATCAATCATGCATTTTCCCTTCCAAATACATTAATCATTACTCCATTTGTAACTAACATTAGAAACCGACAAAAATGTTGAAAATCAGAAACTTACATCAAATTCTTCAAATTCATGGTCCTCAATTGTGACAATGCTTGGCTTGACACTTGGAGGAGGACGAAGCAAGTCCTGTGCTTCCTCCCATGTAAGCCGCAACTCCAAAGCATCTTCTCTATGCATGAGTAGTCTCTTACTCTTAGGCCCAATATTCCTATTCCTCTTCTTCTCTGCTGTTGGTTGATGCCGTGCATCCCCATTTATCTTGCCACCTTGACTCTCACCCTTGTTCCAGCCAATATCACCGTCGGCTTAATTCAAAAGTTCAGACAGAAATTTAGGTGAATAGTCTTGCTTCCATAAAAGATTTGGAAAAGACCAGAGCAACCACTTACTGTAACAATACCAGAAAAAGAAGTTTCTGCTGAAGCAGTACCACTAGGAAGTGCAGTTGTTTGGGCTTCCTGTTAGTTGAACAAGAGAATTAAGAATATTTAAGTTTGCAAGATATGCGACAGTCAAATGGCAGCTGAAGGTAAAAGAATAAGAAAGTGAAGTGAAATGTGCTAATGAGGCTTAACCTGTGTATCTGAGTTGTTTGTTGCCTTGCGAAATCCCATGACAAGTTTGCCTCCAGGATCTATCCGGCTAAATGTTACTTCAATAAAAGAAAGATACAATTAGGAGAAGAACATATTCATAACCACTGAAGGAGACAAGTGAAAAATATGACAGAACAAGAAATCATGTAGCAAGGAGATGCAGGATCATTAGTGTGCTCCTTTTTGGGGGAAAAAAGAATTATTTCAGCAAAAATGAGAAAAAAAGAGTTCTATGGATTGATTTGGGTCAGAGCATCTATTTATGCTAAACCTAGTCATATTATTGTTCCACTAATGTCCAAACCATAACCACCAACTCAGTCCATAAAAGGCTTCTGTATAAACCAATTCAGTATCAATAGCTATATTTAGAATACAGTAACATAAATATCTCGAGCATTCAGGTGTTAATATCAAAATTTAAGCAAGAATGAAATCAAGAATACTTGTATCACTCGCTCATTTGCATAGATCGTATGCTAAAGCATTAAATTTACCATCCCATATATAACACATATCTTGAACAAAAGTATTAATATGACATTTGAGCAAGAAATGAGCAATCATACTTGTATCACCCGCTTGTAATTGCATAGACTGTATACAAGGGGTTACGCCCTCCAAGACATACATCCTACTGTTGTTATTGGGCCAAAATCTGAACTGAAATGTCCATTCTCTCCCCTTAAAATCTTGAATCCTTAAAGGAACGCCTTCAGATTGAGAAATAGGAGGAAAATATGCCTGCACCGGATTAAAGTTTACAAATACAAAAGAAAAGGAAAAGGGAAAGAAACGCTAGGAGGGGGAAAAAAAAGAGACAGCCTCCACAATTTAACACTTACTTCTGCACATGCTTTTGGGAGAACTAGTCGACCAATTCGACCAGCATCACTGGCACTGAGAACCTTCTCAAACAATGGCACAATATTGGAATTCAAACTAGTAGATATTGTACTTAAGGTTAACGCTATTATAAGGATTAAATGATAAACAAGAGCATACATACATTTCAAAGAAACAGGTATGTCTAACAAATTTAACTTAGAATTAGAGGATACTCTCCAGACAATTGCTGCAGCTCTAGATCAGTGATCCTTGGCCAGTAACGGGGAAGTAACTGGTTCTTCCCCCGCCCCTCAGCAGGTGTTCTTGCAATCCGCAACTCAGGAACCACAGCATTATTGGTCTCTGAACTCCCAGCAGAGCCAGGCTTTGGGAGCTTGGGCAATATTGGGCGAGATCTTTGCCCTTGCTGAAAGGGAGGTGTTATGCTTTTTCCTCTTCCTTCAACAGCTCCACAAGGATATGGACCAAAGCTTGTAGTTCCTGATGGAGCTCCCAATGTCATAGTCAAAGATGGAACAAGTGATCCATTCATGTCCCTCATCTCTAATATTGGTCTAATACTGTCTGGCTTGGCAAACCTAGATATTCCAACTGATAACTGAGATTCATTTGAGAAGCCTGTGCCAGCTTCCCCAATTGGATGAATGACCTCCTCTTGTCTGAAATGCCCAGGACTTGCATTTGTGTCAGCTCCTTCAGACTGACACAATAGTGTGGGTTTATTAGCCTCCATGATTCTGCACAGCTGAGCAAGTTTTCCCTCATCGAGGGCACTACCAGCCACTCGATTTTCTGGAGGAGTGGATTCCAGACCAACAGCATTGTTTGTTGTTACTGAGCCAAAAGCATTGGAAATCTCATTACTATGGATCTACAACACGAGAGAAAAGGAAATAAACAAAAAAAAAAATGTTAAGAGGCCATTGAAAATTCTATATCTCTAGCAGCCAAATCTTATAACAACAGTTGACAAACTGATACGAACTTAGGAGAACCACACCCTAAAAGCTAGCTATTGAGGTTGGAGAGCCCAAGTCCATATATACCCCACATTGAAATCTCATACTTTCAATGTGGGACACAAGTTTTGCTAGCATCACATCAACAAACCAACTCATAGAGATCCATATTTATATGCCAAATTTTTATACAAGATGAAATAAGTTTCCATAATTAAACAGCTCTTTTCCATGTCAGCAACAGCCACCTCTATGTGAGCAAGCAATAATCTTGAAACCATATGATCTATAAGACAGTATTCAGATAGCACCACAAAATGTACCATACTCAAGACTTGAAGTCGCAAAAACTATAATTCTTGTAATCCATTTTGATATTGTTTACCTAGAAGGCTAGAACAAAATGTCACTCCATATTCTGACAGTGTGACCACTAGCACTAGAAAACTAAAAACCCAGCAAGCCAGTATACAAACACAATGATTATGACAATTTGAAATGCCAGAAGCTATTCATCTTACCGATCTTACTGAGTGAAGTTGAGAAATCTTTGCACAGCTAGTACACCCAACACCCCCGAAGTCCAAAATCTCAAGTAAATAAGTAGAAGCTATGCATCCACAGTGGAGACGCTGCAATGTCAATTCAATTAGACTTCTCTCTCTCTTTTTTTTTATTTTTTTGCCATAAATTTCAATGAGAGTTAAAAAGGTTGGATAAAGAACAAGAGGATTTAGACAAAATAAAATCAACTAGAGCTTACCTTGCTACATATTTTGCATTCCCTCCAACCAGATTCTTCCAAGTGGAATGTATCACAATAAACTGAATCATCATATGTAGATCTATTGTATAATGCACATCAAATATAATGAACAAGGTTAAGTTGAAAATTAATATATGAAAAAGAAAATTCTAAATCAAACAAAATAATGGATCATAAACAGAATACTTGTTAAACAAAAGGTAAAGCATCTCCCAATACATGCACGGAATTTAACACTAATGTAAAAGTTAAAAAGAATGAAAAACAACGAATTGAACATTAACCCATAATTAGAAAATGCATAAGAAAATCTCTTTGCAGTTGAGAATAAAGCTTAAAGCAGCCCGTAGAATTCATAAAAAGAAACTAGCAATAAGGAGTCAAGAAGATATAGACAAAGACAAACAGAAAATTTTAAATACTTAGTTATGGGAAACTTATGGATACTACTAAACACCTTTCTGCACGCCATCCTTTTCCCAGTAAACAAGTAATTTTTCGGTCCTAATCACACGAACAAAACATTATCTGAGTTCTGAATGTGATGAATGCAAAAACATATGGATCGGACAAATTACAAAGCAGCCAATAATTTGCAGTTCATTGTTATTTATGTGCTCATAAATATCATGGTCAAATCCAATTTGGTTTCCTTCAGAAATTTACAAAACTTTCAGGGACAGAAATTAAAACGTAAAATATTCCTTTTAAACAATAAAATAGACAGAAGCTGCTTTTGGTGTTGCACTATGGATGATCATTATGGCTATTGATATCTAATTATGGGTGGTTTCTTAACCATAATATCACAATTTTTTCGTGTGTAATTACACATACAATACCATATTGTAGCACATAACAGCAATCCAAATCCAATTCACAAAATACCTGCAAATCCATAAAAATCGTAAATCTAGTCATATCCCTAAACTGCCCTCACAGCATTGAACCAACTAAAAGATTACAATAAAACAGCTAATAAACGAAATTTAGGTAAGAAAAGTCTAAAAATAGAACAAAAATTACCCGCAAGTATAGCAGAGACAAGCATATCCACCAGATCGCAAACGCCAGCCCCTCTTCCATTCACGGGTCGTAGTAGTTCCACACGATGCATTCATGCAAACCTTGGACCCCATTTAATCCCAAAACGAAAAATCAACCCTTCCAACCATAACCACACAACAAAAACTCCAAATCAGAATCCAAAAAAATCCCTTCTGACCAAAACCCACAACAGATCAAAAAAAAAAAAGCACAAATTTCGCATCATCTCCCTCACATTCATGCGCACATACAGCATTCAAATTCAAATCAATGTCGTCTTAAAAATTCAATAATCCCAAACATTAAAACAAAACCCATATAAACAAACAATCTGTGAATTGCAGTACCCTAATACGAAAAAACACTGAAATTAGTGAGTAATAGTGGTCCAAGTGGAAGTAAAGGCAAGGCAAAACACGGTGAAGAAGCGGTTTGAAGAGCAACAGAGCTAAGATGCGCAACGGTGATGGTGAATATGTGGGCGAAGACCAAATATAGAAGGCGCGGTCGCTCCTCTGTCCTCTCTCTATCTAATTCTATATACACTTTACAGTGTATGTGTATATAAATATATGAGTTTTGTGGGGCTGTTAGAGAGAGAGGAGAGAGAATGCATGCAAAGCAACAGATGCATAAAATGCATGCACGACACTTGAAGGACACACGGCTTTAACTATTGCAAGTCTTCTCTTTTCTCTTGTTTAAAAATAATAATTATTATTATTATTATGGCTTCGCTTTGTGAGAAGGGGCTGTGAATTTCGGACAGTGATAAGAGGACCCGACGGTTTCGTGAGATTCTGTGACCTATGATTTGGAGATAAGAGTGATAGGGTGACGTAGGGGTGCACAGTTCGATTTTAAATCAAAATCGAATTAAAATCGGTCAAAATTTGAATCGATTTTGAACTGGATCGAAACCATCCTTTTGCGATTTGATTCAGTTTCATATTTTTTAAGAACCGTGTACCGGCAGTTTCAAATCAGATTGAACCGACGATTTAAATATAAAAAAATTTAATAAATATGTTACCTCACTCCTAATTCATTTATATATATCATTAATTCTCTACACAACTATTCTAGACATTTTCTTCAATTCTTAATATTTTTTCAATTTTTCTGAAATTCTCTAAATAATTATTTTCTACACTCATTTTAATTTTCAATACTCTCTCAATTTTTCTACTTTATTATTTTATATACTTACTGAAATTTTCAATACTATCTCAATTACTTTATTATTACTTTAAATCCTCAATAAAATTTCCAATACCCTCTATTTTAGTTTTTTTTTTCTCTTTTATACTTTTTAATTATCAATTATTATATAATTTTTAAAAAAAGGCAAGTAATAGAACTAAAAATTTTTATTCCTCTAAATCCTAAGAGGATATTTAGGCAAAATTAAGTTCATACACTTTTTGCTAATTTCTTTAAAAAAAATTAATTTCATCTCTAGTTTTTTAATCAGGTTCAAGTCTTTATTTATTAAATTTTTCTTAAAGATAAATTATTTTCTTTCTTTTTTTTCTTATTTCATTTTGATTGAAAGATTTCTAAGAAAAATTAAAATATTTTTATAAATATAACTTAAATTTTGAATCAATAAAATTTTTTTCTAATTTTTTTTCTCTAAGCTGGGTAAACCATCCCTAAACCGCTTCCAAACCGTCCTTCAAATTATCTTGAACCGTTCTTTTTCGAACAACCTTTCAAACCACTTTAAACCGGGGCTCAAACTAGAACCGGCGGTTCAGGAACCATCTACCAAATAGTCCCCTGGCGGTTTAGTTCAGGTTCATGATTTCATTGAACCCAAACCAGCAGTTCAGGAACCATAACCGACGGTTCCTGAACCGTGGCCACCCCTAGGGTGACGGATAGTTGTATATATGCATATATATAAAAAATTAGTTTTTGACATGAATTTAAATTCAACAATTAAAAGAGATTTTAATATCACTGATTTTTTTTAATCCAGAATTAAATTTCATTACTGAGAAACAAATTACACAGTTCAAGTACACCAATAATAAACACCTAGCTACTTCTCTAAAATCAAATCCAAATTTAAACCTAGAATAGAAATGTCACGACATTATCCCACAGGCCGGACTGATACTAAGACTTGGGTCAGTATAAGACTCCCCAAAACTCACAGTAAGTCTAACTAATCTCTAACCCATCCATGCAGCCCATATTTTGAGCCTAATTCCAAGAAATCAACCGGATCAAATCTGGCCATAACATGGACCATCCAATGAAGAGTTCTCAACTCACCCGACCTGTAATCTCAAAATAAAACTATTTGGGAAGTTCAGCTTACCCTTGCAATCATCCATAGCCAACTCCCTCATTCAATAAGTCATCCATCCACATATTTACATATTCATAGATTAATAAGTTTACAACCCTTAAATAATTTATTTTATGGTCCCAAGCTAGATAAAATGATTCTACACATGTAGAGATTTAGAATCCAAATTTAATATTACAAAATACGAGAATAACAGCTAGTAGACCTGCGAGGTAGAAAGCAGGTTAGACACAAAAATAATCACTCCTGTAACCTGAAAAAATGGGTGAACAGGAGTGAGCATTCGACTCATAGAGCAATATATTGATTTTAAAAATAATTTCTATAATTATCTAGTTCTAATACATACCTAAGGATGAAATGCAACACCGATCAATAATTTCACCAATTTCAAGCAATATCCACACAAACAATAATTTATAGTACTCACACACACTAATACATCACAACAGATATATACATATGGGAGCTGATTCCCTATACAGCTCTCTTAATCCAAGGCCTGCCAGCGAGATCAACTCGAGTCGGACTTTCTCTTAATAATCTAAATGTAGGTGTTAGCGAGATCAACTCAAATCCGTATTCACCCTGACTTTCTTAAAAAGGACCGGGCCCTAAGCGAGACTAGCTCAAACCGATTTGCTCATCCTACCCATATCCATCATACCACACCACACATACGCTAACACATGCACATAGCTCCAAATTACCCCAAGGCGACATCCATATCCATTTTTCAAATAAGAAAATGCAACATAGAGCGTGCCTAGCATTTTACCACATACAGATATTTACATGTGATGCATGAGTATACCTTAAATATATAATAATATTGAAATTGTAAATAAAATCGAAGATCACTGCTTAACCGAAGATCACTGCAGCGGTTGGGTGAATAAGGAAGGCTGGTCCGGCTCACCCAAAAATTATATCAAATATTTTATCAATATTTATTCAAACAAAAACTTCAAAAGTTTAAAGGACAAATCATAAGTTTTATCGAAAACTCAACAGAGTTTTCCCTATACCTAGGACTTACCTAACTTGCAAAATGATCCAAATAACACTTCTAATACACAAATCCCACAGCCATATCTTATCAGCATCATATGGCCCCTCCTGGACCCTCCAAAACAATCAATACTCACAATTTTAGAAAATTACATTTTAGTCCCTATAATTATAATTTTATTATATCATTTAAACGAGCTCTAAAATTTCTAAAGTTTTTCCCTGCAGTCTTTAATAATATTATGAAGCTAATACAAAAGGATTTTTAATTTTCTAGCCACCCACGAATATTTTATAGATTTTTATTCTAAATTTGACACTAGGTAATTAAAGAATCTTAGGGTTTGGGTTTGCCTATGTCAATTCTAATACTTAGAACGTGTCTGGAGTATCTGAAAATGGTGGGATAGACTATAACTTCAACCCGAATTGAAAGTTGTTTTGGCAGCATGTCTATCTGGCTCGAAAATGCAAACTCGAGCAATGGTTGAATTTCTATGAAACAAAAGTACTTACGCAAAGCCCATAGCACTAGGGACTAGAATAAAATTGTTAGAAAATTAAACAAGCTCATTTAAAAGCTCGAAAAAATACTGCAAAGTTTAAGGGACCCATCCAAATTTTAGTGTCAGAAAATTTTGAAATTTATATGGTTGCAAAGCTCTCGTCGAGTAGAGCAAGTTAGTACTCTCAGGATTTTTGTGGGATTTTCCGATTTGGGAAAAATTTAGCCCAAAAGTCGAAATAGGCTAAAATTTTTTGGACAAAAATTGAACAAACCACTTAATGGAATTGGGTGTTATTAGTGTCTATAGAAAGCTTTTAAGGAGTTGTTGACACCATATTTTGGCCGATCCCTGAAATCAATAAACTTTGAAGCCGATCCCCTGCACTGAGTCTCCCTCTGCCAGCCAATCACATTTCCGATCTCTCCTCAAAAGGAATCGAATCAATACTAAGTCCCTATAACATTTAAAGCCTCAACGATCTCTCAAACCAATTGTCAAGTCCCCTGACCAGTCAATTATATTTCCGATCTTTCTTGTCAAACGAGATTGAACCAACACTAGACCTTCGTGCCACCAGTCTTATTGCCGATCTCTCTTTTAAAAGTTTGGGAATAATAAAGTTAAGGTTCCGATCTGGTTTAATGATGATTCCGATCTTAAGTGTTCAAGTCAAATTTCCAATTTTAATCAAGTCCCGTTTAGCGTTGGTTCCCAGCCGATCTCATTCTTATAGTGTTTTCCGACCTCTTACACTTAGATTAATAATAACTTTTAGTTGTTGTTCTAATATTCTCAGACAATCAAGTGCTTATGCAACTTAGAGACTTTCCGATCACATCCAATCATTGAACAAAAGGGGAACTTTCATTTCATTTCAAGTTTATACAAGTCATTCGGCTGGAGGATCACCCCCAGCCTGATCTACATTTTGTTCGCTTCCTCTCTCACCCTCAGCCTCCTCCTCACTATCCTCACCTTCGTCCTGGGGAGCCAGATCTACCATCCAAGAGAAGTCCTCCTCGGGATATCGCTTCCTGAGCTCGACCAAGAGATCCCCATGAGCGTTCACATAAGCACCGGCCTCCCTCGTCACTGCCTCTTCTTCTTTTGCTTTAAGCTCCTCAGTGAGGCTAGCGACATCAGCGGCTCGGAGCACCCGAACCTCTTCAAGAACATGGGCTTGTTCGGCCAGCTTATCCTCGTAGAATTTCATCCGCCCCTCAATTTCGGATATGTAGTTTTGGGTGGATGAAAGTTGAGACCGAAGGGAAGCGGCTTCCTGACCCACCTTTTCAACCTCTTGCCTCAAGCGGTGAGCCTTTTCTCGGACAATGTGTTGGTTCACCAAGCTCTCCACGTTTAGGCTCATAGTCTGGGTCAAGATGTCATCGAGGTTGTTCAGGGATAGCCTATCCAAATCCTCCTGAAGGCAGATAGAGGCCCCCAAAACCTTAGCCAAACCCGGATTCTCCCGAACAGTTCGGTTCTTCTCCAGGGAGTGGATCAGTACTTGAGCGCCGTGGGAGAGGGTCCTCAAGGTAGGATGGGAAGAACCCCCTTCCGCACTCGAAGCAACTGGAGGGGGTGGTGGCGGCTCTTCTTGGTGAGGAGGAGACCAGACCACTTCTATGTCAGGGATCGACTGTCCTGAGGGTTGAGACGAGCCTCCTTGTATTTCCCCAGCATCATGCCTGGGCGTCTGAAGCAGCTCGGCCTGCTTCATCTCCCGCACTTTCTGGGAGACCTCTCTTTTCCGCTTCCGGCTCTCCTTCGAACCCTCACCGCTCGTCATACCTGCACAAAGAAAATGTCAGTGAGATCACTAAGGCCCAAAGATTAGAGATATAGAAAATACCGAGGCCGAGGTCAGAGAGCTGAAGCCCGCGATCTTCGCCAGTGATCAACTCCATTGTCCAGTGATGCAATTCGGCTGTCACTGCATCTAAACAAGAGAACTTCTGTCGGGCCGCCTGATCTTTTAATTCCATTACCATTATGCCCTCTTCCCTATTCAGGGTGATGCGCTTCGGAATTAACGGACCCTAATGTAGCCAGCTGCGTGGGAAACCCTCAAAGCCGTTCGGAATTTTGCTCCTTAGAATAAAAAAGCGATTCTTCCAATTCTTCAGAGAGGAGGGCAGATCGGTAAAAAGCCCGCAATGTGGCTTCTCCTGGAAGAACCAATACTCGTCGTCCTTTCGACGGGTTAGCCTATGCAGTTCGGCGAACACCTTAGCTGTAGGACTGAGTCCCTTAGCTCGGCAGAGGCCTCTGAAGGCTACTAGGATCCGCCACGAGTTCGAGTGAACTTGGGTGATGCACACTTGGTGAAATTTTAGAACTTCCTTGAAGAAGTCGTCAAGAGGAAACCGCAGCCCGGCTTTTAATTGCTCTTTGTACACCATGATCATATCATTCTCTTCAAATAAGTGATCGGCTCGAAGATCGCCGTGACACTTAATGAGCTTGTATGAATCGGGCTGAATATTATACTCTTGGCTGAACAACTGAAGGTCGGCATCTTGAAGAATTGATGAAAGCTCGTCCATGGGAAGGTTTTCTCTCCCTGAAGAATGTGTTTGACTCGAAGGTGCCACTTGACCACGGGCCGAAACGGAGGTCCTAGGAGGTTCAGGTCGCCCGCTTGGCCCGACCACCTCTACCTCATCGGACGACCACGAGATCTGAATGGAAAGGGGGCTTGCCGCTCTCTGACCCTCGGCGCCGCTCATTTTCAAAGGAAATAGAAAATTTAAGCTAAAAGAAAGATCAAAACCCTTACCGGAGCTTGATCGGTGTCGGAAGAACTTGAAAAATCGAGAGAATTTTGGAATCGCTCGCAGGATGCTGAAAATGACATAACAGAGTAACTGGCTGACCCATCCCCTATTTATACCCGTCTAAGCATTTAATGCTCACACTGTTCCAAGCGGTGCATCGGTTAGCGGGATTCGCCAGCCCTTTCCTGACACGTCTCATGAATATTGCAGAAATTCCATGATAAGGAGAGATCGGCTAGTTAGAGATCGGTGAATTAAGGCGAATGTTTGGAAGTACGAATCGGTCAAGGGCTGTTCAGTTAGGAACCGGATCGGATAAACACATCAGAGATCGGAAAATAATCAATGCAATAATAATAAAAATGATAGTTGTCAAAATAAAATTTTATTGCCGAAAGGTCAGATTACATCATTTGGGTGATCTCTAGAGATCAGATTACATTAAAAGTAGGATTACATCATTTGGGGTGATCTCCAGAGATCGGATTACATTAAAGGTCTGATTACATCATAGGGGCGATCTTTAGAGATCGGTGGAACATCTTATCTTATAAAGGCCTATGTCAAAACCTAGTCTCGTGGCTGAATCAAAAGATTTGTCCGGCCATAGACAGCGGATAGATATACAGCTCAGATGGGGTGATTATGACTCTCATGAGGATGGAGTCATCTCCACCATCATCGACCAGAACCGAGCTGTAGACAGGACGCCCAATGTGGTGAGGAGCCAAATGAACTTCAAGTGGTAGTCACCGATGTTAAGGGGAATATTAGCAGTCTTCTCGCCGAAATCAGTTCGTCGACTATATCGGTCAAACGATTCGAGATCGACACGATCGAGGTCCTCGATCTAGGTCGGCAAATTAGTCCGGTTCTCTCACTGTCATCAAATGGAGTTATCGTAATTCTCTGATCACTGGGATCGTAAATTTTCAGTCGAGGAATCAAAAGGACAATCGGAAAAAGATCAAAAGCAACTATCATGGTCGGGATTATTGCCGGAGCGGTTAGAACAGGAAATGTGAGAAGGAAGAGGAGAAAACCAAATGCAGAGGGGTTTCCCATTGAAGGTATATATATAGGGAAAGTCTGAGCATTTATTGCAAGTAGAAAACGAAGCAGATGCCTCAGGAATCGAAGGAATGAATGCTTTGACTGAATCAGACCGGATAAAGGGGAAGACCGGAGTAGGAGAGGTCGGAAGAGGGGAGCCCGGCATGAGAGATCGGAAAAGGATCGTGTTAGAAAGATCAGAAGGGAAGGGAGGTCGGAAAACAAAGAGAATAAGACAACTGCTGCTAAATGTCGTCATAATCAGAGCCGAGGTAGTTAAAGCGTCGCAGACGAAATCTTCACCGCATGCCTCAAAATCGCCCACATTACTGACAGGTGCCAGAGTATGTCATGACAGTGCTGTACATTCCAATCTTCACCATTGATCTTACTTGTAAGGACGAACCCGGAGCCCTTGGATCAAAGAAGAAGATAATAAGACCGGCGCCTTTTATTCCCAGCCCTCGGATCGCCCAGGACAAGAAAATTTGAGCCGTCAGATTAGAAGAGAAAAAAGACAAAAATTTCTGAAAAGGATCTCAACCGTTCATTCTGATTCTCTTTAATTCCCAAGCGCCCGATCATGTCCTTCAAAATCCAAACCTTCCATCTCCCTCAAAATGAATCCTGACCCTTCATGGGGGGGCACCCGGTCCCTATAAATACCTGCATGAAAACTGTTCAAAGGGGGACGAATGAAGAAAAAGGTGGTGACTATAGCGGAAAGACTCTGAAACTTAATTCAGTTTGTTACTCTGCTATTTTTAAGTTTTCATAAGAAAAACTTTAGAAACCAGTTTTCTGAAGTATTTTTTTTTGCAAAGGGATTTTTGAATACTGAAACTCTCCATTTTCAGTTCGTTCATTATCCTGTGACACTCTCACTTTCAGTTCTTTGTTATCTTTATTTCCACTCCCATTGTCCAAGCTCAACTTCATTCAAACTCGGTTATTATTTTGACCTGACTGCATTTTAGCGAAGTATCCTTCATTTCAAGGTGAACCTTAGCCCTCAGGCTATCAGCCCGCAGTCCTATTACGTTTTGTGATTCTGTAGTTAGTTCAATAGATTCGGTTCCCTACAGGTGAGTGCTTATATCGCTGCTTTATCAAGTGCTCGTTTTTATTTTATGTATTTCCTTTGTTTTTATGTTTGTAATTTTCACCAAGTTTATATTGCGTTAAAAAATGCGAAGAAGGTTATTCTCGAGTTTACTTCTTTGTTAATCAATCCATTCTTTTTGTTAATCTTTGTTACTTCTAAATGCAAGTGTTCTAGTCCCGAGTAGCATATAAGTAGTTGGATAAAATGTAGGTAACTGTATCTTAAGAGTTTCTTTAAAATAATAAAAGGTCTGAATAATAAGTCAGGAACATAGTAAAGTTGAATCACTAGACTAACACAGAAGACGATTGGGTAAGACGTCATAAGGCAGAATAAAACCAAATCTCAGATAAGCAAATGGAACAGATCGGGTATCACCTGTCAAAAGGTACTGGTAAGGCGACCACATAGGAGGTCGGTAAAATTCAGTCTGGTATCCCCTGTCTAGTCACGAGGTACCAATGAGTTAAAAGAAGCCTTATTCAGATCCCCGACATCTTTGAATGCCGGAACCCTTAGTCTTAGGCTCTTATGACGTGTAGATGTAATCAGATTTCAAGAGGTCGGAAAAGTTCTTATACGATTCCCAAGCCAAAAATTTTAACAAATATTTAAAAGAGATCGGAGGAGAGTTCTTATCCGATTCTCAACAAAAAATTTTTATAAATATCTAAAAGAGATCGGAGGAGAGTTCTTATCCGATTCTCAATCCAAAAATTTTAATAAATATTCAAAAGAGATCGGAGGAGAGTTCTTATCTGATTCTCAACCAAAAATTTTAATAAATAAGTATTCAAAAGAGATCGGAGGAGATTTCTTATCCGATTCTCAACCAAAAATTTTAATAGATATTTAAAAGAGATCGGAAGAGAGTTCTTATCCGATTCTCACTAAAAAAAATTCTCATAAATATCTAAAAGAGATCGGAGAAGAGTTCTTATCCGATCTCCAATCGAAATTTTAATCTAAAAGAGATCGGAGGAGAGTTCTTATCCGATTCTCAAATCGAATTCTAATAAATATGCAAAGTAATCCCACAAACGAAAACCATAACACAACACCAATTCGCTAAGGTTGTCTCATTTACTTATGTATCTGGGTAATTCGAATTAGTGAAAAATCAAATATTCTTTTTTATCAAAAGGATTAATATTTCCATTCGAACCCCCCTAACTATCGATTCTAATTTATAAAGAACGTAAAGTTAAATCTGCTCACCCTCATTGAGGGACGAGGTGGGGTGCCTAACACCTTCCCCACCCATTTACGGACCCCGAATCTAGAATCTCTGTATTTGAAGTGGTTTCATTTTAATTTATTTTCACAAATGGTTTTCTTTAATTTCCCTCAAAATTAAAGTGGCGACTCCTCACCCTTTCCCACTTCGGTGAGGATTCGTCCAGGCGACCGCAAAACACCTTGCGACAGGAGTAGAAGGGGTTTGGGACAAGAACAAGTCCGATTGATGGCCGGATTGGCCGAATTTTGGCTGGGAATTTGAAAAGGCACATGCCCATGAGGGAGGTTTGAAGCTCAATTTTCTGGCCATTGGAACAACGACTAGTGGTGGGGAGGGGTGCTAGAGGGGCGCCAATGAGATAGGGAGGGAGGGGCCATAGTTGGCCGACAAGGGGAGGAGGGAGGAGAGAGAAAATGAGAGGGAAGGGGAGAGGGGTCATGCGACACGAGAGAAGGGAGGAAGAGAAAAAGATGGTTGTCCTGATTCAACCGATCTGATTCGGTCTAGTTCGATTTGACCAATTTGATTCAGGATATCCAAAATTAAATTTTATTAGCCCTATGATAAAAAACGAGGCCCTAAAATTTTGAAAAAATTTCAAAATACTCAGAAAAATGTTTGGAGTCTAAATATATTTTTATTTTTGCCGCATGATCTTTAAATTAATTTTTACAAATCAATGAAATTTATTAGTTAAGAAAATCGAACCTGATTTTTAAAATCCAAAAAATCTCAAATAAATTTTCAAAATTTTAATACAATAATATATTAATATTTTCATATAAAAATAATTATTTAAAAATTAGGGATGTTACATTCTTCCCCCACTTATAGAATATTCATCCTTGAATTTTATATAAGACAGAATAAAATTATAGGGTTCAGTTCATTCCTGCCCCCCATTTGGACAAGGTCACTAGTGAGCCCCTTGCTCGAGCCGAGGTCCTTCCTCTTTTCGTACGTGATGTTACAGGCCCACTAGCTTTTGCTTGGTTCGTTCTCGAACCACATCGTACTGCGAGAGATCGGCTCTGATACCATTTATAATGCCCCTTCTGGCCCATTGGATAGTATTGTCTGCTTTGGCCCACTGGACCTCACGGCTCTATCCAGGTTAGAAAGCTTGTCACTTATATAGACATTCACTTTCCTCTCCCTTTCCAATATGGGACTCGGTTCATTCCTACCCCTCATTTGGACAAGGTCACTAGCGAGCCCCTTGCTCAAGCTGAGGTCTTTCCTCTTTCCGCACGGGATGTTACAAGAAAGGCTTCGTAAAATATGGATCCCTATATTTGATACAAGTAGAATACCTAACCCTAAAAAACCATTCAACACATATAATGGACAACACCATCTCTGTGGCAGTCTGTGGTACAAACTGTGACGGTGTAAAAGAAGGGCCCAAGACTTGACGTCCGAGGGCACGAGAATGAATCGATCCCACATCGGAATGGGAGACAGAGTTAGTGGTGCTTATATTGGAAAGTCTTGGTCAACTAGGTAGCATGTTTTGGGGTATAAAAAGCCAAAGGACAAATTTGTGAGGCTTATGGGGGCCAAAGCTACAATCTCCGCCACTGGAAAGAGACACAGATAGTCAAGGGTGAGACTACAACACAATTCAAGATGCATAAAAGGAAACTCAACCAAATTAAAAGCATGTAGAAACTCCATGCGACAATCAAGCAGAGCTCTCACTCGCCCCATAGAATAATGAGATAAGCAAACTCAATCAAATGCAGGAAGGTGAGCAAAGAACCAAGTAATTGCTAGAGAAGCCTAGGAAAGGCAAGGTAGAGCTTAGATCATCTCAGTCTCATGTAGTCTAAAATGAATCAATAACCAAACAGTACCCACACATCCTTTGATATACCCGCCAACATGGAGACCTATGTAGATAGACTTCCTCCATAGCTGATTCTTGCGTATAAGGCAAGGATGGACAGATTGTCTACCGAAACGACTAAAACTGAATGGCCTCAAAGATACCCATCAAAAACTCCATCCCAAAGAAGGGTATTAAGCTCCATAACAAGAAACTGAAAAAACATTGCAAAAAAAAAAAAAAAAACTATTAAAAACTAAGGAAAACTAAAAGAAAGCAAGCGATAAAGAGATAAAGATAGGGGAGAGGTGAGGTCGACGGCCAAAAGGCTAGACCTCGCTAAAACGACAAACTAGTTTTAAGTGTTTTTAGAGAGGCAAGAGAAAACTGGTTTTAGAGAGAGATTATTTTGGTTGCCCTTTTATTTAATATCACTGCATTAAAATTTATGAAAGATAATTATATATTAATTTTAATAAAAATAACTATTTTGCTATTGACTTTAATTGAAGTGTCTTAAATTTTTCTATCACTCTTATTATTAAATTAAAATTAATTAATTTATTTATATTTAAATTCTTACTTTAAATAGTAAAATACATTGGTTTCTAATTTTTAACTTTACATTGGTTTCTAATTTTTAACTTTATAACATTTTAACAATTAAATTAAAGTATTATGTATATAGTTATAATTTGAATAAAATTATTTTTAATGTTAAAATTTTAAAAGACAAAGGATTAAAATATTTTGTTTTTAAAAAATGATTAAAAAAATACTTTTATTAAAAAAAGATATTGAAGTGTAATAAAAAAAAATTAAATTATTAATTTTCTTGAAATTTATTTTTTTAATTTAAAATTTTTAAGAAAGCATGTATAAATTTTGTCTTTTGAATTTTTGAACTCACAATAAATGTTGTCCTATTTGTTTGATTTTTATAGAATCCATCTTTTATTTATATTTTTTTTTAAATATAGAAAGAAATTTTCATTTAAAAAGGGACAAAAAATTCTAAAGCAATAATATGAGCCTCAAAATGGGGGGCTTCCCTATATGTATAGAAAAGTATCAAGCTTTACTAAGCTGCTAATACATTATAGACTCTAGGCATGAAATTAAAATCAAAATGAGAGAAAGTAAAGGAAAAAAGAAATAATGTCTTCTACTAAAAGCTGATGAAATGGATAATCCTCTATTAAGAGCACAAATTGTAACCTATGATGCATGGAAACAGGAGAGGCTGTATTTCAACGTTCCGAAAACATTTCTCTATCAAAAAGTAAGGACGCGGCTAGTAAATGGCTCCAGGCCATTTCCACAATTCCTTGAAATTCAAAATGCATTTCTTTTGTCGAACAAACGTTAAAAAAAAACACTTAAAAGGATCATGCAATAGCCATATTAGGACATTAGGTTAAAATCAAATTGCACTAGAAGAAGAAGAAAAGGAGTAATTGGCGCTAGCGAGGCAACAACTAGAGGTGATTGGTGGCGACGACTCAAGGCTCAAGTTAGGTGTATTGCCGATGCTCTGCCTCCCTTCCCCCATTGGATGCTTTGTCTCCTTTTCCCATGCCACGCTCTGCTATACCAACAATCCCTAATGTGCATTGTGAGATCGACATCTATGTTATTTGTTGTCCCAAAGAAAGTGACCAAGAGGGGGGTGAATTGGACACTTTAGGCAATTTTTCAGTCCTTGCTTAAGACTTAATAAAAAATTATGGCTTTGCACTTCTATGTATATGTATAACTTTGTTTCTAAGATGTAATTCAAGTGATCAAACAGATTATGCACAAATAGCAGCTCATACACAAAATAATTACTTAATATCAAGTGTATCTTCTCACATAAAAATAAAAAATTGCAAGTTTAATTGTTTAAGCTCAGTATTAACTCAATAAAATAAATTCTCAACACATTCAATATATAATCAGAGAAATAAAGTGCTGAAAATTAAAGAGTTAAGGGAAGAAGAGAATCAAACACAATATTTATAGTGGTTCGACTCTCTTAGCCTACATCCACTCTTCCCAAGGTCCCACTTTGAGAGTCACTCCACTATTTGATCTTTTTAATAGGCAAGATTCAAAGCCTTTACAATCTCAGCAAGCTTTCCAAGTGCTTGAGAACCTTTACAACGTCTTTGCTTCCCACAAAAGACCACAAGCTTCACAAAGTGCTTGAAAACCTCCCACAAGCTTCACATGGTGCTTGAAAACCTTCCAGAAGTGTGTCCTCACACTTACACAACCTTAAATAGGTCTTACAGTAGATGAAATCACTCTCAATAACTCTCAGATACAGAATTTAATGATAAAAGATTGAGAGAGAAGATTTGCCACTCAAGCTCAAGAGTATTTGACTGAAAGCTTTAAAAATACCACAATAAATTCATAATGAATAAGAGCACTTTCATTGGTTAAAATTGTAGTAAATGATGCCTTTTATAAGTGCTTTTTATTGTTAAAAACGTCTGCTGGAGAGTGTATCTAACGTCTCTTTAATTTTTAAAAAACTAGCCATTATTACTTTGAAAGTCGTGCAGCAGAGTTGTGTCAGGTTAGATCATAAAAATAGTTAACTAAAATTTTCAACGGTTAACTAGTTTTGTAAGACAGCAAATTTTAGACAACAAAACTAGTTAACTAATTTTTGCAACCGGTTAACTAATTTTGCTACAGTCTGACTTAAATTTTGAAAATTTGAGTTTTTGAAAGAATGTTGTAAATATTATTTTGACCATTCAAAAACCTTAGAAATGATATAAAAACACTTTCTAAACTCTTGAATCTAAAAATAAAATTGATTTTAGGTCTTAAATGGCATAATCTCTCCAATCTTGTACAATAGACCTAAGAACTCAATTTCTATCCTATTTCTTCATGGACTTTGATAGTCTTATGTTATACAAGATGATAATCTCTTTTTATACCAGCCATGTCAATAAAATAGTCCTTCCATCAATGTCTTTGCATATCATGAGCTATAAAATCACTTCAAATACTTATGCACAAAAGGGTTAATGTATATTTCATTAAGTTTTGTTAGCATCAAAATCAAGCTAATTATAGCTTATAGGGCCTGCAATCTCCCTCTCTTTGATGATGTCAAAACTTAATGAATTTATGAAGATCATAAAAATTCAATTGTATAACTATCTACATGTGTCATGTATGCAAGAACTTGCTTTGAGACAAGCGCCCCCTATATGTATGCACCCAATTATTCAAAATGCAATAAAGTTGAGAAGCTACAAAATGGCTCCCCCTAAATATGATATTCAAAGCATTTTGAAGATAACAATATAAGTAACATGTTAAACAATTTCCAAGATAAATTCATCCAAGATCAATTCAATCATCATTATAAGATATATCAACCATGAGTCAATGATAAAAGATCAACATCATATCTTCAATAACTTTCCAAAATAAGTCCGAAATATGTATATCAAAATATGAACCATACAACCATTGAACAAAATTAGTTAACTAAAAATGTATCCAGTTAACTAAAAATATTCTGTCAGTTAAAACATTTTCCTATCTTCTCCTAATTTCTCCTATCTTCTCCTAATTTCTCCCCCTTTTTAACATCAACAAAAAGATAGCCATTCTCCTATTTTATCCTATTTTCTCCCCTTTTTGAAAAATAGACAAAAAGACACAATTTTGAAATCTCAAGGTTTATCTTTGCTACTAAGGATTCTGCCACTTCTCCTAAGGTGAGTAGGATCAACAGGTTTGGCTTGTTTCTTCTTCTTTAGGGGTTCTTTTTCAGGTATGGTTAATTGGATTTTTGGAGGAATGGGTAGTACTGATTTTCTGGCTTATGTTTGGTTCTTTTAGGGCCATATTACATGGGTAAAGAGATGGTTGATTTAGGGACTGGTTGAGAGGCAGTAGGAACAGGGTTTGGTTGATCAGAGGATGGGTTTTGTGACTGCTCTTCTTTCTTCTTGCCATTATCTTCCTTCTCCTCTTCTTGTCTTGAACCATTTCTGCCTTCATTTTTTCCATTTTCACTGCCGCTGTTGCTTTTAGTATGAGATGAGGAGAATTCTCTTGATTTTTCTTTATCGGGTTTTTGTTCTGTTTTTTATGCTTCTTCTGAAGATTCTTCCTTCTCATCATTTTTCTCTACTTCTTCAACCTCAGCTAGCTTACTTTCTTCTTTTTCCTTTTCAGCAACTTCTACATGCTCCTCTTCTCCTTCTTCCACTTCAGAAATTTTTACTCCACTTGGTCCAGCAGCCTTTGCATTACTAGGACCAGCAGTACCCTGTGAGTAGCTTCCAAAATCTCCAAACTTCCCAAAAGATTCACCAAACAACATTTGAGCCATCTTCTTCATGAACCACTCTTGTTTATCCAATCTATTAATCAATATATCCATCTTTGCATTTTGCTCAGCCATAATTCCCTTCTGCAATTCATGAGATTTTTCTAAAATACTTAAGATCAGTCCACTCATTTCTTTGATTTCCTTCATCATGTCTAGATTTGCTTTACTTATTTTCACAAAATCTGACATTTTCAGCTTCATTTTCTCTTTCTTCTTAGAGCTTTCCCCTTCATCTATCTTAGAACTTCTCTCTTTCAACTTGCTTATTGGGATGTTCGATTCTGTTTCAGAATTTGATTCTAATTCAAATTCAATCTCAATCTCAGTCTCTTCTTCTTGCTTTTTCTCTTCTTTCTTACTCCTTTTCCTACCATCATCAGCCTTGAATATCGCCTTAATGGGGATAGGATTGCTGAACTTCTTTTCTTTGCTTTTTGGATCTGCCAGTGGCTTTCATAACATCACCCATAAATTTTCGAGGTTTGGTAGTCACTTGTTTTACCTTTGCCATCGATTCTTGGAGAATTTTCGTGAGAAGCAATGACTTGAGGAAGAACGGGATTTACCGTTTAGGGATTTTGAGAAGGAGAATTAGGGGTATTTGGTTTTGAGAGAAATTTAGGTTTCTAAGAGAGTGGAGAATCAATTTGCTGCAGGAAATGAGGGAGCTTTTGAGAGATTGATTGAAGTGATATGTAGCAATTACCAAAAAATTTCAAATTTTGAAACTGTGTCAGTTTATCATGGAGAATAAGGAATCTCTTTTTGCCAAAACCCAATTTTACCCTTTAAAGACATAAGAAGAGCTTAACTGTGCCTAAGGGTATATTTGTCAAAACAAATTGTAAAGAGAGCGAAAATACCCATTAGAAAGAAAGTAATTTTAAAACAGGCGTGTTTTCTCAAATGTACACAAAAGCAAAATTAGTTAACTAATTTTGAAACCCAGTTGGCTAAATATTATACAGGTATAAAACTAAACAACTACAGTGAGAAGTAGTTAACTAAAAACACATATACGCAGAATATAGTACTAGCAACATATTTTAACCAAATTATGCACTAAATTCATATCAAATGCAACAAATATCATTCAATAGCTTTACTCATGCCGAGTTCTCTTCTAATCCTACAAAAGTTTTCCTCATTTAGTGGTTTTGTAAAAATGTCTGCAAGTTGTTGTTCTGTAGGAACAAACTCTAACTCAATGTCACCATTTTGAACATGATCTCTAATAAAGTGATGTCTAATTTCTATATGCTTTGATCTAAAGTGTTGGACTGGATTTTCTAGTTAGGTTGATGGCACTAGTGTTATCGCACCTTATAGGAACATGATCAACCTTTATACCAAAATCTTCTAATTGTTGCTTCATCCATAGAATTTAAGCAACACAACTTCCTGCAGCAATGTATTCTGCTTCAGCAGTAGAAAGGGCTATAGAAGTTTGTTTCTTACTATGCCAAGACACTAAGGCATGACCTAAGAATTGGCAAGTACCCGAAGTACTCTTTCTAACCAATCTACTTCCAGCAAAGTCAGAATCACTATATCCAACTAGATCAAATGTGTAGGATTTAGGATACCATAAACCAATTGAGTGTGTGCCAATGAGGTACTTGAAAATCCTTTTAACAATAATTAGATGAGATTCCTTAGGACATCATTGAAACCGAGCACACAAACACACACTAAAATGAATATCAGGTCTAGATGCAGTTAAATATAAAAGTGAGCCAATCATGCCTCTAAATAGCTTTTGATCAACATCTTTACCTTTTTCATCCTTTTCTAACTTGATGGTGGAGCTCATAGGAGTTCCAATACTCTTCAAATCATCCATCTTGAATTTCTTTAGCATATCTTTAATGTACTTGAATTGATTAATGAAGATGCCACCATTGAGTTACTTAATTTGTAGTCCAAGGAAAAAGGTAAGTTCACCCATCATGCTCATCTCAAATTTATTTTGCATCATCTTAGAGAAGCTTTTGCATAGAGAAGCATTAGTAGCACCAAAAATAATATCATCAACATAAATTTGAACAATAAGCATATCATGTTTGTGTGTTTTTGTGAAGATTGCGTTGTCTACTTTTCCTCTTTGAAAACCATTATCTAAAAGAAACTTACTGAGTCTCTCATACCAAGCTCTAGGGGTTTACTTCAATCCATATAAGGCCTTAGTGAGTTTATAAATATGATTAGGAAATTCATAGTTTTCAAAACCTGGTGGTTATTCAACATAAACTTCTTTATCAATATAACCATTCAAGAATGCACTCTTAACATCCATTTGATATAGCATAAAATTTTTATAACATGCAAATGCACATTGTATTCTAATAGCTTCAATACTAGCAACCGAAGCAAAAGTCTCATCAAAATCAATACCTTCCTCTTGATTATATCATTGAGCTACTAATCTAGCCTTATTTCTAATGACATGCCCTTTATCATCCATCTTGATCCTAAAAACCCACTTGGTACCAAGGACAGAATGATTTCTAGGCCTAGGAACAAGTTTCCATACTTTTTTTCTCTCAAATTGATTGAGTTCTTTTTGCATAGCAAGAATCCAACTCTCATCACTTTGAGCTTCATTATAAGACTTTGGTTCAACTTGAGAAACAAATGCAACATTACCAAAGTATTTTCGAAGTTGAGCTCTTGTCATCATCTTTTGTGAAGGGCTATCAATTATGTCCTTCTTTGGATAATCTTTATGATATCTCCATTCTTGAGGTAGGTCATCATGATGTGGTTCATCAATTTGGAGTTCTTCAATATTGGGTAATACTTCTTGATCACCTTCTTGATCTTTCTCATTAGCATTTTCATTGACAACATCATTCCCAATTGCACTTTGGGGCTCAATAAGTTGACTTTGTTGCTTTTGAGTCTCATCGCAAACAATCTTTCTTTCCAAGAAGTTGTTAGTTTCATCAAATATAACATGAATGGTTTCCTCAACTAACAAAGTTCTCCTATTAAAGACTCTATAAGCTTTGCTATGCATTGAATATCCCAGAAAAATACCTTCATCTGATTTTACATCAAACTTTTTGAGGTTATCCTTCTTGTTGTTCAAAATGTAACACTTACAACCAAATGCACGAAAATAAGAAATGTTAGGCTTTCTCCCTTTCCATAATTCATAAGAGGTTTTCTTTAAGATTGCCCTAATCATTGTTTTATTCAAGATATAGCAAGCAGTATTTATGGCTTCTGCCTAAAAATATTTTGGAAGATTGTGTTCACTAAGCATTATTCTTGCCATTTCTTGTAAAGTTCTATTTTTCTTCTCTACAACTCCATTTTGTTATGGGGTTCCAAGAGCTGAAAAGTTATAATGCCATTGTTTGAACAAAATTCATCAAAAGATTGGTTTTCAAACTCTCTCCCATGATCACTTCTAATGGAGGAAATGGGTAAGCCTTTTTCACTTTGTACTTTCTTACAAAAAGATATAAATACACTAAAAGTTTCATCCTTATGTGCAAGAAAATATGTCCATGTATACCTAGTGTAATCATCTACTATGATCAAAGTATACGCTTTACCACCAAGACTTTTAGGTGTAATAGGAACAAACAAATCAAGATGTAATAACTCAAGAGGTCTAGATGTTGAAACAACATTTTTTTATTTGAAAGAAACTTTGGTTTGTTTCCCAAGAGAACAAGGCTTGCAAACATGATCTTTTTCAAAGTTAATTTTTGGCAAACCTTTAACAAGGTCATATCTTAAAAGTTTTGAAATCACATGCATACTAGCATGACTAAGTCTTCTATGTCACAGCCAACTATCTTTTTAAGAGATACAAGACATCTTTCATTTCCATTTTCAATAACATTCAAATCAAGCAAATATTTATATTTTCACTTCTAGGTGCAATGAATAATGTATGATCTTTGTGCAAACTTCTAATCTCACAATCTGTAGAATTAAAAATAACTTTGTAACCTTTATCACATAGTTGACTTACACTAAGAAGATTGAATTTCAAAGCTTCAACTAATGCGACATCCTTTATGCTTGGATTTTTCCCAATAGAGCCACTTCCGATGATGTAAGCTTTGCCTTTGTCTCCAAATCTCACATGTCCACCATTTTTCAAGGTAAGATTTGAGAATTTTTCTTTGTCTCCAGTCATGTGTCTTGAGCAAGCACTATCAACATACCATTGTTCACACTTTTGCTTGCTTCTAAGACATACCTGAAATTAATTGACTATTTTTTAGGTACCCAAGCAAGTTTGGGTCCTTGGGAATTAGAGACATTAGGAATTATTCCTTTAGGTACCCAAATCCTTTTTACTTCTGAGGAACTTTTCCTTATAGGACAATGACTAACCATATGACCATTTTGGTTACAATAGAAGCAAATAACATTTGGTAATGAATGAGATGAAGATTTCACAAGGAAATTTTTGTATTTTCCATAGTGCATGAATCCATCATAACCAAGACCAAATTTTTGATTTGATAATCTTTGAGAACCAAGTAATTTGCTTGGGTGACAAAGTATCAAAAATTTGTGTGCCATTTGTGAATTTAGCTAAATCATTTGTCAAAGATTCCACCTTAGTTTCTAAAATCCTGTTTTTCTCAATGAGTTTTTCACAAGCAATTTTTGAATCTTCTAATTCCTTATTCAACTCATCAAACAAGAGCATTTGATTTTTATAAAACTTATTTTCTTGTACAATAATGCTCATAAAATCATTTTCAGATCTTAGGGAAGCAATTTCTTTGTTTAAAGTAGAACATTTTTTCTTATAAACTTTGTATTCTTCATATAATTTGGCAAATGCATCTTTATAATCTTCAATATTAAGAGAGTCAGAATTATTTACCTTAGTGTTAATTTCTTTTTGTTGGGAGTTTTCTGGTTTATCCTCTTCTAGAGCCATAAGACAAATGTGTGCAACCTCCTTATCACTAGAGTTATCACTTGAGGAATCATCACTGTCCATCCAGCCAACAACCAAAGCTTTCTTGCTCTTGTCCTTTGAATTCTTCTTTTTCAGTTTTGGACAATTTGGCTTGATATGGCCAGGTTTGTTGCATTCAAAGCATTTAATCTCACTTTGATCCTTGCTTGTTTCACCTTTGGGAGAATACTTCTTTAGGAATTTCTTATATTTCGAACCTCCCTTTTTGAATGCTTTCTTGAATCTTCTTGTAATCATGGCAAGATCATCTTCATCACTTGAACTATTAGAGCTGTCACTTGAGGCAGCCTTAAACCTATAGTTTTCCTTAATTCATCCTATTGGCTTGACTTTAAGGCAATTCCTCTCTTTTTCTTTTTATCATCTACATTGCTCTTGCTCTTGTCATAAAGCATTTCATGAGCAATAAGAGAACCAATCAGCTCATCATAAGTGATTTTGGAGAAATCTTTGGTGTAAAAGATCACTGTCACTTTTGTTTCCCATGATTTAGGTAGTGACCTCAAGACTTTCTTGACTAACTCTTCTTCAGTGAATTCTTTTTCAAGAGCTTTGAGAACATTCACTAGATCAGTAAATCTTGTGCTCATTTCTGAAATGGTTTCTCCAGGTTTCATCTCAAATAGTTCATATTCTCGAACAAGCCTATTTGCTTTTGATTCCTTCACTTGATTAGTCCTTTCATATGTGACTTCAAGTTTATCCCACACTTCTTTTGCAGATGTACAACCTAAAATATGATTATACTCAGTTGCATCAAGCGCATAATGAAGAATGTTTAAAGCTTTAACATTTGAAGAAACTTTCTTCCAATCAAGTTCATTATATTCATCTTCTAGTTTTTCTCTATAACCATCAGCATGCAATTCTAATGGAATTTCAGGACCTTTAACAATTCTTTGCCATGCTTCAACATTAATAGATTGAATAAAGTTTCTCATCCTAACTTTCCAGAAAGAATAATTAAATCCATTAAACAAAGGTGGTCTAGTGATAGAGTGTCCTTCAACTAAAGGTGCAGGGATACCAGCTGTGTTAGATGCACCAACCATTGTAGGATCTCTCTAAGGTGTTTAAACCTCAAGCAAGAGAGACAAGCTCTGATACCAATTTGTTGTCCCAAAGAAAGTGACCAAGAGGGGGGTGAATTGGACACTTTAGGCAATTTTTTAGTCCTTGCTTAAGACTTAATGAAAAATTATGGCTTTGCACTTCTATGCATATGTATAACTCTGTTTCTAAGATGTAATTCAAGTGATCAAACAGATTATGCATAAATAGTAGCTTATACGCAAAATAATTACTTAATATCAAGTGTATCTTCTCACATAAAAATAAAAAATTGCAAGTTTAATTGTTCAAGCTCAGTATTAACTCAATAAAACAAATTCTCAACACATTCAATAAATAATCAGAGAAATAAAGTGCTGAAAATTAAAGAGTTAAGGGAAAAAGAGAACAAACATAATGTTTATAGTGGTTCGGCTCTCTTAGCCTACATCTACTCTTCCCAAAGTCTCACTTTGAGAGTCACTCCACTATTTGATCTTTTCAACAGGCAAGATTCAAAGCCTTTACAATCTCAGCAAGCTTCCCAGATGCTTAAGAACTTTTACAACGTCTTTGCTTCCCACAAAAGACCATAAGCTTTACAAGGTGCTTGAAAACCTCCCACAAGCTTCACAAGGTGCTTGAAAACCTCCCACAAGCTTCACAAGGTGCTTGAAAACCTTTCACAAGTGTGTCCTCACACTTACACAACCTTAAATAGGTTTTGGAGTAGATGAAATCACTCCCAATAACTCTCAGATACAGAATTTCATGCTAAAATATTGAGAGAGAATATTTGCCACTCAAGTTCAAGAGTATTTGAATGAAAGCTTTAAAAATACCACAATAAATTCATAATAAATAAGAGCACTTTCATTAGTTAGAATTGTAGTAAATGATGCCTTTTATAGGTGCTTTTCATTGCCAAAAATGTCTGCTGGAGAGTGTGTCTAACGGCTTTTTAATTTTCAAAAAACTAGTCGTTATTACTTTAAAAGTCGTGCAGCAGAGTTGTGTCAGGTCAGATCATGAAAATAGTTAACTAAAATTTTTGCCGGTTAACTAGTTTTGTAAGACAGAGAATTTTAGACAACAAAACTAGTTAACTAATTTTCGCAACGGATTAAATAATTTCACTACTGTCTGACTTAAATTTTGAAAATTTGAGTTTTTAAAAGAAGGTTGTAAAACTTATTTTGACCATTCAAAAACCTTAGAAATGATATAAAAACACTTTCTAAACTCTTGAATCTAAAAATAAAATTAATTTTAGGTCTTAAATGGCATAATCTCTCTAATCTTGTACAATGGACCTAAGAACTCAATTTCTATCATATTTCTTCATGGACTTTGATAGTCTTGTGTTATACAAGATGATAATCTCCTTTTATACCAGTCATGTCAGTATAATAGTCCTTCCATCAATGTCTTTGCATATCATGAGCTATAAAATCACTTCAAATATTTATGCACAAAGGGTTAATGTATATTTCATTAAGTTTTGTTATCATCAAAATCAAGCTCATTATAGCTTATAGGGCCTACACTATGTGAATAGTTATTAATTTTTTTTATAAGGAAAAATAGTTATTAATTTTATTTATTTAATTTCACTATATTTTAGAATATGCTATCCTTTGTACCATAAAAAAGTGATAAAATTAGTTTGATTAATTTTAATTTATCCTACATATTTAATTACTTTATTATTTTAATTATTTATAATTATAAATATATAAATAGTCATTAATTAATCAAGTAATTAATTTAGACATGTATTAATTATTTTATATTGAAATAGATTAAGAGCAATTTATTTTTTTTTATAAATATACCCCTATATTTTTTTATATTTATGTGTTTCCCTCACATTTTCATTTTCTATAATTTTTAAAATGATGTTTCCCCTTGTCCATTTCCGCATTTCTCCATGTCCGTATTTTAGTTTTCGTGCTATATAAATCGTAGCCAGACTATCATTCTCCATCTGCATTATGTGCTACATAAACCAACATTATGGGCAATCTCCATTCCAAATTGAATAGCCAAAGCTTCAACCATACAAGAATCAACTTCAAACTGCAAAATTTTGTAAGCTAATAATATCACCTGCCTCTCACGATCACACACCACCAAACCTAAACCAAAAATGCCATTATAAAAAATGGAAGCATCAACATGCAATTTGAAAAATGCAGAGGGGGAGGGAACCAATGTTTAGATCTTGTTTCAATTAGTATTGTCGATTGCATATTTTGGGTAGCTTTATAATCATTCCATAAAAAAAAGAACCCAAATATCTTCAAAAGGCTTATTGCTAAAAATTAAATCATTATTCGCTCGCCAGATGACCCATAAAATCATAGCAAATAACTAAACTAAGTATGGTTCATTTTTCCCTAATAAGAGAAAAAGAACGATTTGAAATCACAATCATCAATTGAGAGCATCTCTAAGCAAAGAGGGATTAACAAACTACAAGCGCTTTTAGGAAAAGATGATCCATAGTTTGAAGGTGTAGATCTCAAAGAGTATGGTAATTCACCATGAAGATACTTGGAATGCACATATTAGATTTGGTTGGTAAGTAATTTTTTATTGCCATCCACAAGAAATGGTGAACCTTACACTATGTTTAGAAAGAACTTTTTGAAGGTAAGATAAAAGTTTTTAAGGTAGTAGATTTATTTGAGAGGAAGGTATTTTAATGAAGGTGAAGTTTTTAGAGGTTTTAAAACATTCAAAACCCAAATGGTGAACCTTACAGTATGTTTAGAAAGAACTTTTTGAAGGTAAGATAAAAGTTTTTAAGGTAGTAGATTTATTTGAGAGGAAGGTATTTTAATGAAGGTAAAGTTTTTAGAGGTTTTAAAACATTCAAAACCCAAATGGTGAACCTTACAGTATGTTTAGAAAGAACTTTTTGAAGGTAAGATAAAAGTTTTTAAGGTAGTAGATTTATTTGAGAGGAAGGTATTTTAATGAAGGTAAAGTTTTTAGAGGTTTTAAAACATTCAAAACCTTCACTTTTCAACTTATTAAATTCGTGGGTTAAGAGGTTTTGATACCATACTTTCAATTACTATACCTTACTTTAAAAAAACCTCCATATACTTCATCCAAACACACTGCTAGAAGGAATACCGAGAGATTATATAGCTTTTCATTCAGTAGAATTATTATCAGAAGAAGAGACACCCATTTTATCTTGGGAAGCCTGCTCACAAAGAAAATGGTATGCACTTTTAATAGAGAATAGTCCAAAATTTGGGTAATATTTGCTTGTCGTCCCTGAATTTTTTTACACTAAGTTTCACTTTCATTCTTGAACTTCATTTCATTTTTTAAAAACACCTAAACTTTGCTTTTAAAACACTAAAAGTCATTTTGATAAAAAACTAATGAGTGCATCAGTGAGATGATGATGTGGCAATGACGTGTTGTCACATAATTTAAAAGAAAATTAATAATTACACACATGGAAAAACCTTTTCTCTCAACCAACAGTGAAGACCCGCCAGTTTTAACGACCTACCACTGAACCTGGAATCTCACGATTGGAAGAAAGGCAGCAACAAAAGTCAGAAGACCACTGACAAGATCAAAACCTCTCCACCCAGCTCTTTTTGGTGCTATTTCCAGCCACATCTGATACTGAATTATAAGGATGACAAAAGTTCTTGAACTCAATCCGACTCACTCAAATCCGAACATTTTTCTGTAACCTCGATATAGTGCTGGGCAAGGAAAAGGAAATATTTTCCTTACCTCGAATCCCCGTAACCCACCCCGCAAAATAACATATTATTATTTTTTATTAAATAATAATTTATTTCTATATATTTATGTATTTAAATATTATAATTTTAACAAAAATTATTAATATATCATTAAAATTATGTTTAAAACTTATATTTTTAACTTAATTTTATTTTTTAATTAAAAAATTAAATTATATAATAATAAATTAAATAAAAAAATAATAATAAAAAAAAGTCCCACGCCAACCTGAACTCCTACGGGGCGAGGATAGGGGAGATATGCCCCCAGCCCATTCTATTGCCACTTTTACTGGACTGACGTGAGTCTAGTTCTTCAATGTCTGGATTTTTGTTTAATGTTGGAATTGCAATTGGGTTTGGGTTTTCAATGCTAGAACCAATTTTCTGGGTCTTTGATGTGTGAGTTTTTGTTTTGGATTAATTTTGTTGCGTTTTAGTTTGATTTCTGATGCCAAAATCATGTGCTTTGTTTGATTTATGTTGCTAGGTTTGTAGATCTTGCAATTTCTGAGTTTTGAAGAAGAGAAGCTAATGTTGGTGGTTGTTCTTGGTTTAATCTGAGTTTGATTTGTTGATGGTGGTGGGATTTTTTATTTCTTAATTTTTTTATTTTTACTTTGATTTTTTTACGGAATAAGGTTTGATTTGCCCCTGCATTTATTGGAGAGATTTAATTTAGTTCATTTTTAACTTTTGATCTAATTTAATCTATAAATTTTGATTTATGCTCAAATTAGTCTGATTAATAAAAATATTATTTTTTAATATTAAAATATAATATAAATATTATTTATTTAATATTATATTTTAATATCATTTTTAAAATATCTAATTATTTTGTTTAAATAATATTAAAAAATGACATTTGTTAATATTAAAATATTATTTTTATATTATATAATTAATTAATTTATTTATTTATATATCAAATAATTTATTTAAATAAATTATTTAATATTTAATTATTTTTTAATATGAAAATATTATTTTTTATATTTTATAGTTAATTAAATAAAAATATTATTTTTATTATGCAATATTATTAATTGGAATAGTAATAATTTTTAATTTCAATTTAATTAATAATATTGAATAATAAAAGTAATATTTTTATTTTTATTAATTACTTATATAATATAAAAATAATATTTTAATATTTAAAAAAATAATTAAATAATTAAATATTTTTATTAATTAAATTAATTTAAATGTAAATCAAAATTTATAAATTAAATTAAATTAAAAATTAAAAATAAATTAAATAGAACTTTCTCAATAATTGTAAAGGTCAAATTAAATTTTATTCCCTTGTTATACATGTATTTGTTATACATGTATAAGAAAGAGATAGAGAGTTTTTCACGTGTACTTTTTTTTTTTTTTAAATTATGTGACTGATTTCTGATAAAAAGGATTTTCACTGTGACAAAACAAAGTTTAGGCAATTTTTTAAGAAACAAAATGAAGTTGGGGACGAAAATAAAATTCGGGACAAAGTTTAGGTACGGCTTGTAAAAATTACCGGTAGTTTTGAGGTTAATGAACTTGTAAAACCTAACATTGCCAAGACGCTAGTCTTCTCCGCTGCCGCAGCGGCACTGCCTCCCCCTTCCTTCGACAGGATCCCTTCCCTTTGTTTAAGCCACTCACCATTTGGCTTGAGTTCTATTCCTCCAAGGCTGGCCAGTCATTTTGCTCTCTCTTGCCTCTCGAATTTGGACTTAATTTGGCAAAAACGACTACTTCAGGTTTGTTCCTTGTCTGCGGTTTCCCTTTTTAATCACTGAATTTGGTGAAATTGGGCAATTATGGTTTTCAATCTTCATTTTCCTTGTTCTTCGAATGGCAAAACATCTCATTAGTTAATTAAATCTTAGTTTCATTTTAGTTTTTTTTGTCATTCCCTTTTGTTTTGCTTTTAATTTTGCCATTTCTCACACACTGAACGGATTTGATTCCATATGGCAACTTATTACTTTCATTATTCTTGAATCTCTTCTAGAATAAATCAAGCTATATTTTTCCTCCCTCTATGATTTGGTTTAATGGATCTGAGGCTGTGAAGATACTGACTGCCATTACATAAGCTTTTTGGTCGCTTTATTTTTCTTTGTAGTTTTGAGAATGCTTTGAGATGCTCATACTTTAATTTGGTTTTCCTTGAGTTTATGTTGCGTTTTATTGCGCAGAATTAGGTGGTTGAAAGAAGGATTGAGTTTATGTGTTGATTTGGTTACTATTTGGAAATTTATGGACACTGCAATACTCCATTGTTATTGACTTGTGAAGTTTTTGAATTCCATTGAATTAGAATCCTCATAAAATGAAATTTGAATAACTGAATTGGGTTTTTAACTGAGTTGAAAAAATTGCTAATAACTTGTGGGAAAGTTATCAGCTTGTTTCCTAGGGTTTCTGTTTTTCAATTGTTTTTCTCAGTAGAATTCTCTCAAAAAAATTAATTGCCACCTCTTTTATATGTTGGTTTTTTGGCTCCATGAATTTTGTTCATCACAGGTTTTCTGTGTTGGGGAATTTGCTATTTGGTATTTTGGGTTTGCGCAAAATTTGGACACTCAAATTACTGGAAAATCAATACCTGCAATAAAATCCATCGAAAATTTACTTCTAAGGTCTTAACATTTTCTTTTTCTTCATTGTTACTCTCTTTGTTTTCTCTATTATTTCCTTGTTTCTCAGTTAAAACTCTTGCTTTATTTATTTATTTATTTTCCCCTCTCCTCGTCCTGATATATGCTTTAAGACAGCCTTCAGTGCACTTCTTCAGTAGCCAACTTGCAAGGGGTTTAACTGTAGCCCTTAGTGATTCAGCTGAACTGCCTTCCCTAAGTTTGCCAGCTCCTAGTCGTTGGAGTCAAAACTTTCTGCAGCAATTCAATTTATTCAGCAAATCCCCTTACAAGGCGACTCCTGTGGACATGCTCTGGTGTTATATTATATAAATGCCCAGCTATTCAGCTTGTTTACTTTTGCCAAGAATAGTGAAGCAGCAGGAGAAATGGAGAAACATTTAGCTTTTGTATATGTAAATAATATAATTGTAATTCAATTAGACAAACTTTATAGCAGTTCCCATTACACTGAAACTGACCTACTAGTCTAGTGTCTTTGTCAATCCCGGATTCTTCATTATAAATATACGTGAGTGACACCCTAGAGGAGAATGAGACAAATCACTGATTGCATTTTGCATTTTCCTTATACTTCTTTGTGCTTACTTTTACAATTATATCCATCTAAGTATTGTTTTCTTGCTTACTCTTGTAATTTTTCAGTAAGAGCGCCTGAAAGAATTTGATGGCAAGCAAGGCTGTGAAAACTGTGGCAAAGGCAGTTTATGAGTATCAATACCCATGGAGGGAGAAGTTGGCAAAACATAAAGATGAGCTATCCAAGGGTGTATGGGGTTATTGGAATCTAGGGGCATGGACACCACTCCACATTAGTGCTCGAAGACGAGCCAGACTTCGCAAGGAAGTCCTCCTTGCTGGGGAAGATTGGCCATATGATCCAGAGAGGAAAGAAATGAGGAACAAGATGAAAGGACACAAATGCGACAGGATATCTGCTGAGAAACGGGAAAACACTGCCAAATTGATGCAGAAAATGCCAGACATGTTGCTGGCCTACAAGAAGCGGATATGGGAGAAGAAAATGAAGGAAGAAGACAAAAAATACAAAATTAAGGAAGATGACAAAAAATCAAAGTGAACGTTTCTCGATTTTGCTTCCTTTTCCCCCTTAATCCTGAAGGAACATAGTTTAATTTGTTTATATATCATGTTTGCACATTATCTAGTTCTTGGTTGAAGGAAGACTAATATCAGATGTGCTTCACCTTGATAAATTGATGGAGACGTTCAGTTAGTTCTTTATTTGCAAGCAACACTTGGATTAAACTCCAAAGTTTCACTCTCTTGGCTTCTTTTGACCTTTTCGGATATTAATTAGGTTATGCAGATGCTGATGGCCATACTGGTCACAATTCCTTCATCCTTGATAAATCCAAGGGTCTGTATAGTTGCAATGTTTTTGGAAATATATTATTATAGTCTATATTTGTTATAATTATAGCCAAGGCTAAATTTTATTTTTAGAAGATAAAGTGGTCTCTCTGATAAATAAAAAAAAAAAAAAAAGAAGAAGAAGATATAGTTGTTGCTTAAATAGTTTTATTTTTAATAAAACTAGTCAGGTGTCTGTGGAATGCACTGAGTGATAATATTTTTGAAAGAATATTATTATAAATTAAATTTATAGTTACATGATTCAATTTGGGAATTGGGTTGGCTTAGTTTATTTTAGCTTTTATATATATATGTATTTTTATTTGTACCGTTGAAAGCTATATGAGAAAATATAACTAATATAATACTATATTAATCATCCTTTTCCACTAGCAACAAAATCCCAATTCAATATATTCATCAAGACATGCTGATACTACCTAATACATTTGCAAGAAATCAAATAATAATCATAGGTATGTCCTATCGTTAATTGAGCATAAATGAGGAAAAAAGAATGTACATGACAAATAATTTTTTTTTGACAAAAAAATAAAAAAAGCCATTGTGATTTCAGTTTAAAATCAAGTTTTAAATCAAATAAGCTTTTAATTAACTTCAAATATATTATATTATTTGACTTTAACTAAAAAATATAGAAATTTATTTAAATTTAATTTTACACTTATTTAATTATGACCAAAAATATAATTTTTTTTTTCTATTTCTTTTTACGTAGGAGTGTAGCATCGCCAGAAAGCTTTGTATCTGATTTCCTTGTCATGTAAGGTATACAACATTGCCTTAGCTAATTATAGGGGCTTTTTTTACAATATATACTCTTTAACTACACAGTATATATATAATTTACAATTAAGTATATTATATAATATATTAGCATAAGAATATCATATAATACATCTTTTAACTATTTATTAATTATGAAATTTTTAACTATAAGATACAAATATAATTATAAATTAAGCATATATATAGTATAATAAGTGCATTTATAATTAATAATCATAAATTGATTTAATGTATTTATAATTAAAATTATTAAGAAAAAGTATAGAAATAAAAGATAATATATTTAAAAAAAAGTATAGAAAACATATGCATAAAATCGGTTATCAGTTTGGTTTCGATATACATTCGGTATAGTTCGTAGTAAAGAATTAAAATTAAACTAAAACATCAAAATGAGTTCAGTTTGATATGATTATTTGATTCAGTTCGAGACCCAAACACGTGCACAACCCTAAAGACTAGTATCAAAATGCATCAAAAGAACTAACAGATTTTTAATTTAGTGTTAAATGTAAGATCATATAAAACTTAAGTAATACAATTTAAATTTGCCGATAATAATTTTCACTTTGATACCTTAAAAAACTATATTCAAAGAGTATTATGTACCTTACCACAATACCAAAAATATAATATTTAATTGGGTGAGTAGGATCAAATTGAAAAAAAGAATTATTGAATTGATTTAATTTAGAAATTTAATTTTATTTTCATGATAAATCGGTTTAGTTTAATTTCTAATTTTAAGAATTCAACTATTCGATTTGATTTTATTTTTTGAGAAAAAATTAATAGAAGCGAATTAAATAGTTAATTTTTTCAACTAATTGTTATTAACTTTAAAATTAGATTTAAAAATAACTAAAATTAAGTTTGAAATGATTTCAAAATAAGTTAAAAAAAAAAATTTAAGATGAAATCTAAACTAATTAATTGATTTGATTTAGTCAATTCGATTTTTAATTTTCTAATTCAAATCAAATCGATTAATACTCAACCTTACATGTAAGTGGCTATTTTAATTTGATCAACATCTTACATGATCTTATCAATGAAGTATTAATAGTGAATAATCAAATTAAATCACAAACTTTATATTGTATTTAATTTCTTGCTTTAGATTACATATATTGTATTTGTGTTGTAGAAATGTTGTAATTGCCTTAGACTTCTACCTATGTAACTCAAATCCTTTATGTATCATGTGTTTTAGTCCAATGTAAATGCATCACATGCTGTTGTATATAAAGTTGTACTTGAACATATTTAAAATTAATGAAGTATTAGATTCTCATTGCTTCATCGCACTCTTGATGCATCATGGATACTTCTCAAGCTTTAAACACTCAAGCCGTCAATGCAATTGTTCTTGCCACTAACACTATGTCTCTTCCGAATGTTGCTCCACTGCTCACAATAAAGCTCACGTCATCCAATTACATGTTATGGCAAGCGCAAATATTACCGCTACTGCACAGCTATAATTTGGCTTCCCACATCAGCCTATAGTCTCAAGCTCCGTCTCTCACTATGGATGATGGCACCCCTAATCCATAATATTTAACTTGGTTTAGGCAAAGATCAAATGGTTCTCAGCTGGTTCTTCTCTTCTATTTCGGAAACTATTCTTCGATAAATTGTTGGTCTTCGTACAGCTAATGAGGCTTCGCAAAAATTAAATTCTATTTTTGCCTCAGGATCTCATACCAAGATTCAATAGTTACGGAAACAATTAAAGCATCTCAACAAAGGTACCGACTCTGTTTTTGTTATGAAGAAGGCAAAGTTGATTTCTGATCAATTTTCTACTTTCCAATGTCCAATTTCGGAGGATACACTAATTGGTGATGTTCTTGAAGGTATTGGGTCTACATATAGGCCATTCACTCGGTTAATTGAAGCCCGCAAATCTCTGATCACATATGATGATTTGTACATGTTCTTATTGAGTGAAGAAGCGCAACTGCAGATGGATGCTCTATCTTTGAATTCGTCTATACCTCCCACAGCACATATCGCTGCGAGTCCCTTTAATCAGAGTGGTCATGGTCAACGATCTCAAAGGGGAGGTCAAGGTTGTGTTCGCCAATCAAGTTTTCAATCCCCATCCTACACCAATGTTAATCCTAATACTATCTGCTACAACTGTCAAGGACATGGGCATCTATCTTGCCAATGCTCAACACCAAAGTCCACCAACCTCCACACCATCTCATCCTACCTATCGCCACAAACTAACTTTGCAGTCACAAGTAATAATTCCATGCAGCTTTGGATAGTTGATTCAAGTGCTAACTACCATTTGACTGTTGACAATGGAAATATCACATCTTAAGCACCATACCGTGGCACCAATGAGATCATAGTGGGCAATGGTAATTCTGTTCCTATCTCTGGTCATGGCTCATCTTCTGTTATTCTAAATCATCTCCCTTATACTCTTAATCACATTCTTCACGCTCCATCTATTCATTGCAATTTACTTTTAGTTTTTGCTTTTACTAATGATAACAATGGTTCCATTGAATTTTCCCTTGATATGTTTCTTGTTAAGGATATCCGCACGAAATGGATCCTCTACCGAGGCCAGAGTAAGCATAGGTTATATGTTTTGCCTCACCAGATCACTCCCTCTTTTCCAGTCGCTAATGCTGCGTTTTTGTATACTTGGCATGTTACATTAGCTCATCCCCATAATCGTGTTGTTAATCAAGTTCTTTCTTCTAATAATTTATCATTCAATAAAAATATTTCTGATGTTCCCTATAATGCTTGCAATGTTAGTAAAAGTCACAAATTACCATTTTTTGATTCACATTCTACTGTTAATGCTCCATAAGAATTGATATGTTCTAATGTTTGGGGACCATCTCTTGTTGCTTTTATTGATGGTTATCTTTATTATGCTCTATTTTATGATCACTACAGTAAATATTGTTGGAGTTATTTTCTTAAATGTAAATCTAATGTACTAAACACATTCATTAAATTTCATCATTTAGTGAAAAATATTTTGGCTTATCTATAAAAATGTACCAAGCAGTCTGGGGTGGAGAATTCTAAGCTTTAACAACTTACCTAAGAGATAATGGAATGACACAACGTATTTCTTACCAATATACACTGAAACAAAATGGGTGTGCAAAACAAAAACACTGCCATATATTTGAAATAGGACGTGCTTTAATGCACCGTTCATCTCTCCCTTTTAAATATTGGACTTATGCGTTTGATAGTGCTGTCTATACCATCAATCATTTACCTTCCACAAACACTAAACCATCCACACCATATCACATTTTATTCAAGCAAAGTCCAAATTATGATGAACTGAAAGTTTTTGATTGTTTGTGTTATCCTTGGTTAAAACCCTATGCTAAACATAAATTGGAACCACCCAAATCCACCCCCTGTGTCTTTCTTGGTTATAGTAAGCTGCACAAAGTATATTTTTGTTTGGATTATCTTACTCACAAAGTTTACATCTCATGACATTTTGTGTTTTATGAGCAAGTATTTCCTTTTGGAGACAGTCAAATGGTAGCATCAATCACTCACCAAGACCTGCTGGAATCACGTGCCATGAAAGACAATTAGATATAACTACTTATTCCTTCCTTTCCCACCATAAGTCATACCCATAACCCACATCCAAACAGCCCCATGCATGACCCACTTCCCTTAACTATTGTAACTCCATGTGGTCCCGCCACCCAAAACCAACCAATTTTACTTGGTCCTTATCCCACAACAATACAAACCAATCCAATCACTTCACCTTCTTCCCTCTCCCAACCTAACCATGACACTTCTCCCCTTTCCTCATCTAATCATGACACCTCATCCCACTCAAGCCCTATCCAAGAACCATCACTGATATCACCTTCTCCTAACCTTATCACATGAAGACCTCATCCCATCCAGCCACACTATTGTCCCTATCGATCACATTAACTCATCCATCATCTCTACCACATTCTATACCCAATCTAACCCATTCTCTTAGTCCCACTCCACCTCAACAACATGTAAATTTGAATAGGCTATCTCTTCTTGTTGATCTCCCGACCTCTCCCTTTATCTCTGTAAATCTTCCATCCTTATCTCAACTAATTGAACCACTTAAAGACCCATCGTCCCTTAATGTCCATCTCATGCTTACCCATGGCAAGACAGGGAATTCAAAACCTAAGACCTTTACTACTACAAGTTCTCTACCTCCTATCCTATCCTGTTATACTAAAGCTGCTCCTTATCAACAATGGCGTGATGCCATGGATGCCGAATTCATGACACTGTTAAAAACTGGGACATGGACTCTAGTACCTTGATCCAATGCTGCTAACATTATTGGATGCAAGTGGGTGTATTGTATAAAGCAGAAACCTAATGGCACCATTGGTAAATATAAGGCACATCTTGTTGCCAAGGGATATCATTAATGTTCTGAAATTGACTTTACAGAAACATTCTCTCCAGTCATTAAACCAACTATATTAAGACTGGTTCTCTCCTTGCTGTATCACGTAACTGGTGTCTAAATCAGATAGATGTCTCCAATGCTTTCTTGCATGGTGACTTGGAAGACATAGTCTATTGGGAGCAACCACCTGGGTATCTCAACCTCGACAAACCCGATCATGTCTGCAAAGTGAACAAATCTCTCTATGGTCTTCATCAAGCACCACATCAATGGTACAATAAGCTCAAAGTTGCTCTTCTCAAACATCAATTTCGACCATCTATTGTAGATTCTTACTTATTCATCTACTCCTCAGCAACCATCCAATGTTACTACCTTGTTTACAAATATGACATCATCTTGACTGGTAATGATGTTAATTTCACTTACCAATTAGTTACATCAATGCAACTTGATTTTCAGTTGAAGGATCTTTTTTCGCTCACAAATTAGTTACATCATTGCAACTTGATTTTCAGTTGAAGGATCTTGGTACTCTTGACTACTTTCTTGGTATTAAAATTCATCATAAAAGCAATGGACTTCTGTTAACTCAAAGTAAATATATTGGAGATTTCTCAACCAAAGCAAATATGGACAATTATAATGGTATTTCTACCCTTGAATGTCCCAATGTTCGGCTTAGCATTCACAGTGGCCAACCTGCTCCTGATCCACATCTCTATAGAAGTATTATGGGAGGATTATAGTATCTCTCCCTCACAAGACTTGACATATCATATGCTATGCACAAATTATCCCAATATTTGCACTCTCCTATTGACCAACATTGGACAATACTTAAGTGCATATTGCGTTATTTGAAGTCGACTCAACATCATTGTCTCATGCTTAGCTGATCTTGCAATGATAATATCAATGCTTACACTGATGCTGACTGGGCCACAAACCCAAATGATTGCAAGTCACTCACTGGTTTTGCTATCTACTTAGGTAGCAATTTAGTTTCCTGGGCCACTAAGAAGCAACCTACAGCGGCTAAATCATCCACTAAAGCATAATACAGGGCTATTGGAGCTATAACCCAAAAAGTTATTTTGTTAGAGCCTTTATTGCATGATATTGGTATTTTCTCTTCCTCTACACCTATATTATGGTGTGATAATGTGGTTGCTACTTATTTATATGTTAATCCTATTTTCTACTCCCGCACAAAATATATTGAAGTTGATTTTCACTTTGTTCATGACAAAGTAGTCAAGAAGGAATTATAGGTTTGCTTAATCTCTTCCAAAGATCAAATTGCAGTTCTTCTCACCAAAGCTCTCTCTTGCACGAGACATAAACTTCTTTCACCATATTAACAATTCAACTGCAGCACGGTTTGAATTGCGAGGGGCGTGTAAAACCTGTTGTAATTGCCTTAGACTTTTTGTACCTATGTAACTCAAGTCCTTTATGTATCATGTGCCCTAGTCCAATGTAAATATATCACATGCTGTTGTATATAAAGCTATACCGAAACATATTTGAAATTAATGAAACATCAACATTCGAACGTGTGTTGTGATGTAGTGAATTTTTTTTTTAGTGTTGATTAATCATACACGCATTTAATTTTTTATTTATCTATATGAGATTCATTTAGATCAAATATTTACTATTTTAAAGGAAAAAAAAAATAAATGAGTTCGAGTTATGTGATGATAAACTAGCTAACAAGTTAATCTTTTTCTCCTTATAACTTTCACTATAAATATAAAATTTCCCATAACATTGATTATTATATTTATTAACCAACAAAAGTTTTTTTAATAATATATCAATGTTCTAAGTATTATGAAATTGAGCTCACACATATATACATTTGTCATATCAATAACATATAATTTGGTACAATGGAAAAAAAAGAAGAACAATTAATAATGATGGTTATTTATAGGGGTAAGCAGATTTCGGTTCAAACTAAAAAATTGAACCGAACCGAATCAATTCGGTTCAATCGGTTTGATTTTAAAATTCAATTGGTTCAAGTTTTATATTATAAAAATTTCGGTTATTTCAGTTCAGTTCAGTTATGAAGAAAAAAATGGCTAAACCGAATCGAACCGATTAGTAATTTTATATATTCAAATCAAACCGAATCGATTTTTGAATTGATTTATTTTTATGGAGAATTTATTAATTATATATATATATATATATATATATATATATATAAGTTGTTTAATTTCATTGATTAATGGTTATTAGGTTCAAACCAAAGTCAATATTAGACTAAATAACTTGAAAATCAAATCTAAATTAAAAAATAATAAAAAATCAAAACCGATCGGTTTGAACCAAACCGAACTAAAATAGAGCAGTTCTGTTTGATTCAGTTTTTCATCCATTTCGCTTCGGTTCGGTTTCTAAAATATGTAATTCGATTTTCATAATTTAATTCGGTTCCATTCAGTTTGAACCGAATGCTCATCCTTAGTTATTTATAGCAACATTGTAGGGTTTTGACTTGACCAAATATATATATATATATATATATATATATATATATATATATATATATATATATATATATATATATATATATATAATAGTTTGTGTTTCTTTGTTAATCTTATTTTATTTAATCATTAAATATTAATTGTTTAATAAATAAGAAAATAAAATTTAAGATATTAATATCTTAAATTTTATTTTCTTATTTGTTAAATGTCGCAAGGGTTTTGTGGTCGCAGGACGATTCTCATCGAAGTAAAAAAAGTGAGGAGTCGTCACTTTAATTTTGAGGGAAATTAAAGAAAACCATTTAAAAAAATTCATAAAGTAACTTCTAAAATAGAGATTCCAAGTTCGGGGTCTGCATACATGTGGAGAAGGTGTTAGGTACCCCACATCGTCCCTCAATGAAGGTAAGTAGATTTAACGATGTGCTCATTATAAGACCGATAATTTTAGGGTTTAAGTTATAATGTTGATCCCTGTTATTTATTCAAGGAACATTTGATTTTTCACTATTCTGGGTATCCCAAGAACACGAGTAAATGGAATGACCCTAAAGTGAGTGGATGTTGTATTGGTTTTAATTTATTATACATTTTGTTAAATTCCTCCCCCTCGATTTAGGACTCTAATTCCGAAGAGGTATTATCTGATGCCTAGAGGTTTATGATGAGTGATGAGGACTCTCGGCTCACTTGTCAAAGACCTCATCATTGGCGTTCAAATAACCGAGGGTGCCGTGTGTGTGGTGAATTTTGTATGAACCAATAAGAGTATGGATTTTCATTCTTTTCAATTAGGACTCTAATTCAAAAGGGATGCGTTAATTATGACCTAGAGAATTCCCTTCACTATCAAGGACTCTCAATCAATGAAGGGGGGTCTCATCATTGGAAAAATTACCCATAAAACCTCTGCTCATATCATTTCATATTGAACTGTTTAGTGTTTTGCAATAATAGAATTTTTATTAGGCCGAACTTGAAGGAAGCGTTACCCCAGTAGTATTGGTGTATGGGCTCCAAAGAGGATTCTCCATCTGATCTACAGATAGTTTCGGAATTCTTAGAAGGACTCCCCCGTGAATCGAACTCCGAAGTGTGATGAATTTATTTATAGAAATAAATGCCCGAGCTTTCCAGGAAAAAGGCTTTTTCCCGATCTCTTCGATCTTGTATCGCATGAATTTATAAATCGTAGGGATAGAGATTCGAGGAAAGGACTCTCTCCTAACCTCTCCTATTTATGCAAAATCAATTTGTAAAACGTAGAACTACATAGATTCGAAGAAATGACTCTCTCCTGATCTCTCCTACTTGTGCCGAATCAGATTTATAAAACTATGAGAATTCAAGAAAGGACTCTCTCCCTATCTCCACTATTTTAATATTAGAGAATTTTGAAAAGTGCAGGAATTTCAGGAAATGACTCTCTCCCGATCTCCGCTATTTTATATAGAACGGTTTTTATGAGATTAACTATGGGAATCCAAGAAAGGACTCTTTACTGATTCCCCCTAATTTGAAAAGTGGGATTTAAAAAAACCATGAATGTTGAGCCAAACTCTTGGTCGATCTCCTTCTAGAAAGCGGTAGTGTACCACGTGTGTAATTTCTCAATCTCTTTATTATCTGAAATCTCTTAAACCCCGATCTCAGAATTTACGATTCGAGCTTGTTTCAGTTTCTAGTCTCGTAACTTATTGGCATGAGCTCGGTTTTCGATCTCGTAGCTTATTCGCACGAGCTTGTTTTGATTTCCGATCTCTTGTTAATCACCTAAAACCTTTCCACACCTATCTGAGCTATGCCCATTTATCCCAATTATTTTCCCCCTTTAGCCAGATCAGAGCTCTCAATTCTAGTAACTTTTATATCACTTGAACTTTTATTCTTATGCTAAATAAAATTAAAAATAAATAACAATGAAATTCTTTTAAGGTGATGTGGACATCGCAGCAAAAACTTAAAACAATATTTGTGGGATTAGACAACCCGATACTATTCTACCCCAAAAGTTTAACATGAAATGGTATCTTAAAAATTCTTATGTCATGAACATAGGTTATTCATATTTGGAGAGTAATAGGCTAAACGCTTACCTGTGGAGAACTGGAGTGATGGGAGAGCCAATACTGATGTCCCACAAAGCTGGAGCTGTTAAAACTAGAATGACAAAGTGGCTTGAATTACAAGAGATTGCGAAAACAAGGTCTTGATGATGAATTAAAAATGGACCTTTGAGATAGCACGCAGGTGTTGGGTATATGGGATCGCTATGTTGGTAGCTTTGGTGATAAGATCCTTTAGAAAATTTGTTCCTAAAGTCTCTCAAAAACTTAAAGAGTTTCCAAAGCAATAAGGTTATAATAATATTCAGAGTTTTCTCTCGGCACTCCTCTTCCTCTTTTCTATAATATTGCATGTAGGTATTTATAAGAAACAGAGACTTCAAATGAAGGGTCAGGATTTTCGTAAGATGGGGTAGAGAGTCTGGATTCAAAAGGACATGATCCAACGTCTTGGAATTAAAGAGAATCAAAATCGAAGGTTGGGATGTGTTTCAGAATTTCTGTCCTTTATTCTCTAATCCAATGGTCAGGGTTCTTGCCTTACAAAGTTCTCCAAGGGTTGGGAATGATATTCACTTTTAATCCAAAGGTCCCAAATTCATCCTTACAAGTGCAATCAACGGTGTAAATTGAGATGTACTGGGATGCTTTAACTGTTTGAGATCCGATGGTGAAGGGCTTGTCCTTACAAATAGAATGGATGTTGGGGATTAGATTGTACCCCCCAAATGCTTTAACCAACTTGGATTTAATGGTAGGGGAATTAGTCTTATGGATCAAGGGTCATGATTGAAAGTAATTCGATTTCTTAAGTCTTTCGATCTCTATTGGTCATTCCTCAGCTTATCTGATCTCTTTATATGGCTGGTAGACCTGAGACCTCTCATTCCGATTTTTAATTCGACTCTTTCAATGTCTGATCTCTTTTACTCCCTGATCTCTTTCCGATCTCTTCTTCGTACCTGATCGCTATTTGTGAACTTCGAATAATGGAGCAGTATTAAATTCTTCACTTACCGATGAACTGCTTCGAGTTCTGCATGCATTAAATGTCAAGGCTCTATATATATGCAAAAGGTAATTTTGTCATTTTCACACCTCCACTATTTTTTGTCTGGTGAATTTCCAATGTGCTCCTTTTCTGATTCTTACTTTTTTGGCGAGGATTCTCATTATGACAACCGCCTTGATCTTTTTCCGATAGCCTTCTTTGCCCATCGCCTGGAAATGGACAATACCGGCGATCGGAGGACTATGAGAGCGTCATCCGATGACGGTGAGGGAACCGGACTAATTGACAGATCAAGGTTCAAAATGACTACCGGTCTAGCTCTTGATCGGCTTGCTGGTCTGAGCCATGGATTGATCTCGGGCATGAGGACTGCTAATTTCAATCTTGATGTCGGTGACCGCCTCTTGAAGTTCATTTGGCTCCTAACCATCTTAGGAGTCCCGACTATAGCTCAGTTCTGGTCGATGACATCGACAATGACACCAAGCTTCCCATAGTCTTTACCATGGTTGATGAGAGCTACCCTCTCGATCTCCACGTAACTCTCGAATGGCATCTTGAGATCAGGAGAAGACTGAACTATGGGAGCGAGATAGGTAGAATGTAGGGCAGGGTAAGGGATACTTATAATTACTGCTCTTGAGAGATCGCCTAAATAATGTAATATGATCTTTTGGAAATGAAATGTATTTTATTTATTATTAAAATTGACTTTGTTTATTTTGCCTTTTATTTCATCATTGCATTATTTATTTTCCGATCTCTAGCAACTGTGTCCAATTTGATCCCTAATTGAGTCCCAAATTCTATCGATCTTCTCCATTTGAACCCTATTACTATCCACTCTATGGTTACTCTGCAAAAAACCTTACTTGCCTGATCTCCATGCTTCTAAAATTTTCCTTTGACGAAGAAATTGAAATGATTGGGTTTCCGCAAATTAATGCATCGCCTAGGGCCTCGCAAGCATTTAATGCTCGGACTAGTATAAATAGGAGTAGGGGGGGGGGGCAATCAATCTCACACTATCGCTTTCTCAAAATTCTCCAAGCAATCCGACACTCTCTCTCAGTTTCAGTATTTTCGACGCCGATTTGTACTCTGGTAAGGGCTTTAATCTTTTTCCGGTCAAGTGCATTTTATTTTTTCGAAAATGAGCGGTACCGAAGGTCAGAGACTTGCGAGCCCCCCATCCATTCATTTTTCATGGACCTCGAAAGAAGGCGATATTACAGGGCCAAGTGGCTGATCTGAACCTGCTACAGCCATTGTTCCGATCTCTAGTCAGCCAGCTAGATTGGCTATGAGGAAAGAGAATCTACCCATGGATGAACTACCATTGATCCTGAAGGAGACCGATCTCCAGTCCATTAGCCAAGTGTACAATTTCCCGATTGACTCTTTCGAGCTTAATAGATGTCATGGAGATATGCGAGCCGACCACTTCTTTGACGAAGCAGATGTGATCATGGTGTACGAAGAACAATTGAAGGCTGGACTCTGATTTCCACTAGATCAGTTTTATAAAGATGTCTTGACGTACCATAGAGTTAGCATCGTTCAAGTACACCCAAATTCTTGGTGAACTCTGGTGGATTTCAGAGGTCTTTGTCGGGCTAAGGGACATGAGCCCACAGTGAAGGTTTTTGCCGAACTACACATGCTTGCTTGGTGAAAAGACGATGAATATTAGTTTTTCCAAGCCAAACTGAATTGCGAGCTCTTCACTGATCTCCCTTCCTCACTAAAGAACTGGAAAGATCAGTTTTTCACACTGAGTAAAGATCCTAATGCCTTCATGGGCGTCTCGCGTAACTGGAATCATTTGGTTCCTAACGTGCCAAATAAGATCACTCTAAATCATGATGAGGATGGCATGGTGAAGGAACTGAAGAACTAGGATATCAGTTACAAATATTTGTGTTTGGACATGATTATGGCTGAACTAAAATGGTAGATGATGCAAGTGATCGCTCGCGAAAATTATGAACTACAGTTCTCTGATCTCGGCTATGGGATCGATAAAACCTAGATCCTAAGTCTCTTGATCTTAGCGAACTCACTAACTTGTTCTTTATGCAGGTATGGTGGGGGGTGAATCCACGAAGGAGAGTTATAAGTGAAAGAGGGAGCTCGCCCGAAAAGTGTTAGAAATGAAGCAAGCTGCTACTACCCAGGCGCAGGGTCTTGGTGGAAGTGTCAAACTCTCCATTCTGACCTCGAGAGTAATTAGTTTTAGAGGTAGAGGTCCTCACTTCAGAACCTTCAACTCAACCAACTGAACCTCCTCCTCCAACTCCGGTCTCTTCAAGTGCAGAGGGTAGTTCTCCCAGACCTGCGGCTCCAACCAGTCGACCGCTCTCTCAAATTGCTTAATTTTTGCTTCAGTCCTTAGAGAGAAATCGCTCAGTGTGGGGGAACACCGATCTAGCCAAAGTCTTGGGTGTCTCGATTTGCCTTTCTAAAGATAGAACTTGGATGGGCCCGGAGAGCATTGATGATCTTCTGACCCAAATGATGAGTTTGGGGTTGGAGGCGGTCGTGAGTCAACAGATGATCCAGGAGAAGGCTCACTTTTTAAGGAGAGAATTCCTCAAGGCGGTTCAGGATGCAGAGACTACGAAGACCCAGTTATCAGCCATCAATAATAAGATTATCATCTTAGAGGACCAGGTGAGGTTTTATGAGGAAGAAACGACTTGGCTGAGGTAGGAACTTGAAGACGCTCATGCCTACCGAGCTGCCTATCTGGCTCGATTCTCTCAAGAAATAAGGGCCAAGGAGGACGAAGCTCTGGCAAAGGAAGCTGGTGCTTATATGAACACCCATAGTGATCTTCTTGTTGAGCTAGTGAAGCGATATCCTGAAGAAGACTTTACTTGGCTAGAGAAGCTCACCCCAGGAATCGAGGCTGAGAGCGAAGAGGAGCAAGAGAGAGAGGAAGGAGAGTACATTGAAAATGTAACCGAGGAGCAGGCTAGGAAAGACCCTCCTGCTGAATGACTTGTATATTTTATTTCTTGAAATGGACTCTAAAGTTTTTCCTTTTTGTGAACAATTCTTGATGAGATCGGAAAATATCAAACTATGTATTGAGTATTGAATCAACTCCCAATTGATCGAACAAGCTCGAACACGGAGCCTAAGATCAGTTGTCGATCATAAAACATGACTGCTCAAAGGGATCGAATAATATTAATCGCGAATGTGAGATCTGAAAACCTTGTGATTGAAAATCGATTAAAACTTGAAAGACATAAAAACTTATTTGAGAACGAATCCCAATATGGATTTATTAAGTTCGACATTACTTATTTAGAGATTGATTAAAATATTAACTAGGTTAGATACTTGAATAATTCGAGCAAATTAACTGATCACAAAACATCTCGGAATTTGGACTCTTGAACATGAAGAGATCGAAAAATAAGATACAAAATCAAATGTTCTAAAGATTAATCTAAATAAGCCGAGTAGATGGAGGGATCGGAAACATTTGGCTTGAACGTACATGAGATCGAATAAGCTTGGAATTTATTGTCTGGGAGGTTACCAGTTCGGAGAGAACAATCCTGAGATTAGGCAACCTATTGAGATTGGATAAACATCTACAAGGAAGATCACCTTAATTGCAAAAGTGTATATTTGATTACACGAGTTATGCCTCTGGAGATCGGCCAAAATATGGTGTCTACAACTGCCCCTCTTTACATTATTTCTATTAAAGAGAATGAAATTCTCTTGTATAGGAATCATGTAAAGATTTGGAACCATATTTTGGGAGGCTGGAATGCTAAAATTAAAATCAACTTGGATCTCAAATCTAGAGGCCGATGACAAAGATTTAAATTGTGGAAAATTTTAAAATCAACTTGGATCTTGAATCTAGGGGTTGATAACTAGAAAGTAAATGCTGAAAATTAAAATCAACTTGGATCTTGAATCCAGAGGTTGATAACTGGAAGGTAAATGCTGAAAATTAAAATCAACTTAGATTTTGAATCGAGAGGTTGATAACTGGAAAGTAAATGTTGAAAATTAAAATCAACTTGGATTTTGAATTCAGAGCTTGATAACTGGAAAGGAAATGCTGAAAATTAAAATCAACTTGGATTTCAAATCCAGAGGTTGATAACTGGAAAGTAAATGCTGAAAAATAAAATCAACTTGGATCTTGAATCCAGAGGTTGATGACTGAAAAGTAAATGCTGAAAATTAAAATCAACTTGGATGTCAAATCCAGAGGTTAATGACAAAAATTTAAATACTAAAAATTAAAATCAACTTGGATCTTGAATTCAGAGATTGATAACCGGAAGGTAAATGCTGAAAATTAAAATTAACTTAGATTTTGAATCCAGAGGTGGATAACTGGAACGTAAATGCTAAAAATTAAAATCAACTTGGATTTTAAATCCAAAGGTTGATAACTGGAAAGGAAATACTGAAAATTAAAATCAACTTAGATTTTGAATCTAGAGGTCGATAACTAGAAAGTAAATGCTAAAAATTAAAATCAACTTAGATTTTGAATCCAGAGGTTGATGACAAAAATTAAATGCTGAAAATTAAAATCAACTTGGATCTTGAATCCAAAGGTTGATGACAGAAATTAAATGTTGAAAATTAAAATAAACTTGGATCTTAAATCCAGAGGTTGATAATTGGAAGGTAAATGCTGAAAACTAAAATCAACTTGGATTTTGAATCCAGAGGTTGATAACTGGAAAGTAAATGCTGAAAATTAAAATCAACTTGGATCTTGAATCCGGAGGTTGATGACAGAAATTAAAATTATGGAAAATTTAAAATCAACTTGGATCTTGAATTCAGAGGTTGACAACTAGAAAGTAAATGTTGAAAACTAAAATCAACTTGGATCTAAATTAATACTATAAATAACCAACCTTTGTGAACGAGTTTTGTACATGTATCTTTAATGTTCAAAGTACAAAGCGGATACGATGTGAGATGTTCATCCAATCAAAGTTCACTTAATGAGGATCCGAACCTAAACAATTGATGAAAGGAATAAGAACAAATCCACAGACATGACCCATTAGCTGTTGTGATCTCAATATTTGGAAACCCCAAGAAACCTCTTTCCTCCTTTCTTTTTTTTATGCATTCTGTTTTAGGGCGCCCTTCTGGGTTTTCACCCTTCGCTCATTTTGTAGTAAGAACCCTTGCGGGTTTTTGCCTTCTTTCTCACATTTTGCTAGGAGCGCCCTTTCGGGTTTTCACTCCCACCTTTTTTTTTTTATCTAGTTGTAGATGCATTGATTGCCTGCTAATTGCTTGTCCTCTGCAAATCTCAAAGCAAAGTATATAGAGTTATCTGTGTTTAAAACTTTATCTTATGATAAAGCTTTGATAAATTAATAGCGCATAAATCAAAGTCAATGAACTGGGAACAGATTGCTCATAGAATAAAGAGATGTTTATACTATAGTTTAGTGAATAAAGGAATGAAGATACAATTTAAAAGAAGAAGATACAATTTAAAAGAAGAATATACAAGGACAGATCTCACGAATTCTTCTTAGTTAACTTTGAAGTCCCCCAATTATTAGCATTTCAAGTGACCTTCCGAAGAGCCTTTGAGTTATGGTAACTTTCGAGCTTCTTTTCATTGTCCCCCAACTAGGAGAGCCCTTCTGGGTTTTCACTCCTAGATTTTTATTTTTATTTTCTTTTTATTTTATTTTCTATTTTTTTATGCTTTTTGTTTTAGGGCGCCCTTCTGGGTTTTCAACCTTCGCTCATTTTGCAGAAAACGCCCTTGTGAGTTTTCACCTTCTTTCTAACATTTTGCTAAGAGCGCCCTTTTGGGTTTTCACTCCCACCCTTTTTTTTAATGCGTAATATCTTTTCACAGCATCTACATTTATTGGCCTAGGTAGTTTTTCCCCATCCATGTGAATTAAGATCAATGCACCATCGGAAAATGCCTTCTTAACCACATAAGGTCCTTCATAAGTTAGTGACTATTTACCTCGGGAATCGCTTTGATTTGGAGGCACCTTCTTCAAGAGTAGGTCCCTTGGTTGGAATTCACGTGGGCATATGTTTTTGTTAAATGCTCTGGCCATCCTTCTTCGGTATAATTGCCCGTGACATACTACTGCTAATCTTTTCTCATCAATCAGATTCAGCTGATCTATTCTTGATTGAACTCATTCAGTTTCATCTAACCCGGCCTCCTTTAGAATTCTCAAAGAGGGAATAACTTCCATTCCGCAGACTAGTGAGTATGGGGTTGCCCCAGTTGATGTCTTCACTGTCGTTAAATAGGCATGAAGGTCAAATGGAAGAATATCATGCCAATCTCTATAAGTGATTGTCATCTTTTTAATTATGCGTTTGAGATTTTTGTTGGCAGCTTCTACAACTCCATTCATCTGGGGTTGGTAAGGTGACGAGTTAAGATGACGAATCTTATATTGATCGCATAACTTTTAAACATTCGGGCTATTCAGATTCTTAGCATTATCAGTGACGATCTCACTGGGAAGGCCATACCTGTAGATGATGTTATTTCTGAGAAACTTCAGAAATGTTTTTTGAGTAATGTGAGCATATGAGGTAGCCTCGACCCATTTAATGAAGTAATTAATGGCCACTAAAATGAAACTGTGTCTATTGGATGCCTTTGGATTAATTGGCCTTATTACATCAATCCCCTACATAGAAAAAAGCCATGGTGTGACAAGATTATAGAGTTGATAAGGTGGGACACTCAACCGGTCAGTGTAAATTTGACACTTGTGACATTTCCAGAAATACTCAATGCAGTCCTTTTCCAAAGTACTCCAAAAGTAACCTCGCCTTAGGATTTGCTTGGCCATCATGTACCCATTGCTATGTGTAGCACAGTTCCCCTCATGGGTTTCAAAAAGAATTCTCTTTGCCTCTTTCACTTCCATGCACCTCAATAATTCACCATTGGAGCTCCTCTGGTACAGGATTTCACCACTGGAGAAGTATCCCAGCGCTAATCTTCTGATCATTCTTCTTTTATTTCTACTAGCCCCAGGAGAATATTCCCTAGTTTTTATGTATGTTTGGATGTCATGATTCCAAGGTTTGCCATCCCTTTCTTCTTTCAATCATAAAGCAGTATGTGGGTTCACTCCTAGCTTTAATTTGTAACAACTACATTATCTGCCCTTCCTCTATTTGAGTCATCACAGCTAGGGTAGCTAAGGCATCAACAAATTGGTTCTTGTAACGGTTTAAGTGAGTGAAGGAGATTTCTTCAAATTCCTTAATCAGCTCAAGGAGATATTTCTAGTATGGGATCAATTTCGGGTCTCTAGTCTGCCATTCTCCTTTGACTTGATAAATGATCAAAGCTGAATCCCCATACACCTCCAATTTCTTTACTTTCATCTCAATGGCAGCTTGCAAACCATTCACACAGGCTTCATATTCTGCGACATTGTTGGTACAGTCGAATTTTAGCGTGACAGCTATTGGGAAATGTTTCCCGTCTGGGGATACTAGCACCACTCTAATCCCATTACCAGACAGATTGACCGCTCCATGAAAATACATCTCCCACACATCATCTTGCCTCTCAGCCTCACTGTCTACTGCATTAATATGCTTGTCTGGGAATTTGAAATCCAAAGCCTCATAATCATCAATTGGATTTTTAGCTAAGAGATTTGCTATCACGCTACCTTTTACTGCCTTTCTAGTTATGTAGATAATGTCATATTGAGAAAGTATGACTTGCCATTTTGCTATCCTTCCTGGTATGAATGGGCTTTCGAATACATACTTGATTGGATCCATCCTGAAGATGAGCCATGCTTTTTTATTCAACATATAGTGTTTGAGTCGATTGGCTGTCCACGCCAATGCATAGCAGGTATTTTCCAGGAATGAGTATCTAGACTTGCATTCATTGAATTTCTTGCTTAAATAATAAATGGCTCTTTCCTTTCTTCCAGTGTTGTCATGTTGTCCCAGAACACAGCCCATTGAGCTCTATTGAATTGCCATATATAAAATTAATGGCCTGCCCTGGGGGAACCAATATAGGTGGTTTGATAAATACTGCTTAATCTTCTCGAAGGCTTCTTGGCAAGCGTCATCCCACTTTGCAGTACTGTTCTTCTTGAGTAATTTGAAAATGGGCTCAGCCTTAGCGATGAGATTAGAAATAAACCTTGAAATGTAGTTCAACTTTCCCAGGAAACTATGCACATCCCTTTCTGTCTTTGGGGATGATATTTCTTGAATGGCTCGAATTTTATCCAGGTCCACTTCTATTCCTTTTTCACTGACTATAAATCCCAGTAATTATCCCGATCTTGCCCCAAACATGCATTTTGCAGGGTTAAGTTTTAGTCAATACTTTTGGAGCCTCTCAAACACCCTTCTTAACACCTGTACATGGCTTTCAGTCTCCCTAGACTCAATGATCATATCATCCACATAGACTTCTACCTCTTTGTGCATTATGTCGTGGAATAATGTGACCATGGCACGTTGGTAGGTAGCTTCTGCATTCTTCAATCCAAAGGGCATCACTCGATAGCAAAACACTCCCCACTGGATGATAAAGGCGGTCTTTTCTTTATCATCTTCATCCATCAAAATCTGATTATGTCCTGAGGCTCCGTCAATACAAGAGCATCTCCTCAATCCTGCTATATTATCCACTAGCACATCTATATGTGGGTGAGGAAAATCATCTTTTAAACTTGCCTTATTGAGGTCCCTGGAGTCAACACATACTTTTACTCTGTTATCCTTCTTCATTACTGGGATGACGTTGGCTACCCATGCAGGATATTTTACCACCTCCAAGAATCTAGCATCGTACTGCTTTTTAACTTCATTCCTAACTTTGAGTAGCGTGTTGGGGTTCATTCTTCTCAGTTTTTGTTTCACTAGGGATATCTTAGGAATTAGAGGGATCTTATGTGTCACTATTTAAAGATCCAATCTTGGCATGTCATCATAGCTCCATGAGAATACATCAATGAACTCCTTTAGTAGTTGAATCATGTCCTCTAATTCTTCGTTATTTATGACCTTAAGCTCGTTTTTATTTTCTTTAGTCCCCAAATGTAAGGTGCTTATCTCATTTCCACAAGGCACCAGAGTGGGCTCCTCAACCTCCCTTTGCTCTTTCACAGACTCTTCTTCGGAATCACTTGTATTAATGGCGATTATGGGACTTTCAAAGTTAACATAGGGAATTTCAGAGTCAATTGAATTATTATGTTTTGATTGATCAATGGTCTTGAAAAAATGAAAATGAAGTATATTAAAGAATGGATTTTAATGACGAACTTTGAAATGAGAAGATTGGATATAGAATTTGGAAAATGCGCTATTAATTTATTAATGTCCTATCATAAGAAAAGGTCCATTTACAGAATCACACTTGTCACCATGGACGGAGTGATCAGGTGTTGATAACAAAATATACTTTACTCGAAATAAAGCATAGAGACATCCTCGGCTTCCCAATTATTGAGCTCTTGGCCTTCTGCGATAGGCAAAATTAGCATCTCGGGTATAGGATTTGGCTGTAGAACATTGATAGACAGGTCTAAGGGAGGTTCCCCATCTTCTTCTTCTATATTTTCGTTGATCAGCTTAGTGAAAACATCTGTGATTTTTGGGACACTTCTCATCTTCCCGGATGATCTGACAAATCTTTGATCCAGAAACATGTTTCTCATCCAAAACCTCCCATTAATTAGAGCATCATCTTCATATCCCAACCCAAAGCTACCATTTTTTTGAGTAGCTGATATAGGTTGAACAATTCGTTGCAATGTGGTGCCTAATCCCCTGCCTTCTTTATAGCCATTTCTTAGCATCACCTTTGCGACCATGGCTACAGCTCCCCCATCATTCAGAGTAGTTCCTTGCAATTGCAATGCTTGGAAAGAACTTTCCAAGGATCTTTCATTTGTCTCCACATAAGGAACTGATTGAGGCTTGGTAACCAGCATGGCTTCCTCTCCTCTTACTGTTACAATTTTGCCATCCCTAATGTATTTAATCCTCTGGTGCAGAGTTGAGGGCACTACATTAGCCGAAAGGATCCAGGGTCTTCCTAATAGCATAGTGTATATAGGTTCAATATCCATCACTTGGAATGTAACATTAAAAGTACATGCCTCAATCTGAAGTAGCAACTCGATGTCTCCCAGTATGTCTCTCTTTGTATGGTCAAATGCCCTTACTATCACTGTACTTTGGCATATAGCAGATGATTTAACTAGGAGTCTTACCGAGGTCACATTAGGAAAAACATTAAGGGCTGATCCATTATCGATCAAAACTTTAGCAACCATACATCCTTTACACTTGACTGTCACATGAAGAGCTTTGGTGTGCTTTAAGCCTGTCGAGTCTATTTCGTCTTCTAAGAAAGTGACGAAATTAGATGCCTGGATTTGTCCCACTATCTTCTCAAATTGTTCTGGTGTGATATCGAGAGTCACAAAGGCTTGATCTAGAACCCTCTGTAAGGCATGGCAATGCACTTCTGAGCTCAGTATTAATGACAGCAAGGAGATTTGAGCAGGTGTCTTTCTTAACTGCTGAATCACATCATATTCACTCTGCTTCATTATTTGTAACAACAATTCATCCTCTTTTTTCTTTTCACTGGACTTTCCTTACTCAACCTCTACAGTCCCTCTCTCCACATTCTCTAGCGAATCTCCCACCTTTATTTTCCCTTTCTTCTTTTCTGCTTCATCATTTCCATAGCACCTCCCACTCCTAGTGATAAATTCTACCTCTTGATCAACCGGAGGTGGGTTACTAATTGCAATAGGTTTTGGTGCTGGCTGGGGAGCAGTATCATTAGAGGGGTGAGAGGGTCCCATAAAGCTCATTTTAAAATGAGCATGTGGGATAAAATATGGTTTAGGGATTGTGATAGGTTGAGTATAGGTATGGAGTAGGAGTAGAAGTGCTATTGGATGCGTTCTGAGTAAAAACTTGGAAATTATAGTTCCAAGGCACCGCATGAGTATTGGTGACTGGGAGCTGAGGTGGAGTTCGGATAACTGTTCTTGGCAGTACTGGTGGTGTTGAGGAGGTAAGCACAAAGAAAACCATCTTTGGAGTAAAGCTTAAGGTGTCTTTACCATATCTGGTTGTATTCACTTCTTTCTCTATTTTTGACCTCCGTTGACACCTCAAGATTCTGAGTAACAACATTCTTAGAATTTCTTCTTTAAATTCATTACAGTCTCGCAGCTCATGATTGGTTACTCCTTCATGATAGAGACATCCTAGGTCAGGCCAACCATTTGCAAAGTTGGATCCCCATAGGCTTATATACCCTTCTTATACCGCCATCATGAAAATTTTGTTAAAGTACGGGATCAACTCATTTACTTCCATAGTCAAATTTTCATCCAAGGATTCCGCCATATTTATACCATTCCCCCTTCCCGTGTCATGGTTGGGTAATGGGTTCGAAGTCACATTAGCAGCAGAACTATTCTCCTTAATCTTTAACCATTCATTCCTAATCAGGGACTGTACCCTTTCTCAAAGTGCCCCACAGTTATCTATTGAGTGTCTAATAGCCTCTCCATGATATTCAAATCTAGCATTATCATCATACCACCTTGGATATAATGGCTGGATGGGGTCTAGTGGGATGGACATTATCTGATTGATGCCCAACAAGTAATGGTAAATCTCGCTGAGCGAGAGAGGGAGGGGTAGATCAAGATTCCTTGGTAGTCTTGGGCTGAGTTGAGGAGCAGGTGGTCTAAATGGAGCAGGTTAGGTAGGTGGTCTGGGAGGATAAGCGGTTTGGGGTGAATATGGTGGGTGAATGTGAGGATAATTTGGAAATGGTGGTGGGACATTTGCTACTACTGGATTTTGGGCAAGAGGGTATGGACGAAAGTTATTTTGGAGAGGGCATGATGAATGAGTTTGTTTGGAAATAGAGTGTATGTCCCCTTCTCTCTTTTTCCCAAAATTAGTAGTCTTCTTCGTGGAGCTTTCCCTAGCCACTTCCAGTAACCTCCCTAACCTGAGATTTGCTTTAATCCTTTCTCCCATTAGGATGATATCGGAAAAGCTATTGGATGTGTTCTCAATCATCAGGTTGAAATATGAAGCTTTTAATGTCTCAATGAACAAAAAGGAGAGTTCACCATTTGTGACTGAGGGATAAACCTCAGCTGCTTTTTCCCTCCATCTTTGGGCATATTCCTTGAAGCTCTCCCCTTCTTTTTGCACCATATTTTGGAGATCCCTCCTGGTTGGTGCCTCATCATAGTTGAATTTATATTGCTTAAGGAAGGTGTCTACTGCACACACTAGTGTAATGCATCTCCTGAGAGGCTTTCATGGAAGAAATGCACTAAGAGTCTATCATCTTCCGTAAGAGCTGACATCTTGGTGATTTAGGGGGCCAAGTGGATGCGTGAATCTAAATTACTACTATACTTGTCGAATTCTGGGACCTTGAACTTCGGTGGTACCACAACATCTGGCACCAATCTCTGAAAAGATACATCGACTGAGCCGTGCATATTTAGCCCTTTGATGGCTCTTAGTTGATCTTCCAAAGCAGACAATTTCTTTTTTTTTTCTCTATTTTCTCCCCTTACTATATATACTATTCCTTCGATTGGAAGATTAGCTGTAGGGTCAACTGAAGGGACTAACACTAAAGGGTGAAATTCTGCACCTGGGATAGTTCGGTGGTAAGAGACAGGTAGTTCATTCATTAGGAAAGTTGGATTGATGGTAATCATTGGGTCAGGGATGGGAGGTTGTAAGGTGAAAGAAGTTAAAGCTTGATCATGAAGTCTTTGGGTATGAAAGTCAGTTATTGTGTAGGTGGGGTGATAACTGGTAGACTCGGTTCTTGTGAAGGTTTGGTAGCTTCTTTATTTTGGAACATGTCTCTCATCATTTTCATTAGTTTTGAGACTTGTTCCTTTAATTCCTAGACCTTTCCCTGCAAGTTCTGTACTTGTTCTTGCTCCTCCATTATTCTCTTTGTTCGAGATCTCGTTAACTCTTTTTGGTACAACTGTTTGCTCAGTCGGATTTGCCTTGTTAGGAGCAATATTGGTTTTCTATGGAGAAAATGTATTATTAGTTTTGTTTTCTTAAAATAGTTTTATTATAGCCATTATCCTGACTGATTAAAGGATACGGTGGCGAACAATTGCCAAACCTATGTCTGCTGAGGGTGAATCGCGTCAACTTCATGATGGCATCGTTCGATAGTCCAATCGTGAATGACAGGGGCATATGCGTGTCTGTGAGACTTGTTCACATGGTGCATACATCTTTTCGCATAACTCTAACGAGGATAAATCCCACGAGAGTTACACTATTCATTCATAAGACACAAAACATGATTCAACTAATCTGTTAATTATTTGCTTTTGAAGCATACATAGTATTTTGCTATTGCCTAGGCTTAGGGAGGCTCTTTAAAATACAATGACATTTCTTGAGGTATTCATAGAGTCTCTCTTCTTGTTTCACAGGATCAAATATCTTCAGAGCATATTCAGATTCTGGCAACAGTTCCTGTTTCCCTTGCGCTATCATCCTTTCTAATCGATTGACGTTTTCTTGCAGTTATTGATGAAGGGTGGCTTGTCGCTCCTTTTCTTTTCTTTCCTTGGCACACTCCTTCAAAATGTCATTGATTAATTGTGCTTGCTCTTTAATTTCAACCTTCTTCTTGTTGTTTTCTCATTTGTATTCATCCACCAGTACTTTGTGGTATCCTAGCTCTTCACATAACTTGCCATTTTGTAGTCCTGCTTCCTTTATCGTGCTTTGGAGCAAGGTTTTCTCTCTTTTCCATTAGGCTTTATGTCCCTCATAATCTGCCTCGACTGCCATCATTCCCTCTCTGAGTCTTTTTACTTCTTTTTTCAAAATTTTTTGCTGCTCTTCCAACTGCCTTATACGTTCCTTTAATTGCTGATCCTCGGTGGTTGAACCCTAGGGAGGAATAGATAACCTGGCATAAACTTCTTCTGAGCAAACTCCTTGATGAGACATACTATGCTCTGGCCCTATTAGTTTGGGGACTTGGTACCCTTTGTCCCTCTTGCTTCTCCATATGGGATATTCTTTTGTCATGCTTGGCCCTTTGGGCGACCGTTCCATCAAGATTACCTTTTCCCAAGATTTGCATAACACTTTTAATCCACCTTCTTTACCAAGCTCATAATAGAAATGAGCTTGGTGGAATCCTTCAATAGTAGGAATAAACTGAATCAAACCAAATTGCCTCATTACCATGGCTGGGAGATAACTTGTGCATCCGGTTAACCCTACTAGAGGTACAAAATGATAATCCCCCTGTACTGGATAAGATGGATTGGCTAGCAGTCCATAATTTATTCCAGCAATAGTTGTGGCTATTAAAGCTTAGAATCTGCTCTTGCCATTGTCGCTCATTTTTCTCACTTATTGCCAATTTCACCATCTTCTCAATAATTGGTTGTTCTAAATATCAAGTTAAACCTTTAGTCTCCAGCGGGCAGACATAGCTTAAGATCCAAAGATACAGCAGCTAAAGGCAGCATTTAATGATTTCTTTACCCAACTGTCGGTAATATGTCAGAGTAAAAATTGTTTCGGTGAGGACGGCTGGTATGGGATTGATATTCTGTTTTTCCACTGCTCAAAACAACTCCACCACACTTTGGGTTACAACTCCCAGAGGTCCAAAGAACAAAATCAATCCATAAATACCCAAACCTAATGTTGATAAAGCCCTTTCCTATTTCTCACCTTGAATATGTTGACTCAGATGTTTCTTGATGTAAGTCCATGGCCACCTATGTGAATTGCCCTTAACAGTCTCTTTTGCTTTCACTTCTTCTGCTGGAACTCTTATTATGCATGCAAACTATTTCTATGCCTGCCTATGATCGAGATGGAGGTAAATACGATTCTGAGCCACATAAAGAATCTCCAGCAGTGCCTAATACTCTTCTATTGTCGGTGACATATCAATATCGTTGAAGGAGAAGACTCTGTAATTGGGGTTCCAAGTAGATAATATGGCCTTTACTGTCGAAGTTTGTACTTTGACCCGTGTCAAAGAGGCAATCCTCCCATACTTTTCTTCAAACTTTGTTTGGGCATGGTTGGGCAATGATTTCCATCTATTCTGCATATCATCAAGACTGACCATTTTGATTTCAATTTTGTTAGGGTCTAATGGGGGTAATGGGTGGACCTTTGCTTCTACTTCCTCAGTCTGTACAGACTGTGAGTCATGGATTAACTTGGACCATTGTTGAGCATTCTGTTCCCATTTTGAAACCTCTTCGGCTGACTGACTTGAAGATGCCATTTTAAAGTTTTTCTTACCCTCTGCAGAAACCCAATTTATGACACCCGGAATAAATCAGAGAAAAAAAATAAATGTATGATTCAGGTAATCTTGAATTATACTGCTAAGGCAATAGTGTCTGCACACCTATCAAAGTAGGAAGGTGTTTGGATTATCCTAACAGTATAACTCAAGATTATCCTCATATTATGAAAGGAAAACCAAAAGATAAAAATAGAGTAAGGTAAAAGTAGGCATGTCCCTTTTGTTCTAAAATAGGGAAATCATAACATTGGGCATGTACTATCTAATCAGATGGTTCGACCTTTAGGGGTGGCTTACTATGGTTTTCAACTAATGTGATGGTTTAGCTTGAGGTCTAGCCTTCTAAAGTTATAGGTTCCCAAATTGTCCCTACCGTAAACAGTAGAGCCTCATTCCATTACCATGATACTAACGGGAAAAATCCACAGGTATCACAATAAGTGAAACAAGTTTCAATATGAGCAGAAGCCTTCATGGATACTAATGGGGTAGAACCCATGGGTACCGCTACATGACTCCCTTCTACTTTCTAAAAGGTAAAAAAGCCCGGGTATAAGGCTAAAGTGTGTGAGAACATTGTGTAAGTGTTCAGTGTGTGAAGGAACATATCTTACCTCTTCCTTATTCAGGGGAACTTAAACGATGCTTGTTGTAACAAATAATAAGTCTAATAATTAAGATAAAAAGTTAGAAAGGAATAATGACAATATAAATATTAAGGCCTTTGATTTTGTAAGTTAAACCCCATAATTATCAATTTTAATTTACAAGAGCATAAGATTAAATATTCTTTTGAACCTCTAAATCGAGGTTAATTTCAGTTTATCCTTAGTGGAGTCGCCAAGCTGTCGCAAGGGTTTTATGGTCGCCATACGATTCTCACTGAAGTGGAAAAAGTGAGGAGTCGCCACTTTAATTATGAGGGAAATTAAAGAAAACCATTTAAAAAAAATTCATAAAGCCACTTCTAAAACAGAGATTCCAGGTTCGAGGTCCGTATACGCGTGGGGAAGGTGTTAGGCACCCCACATCGTCCCTCAATGAGGGTAAGTAGATTTAACGATGTGCTCATTATAAGACCAATAATTTTGGCGTTTAAGTTACAATGTTGATCCCTGTTATTTATTCAAGGAACATTTGATTTTTCACTATTCTGGGCATCCCAAGAACACAAGTAAATGGAATGACCCTAAAGTGAGTGGATGTTGTGTTGGCTTTAATTTATTATACATTTTGTTAAATTCCTCCCCCCTCAAATTAGGATTCAAATTCCGAAGAGGTATTATTTGATGTCTAGAGGTTTATGATGAGTGAGGAGGACTCTCGGCTCACTTGTCAAAGACCTCATCATTAGCATTCAAATAACAGAGGGTGCCTTGTGTGCGGTGAATTCTATATGAGCTGATAAGAGTATGGATTTTCATTCCATTCAATTAGGACTCTAATTCAAAAGGGATGCATTAATTATGACCTAGACAATTCCCTTCACTATCAAGGACTCTCAATCAATGAAGGGGGGGTCTCATCATCAGAAAAATTACCCATAAAATCTTTGCTCGTGTCATTTCATATTGAACTGTTTAGTGTTTTGTAATAATAGAATTTTTATTAGGCTGAACATGAAGGAAGTGTTACCCCAGTAGTATTGGCGTATGGGCTCCAAAGAGGATTCTCTATCAGATCTACAGATAGGTTCAGAATTCTTGGAAGGACTCCCCCGCGAATCGAACTCCAAAGGGTGATGAATTTATTTATAGAAATAAATGCCCGAGCTTTCCAGGAAAAAGGCTTTTTCCCTATCTCTCCAATCTTGTATCGCATGAATTTATAAATTGTAGGGATAGAGATTTGAGGAAAGGACTCTCTTATGACCTCTCCTATTTGTGCAAAATCAATTTATAAAACGTAGAACTACAAAGATTCGAAGAAAGGACTCTCTCCCGGTCTCTCCTACTTGTGCCAAATCAGATTTATAAAACTATGGGAATTTAAGAAAAAACTCTCTCGCAATCTCCCCTGTTTTATATAAAATGATTTTTATGAGATTAACTATGAGAATCCAAGAAATGACTCTTTCTCAATTCCCCCTAATTCGAAAAGTGGGCTTTAAAAAAATTATGAATGTTGAGCCGAACTCTTGGTCGATCTCCTTCTAGAAAGTGGTAGTGTATCGCTCGCGTAATTTCTCAATCTCTTTATTATCCGAAATCTCTTAATCCCCAATCTCGTAATTTACAGTTCGAGCTTGTTTCAATTTCTAGTCTCGTAACTTATTGGCATGAGCTCGGTTTTCGATCTCGTAGCTTATTCGCACGAGCTTGTTTTGATTTTCGATCTCTTGTTAATCACTCAAAACCTTTCTAAACCTATCCAAACTATGCCCATTTATCCTAATTATTTTCCCCCTTTAGCCAGATCGGAGCTCTTAATTCCAGTAACTTTTATATCACTTGAACTTTTATTCTTATGTTAAATAAAATTAAAAATAAATAATGATGAAATTCTTTTAAGGTGACATGGACATTGCAGCAAAACCTTAAAACAATATTTGTGGGATTAGACAACCCGATACTATTCTACCCCAAAAGTTTAACATGACATGGTATCTTAAAAATTCTTACATCATGAACGCTGGTTATTCATATTTGGAGAGTAATGGGCTAAATGCTTACCTATGGAGAACTAGAGTGATGGGAGAGCCAATACTGATGTCCCACAAAGCTGGAGCTGTTGAAACTGGAATGACAAGGTGGCTTGAGCTGCGAGAGATTTCGAAAACAAGGTCTTGATGACGAACTAAAAATGGACCTTTGAGATAGCATGCGGGTGTTGGGTATATGGGATTGCTTTGTTGGTAGCTTTGGTGATAAGATCCTTTAGAAAACTTGTTCCTAAAGTCTCTCAAAAACTTAAAGAATTTCTATAGCAATAAGGCTACAGCAATATTCAGAGTTTTCTCTCGGCACTCCTCTCCCTCTTTTTTATAGTATTGCATGTAGGTATTTATAGGAAATAAGGACTTCTAATGAAGGGTCAGGATTTCTGTAAGATGAGGTGGAGAGTCTGGATTCAAAAGGACATGATCCAACATCTTGGAATTAAAGAGAATCAAAATCAAAGGTTGGGATGTATTTCAGAATTTCTGTCCTTTATTCTCTAATCCAATGATCAGGGGTTTCGCCTTACAAAGTAGATCCAAGGGTTGGGAATGAAAAATATAGAATTAGTTATTCACTTTTAATCCAAAGGTCCCAAATTCATCCTTACAAGTGCGATCAATTATGACCACCCTTACCCGACTACAATGTAACCGAGCAAGATATGTCATACTCTGTCTCGGAGCACCTTATTTTATCTTACTTTATTCCTTTAAAAATTTTGTTCTCCTTATATTTTAATATCAATTATCTTTCTATGGAGAAACTAGCGGAGTTTCCCCTGTTTCTATTACCATTTGGCATATTTCTAAAAATTTTTCTAAATTTTTCTTACCATTATTTGAGTTATTTATGACTCCTCACTCTAGTCTAAATATAGTTCCAGTCATTCTAGCTATCCGGACAAACATTGATCACCGGAACAGTCGAATGCACAGACTAGCTAAAGTGAGAGTGTTACATCTTTTCCTATAACAAAAATTTCGTCCTCAAAATTTACCCGGTGTAAATAGTCAAGGAGCTGCTACTTCCTTATTTCTTCACCTTACCAGAGAAAATGGATCTGCATTAATGTCACCTCAACTCATATGAATGCAATGCATGTTATGCACACTATTCTTTTCCATCTATCTATGCCTAGGAACGCCTAAACCGTGCTCTGATACTAATAAATGTGACACCCCTTACCCGACTACAGTATAATCGAGCAAGACATGTCACAGTTGATGTCAGAGCACCCTATTTTATCTTACTTTATTCTTTTAAAAATTTTGTTCTCATTATATTTTAATATCAATTATCTTTCTATGGAGAAACCAGCGGAGTTTCCCCTGTTTCTATTACCATTTGGCGTATTTCTAAAATTTTTCCTAAATTTTTCTTACCATTATTTAAGTTATTTATGACTCCTCACTCTAGTCTAAATATAGTTCCAGTCATTCTAGCTATCTGAATAGACGTTGGTCACCGGAACAGTCGAATGCGCGGACTAGCTAAAGTGAGAGTGTTACATCAATGGTGTAAATTGAGATATACTGGGATGCTTTAACTGTTTGAGATTCGATGGTGAAGGGTTCATTCTAACAAATAGGATGGATGGTAGGGATTAAATTGTACCCCCAAATGCTTTAACCAACTTGGATCTGACGGTAGGGGAATTAGTCTTATGGATCAAGGGTCATGATTGAAAGTGATTTGATTCCCCAGGTCTTCCAATCTCTATTGGACATTCCTCAGCCTATTCGATCTTTTTGTATGGCTGGCAAACCTTAGACCTCTCATTTCGATTTTTAATTCGTCTCTTTCAGTTTCCGATCTCTTTTACTTCCTGATCTCTTTCCAATATCTTCTCTGTACCTGATCGATATCTGTGAACTTCGAATAATGGAGCAGCATTAAATTCTCCACTTACCGATGAACCACTTCGAGTTCTGCATGCATTAAATGCCAAGGCCCTATATATATGCGGAAGGTAATTCTGTCATTTTCACACCTCCACTCTTCTTTCTCTGGCTAGTTTTTGATGTGCTCGTTTTCTTATTCTTACTTTTCTGTCGAGGATTCTCATTATGACAACTGCCTTGATCTTTTTCTGATAGCCTTCTTTGTCCATCGCCTGGAAATGGACAATACCAACGATCGGAGGACTATGAGAGTGTCATCCGATGACGATGAGGGAACCGGACTAATTGACCGATCAAGGTCCAAAATGACAATCAGTCTATCTCTTGATCGGCTTGCTGGTCTGAGCCATGGACCGATCTCGGGCAAGGGGACTGCTAATTTCAATTTTTATATCGGTGACTGCCTCTTGAAGTTCATTTGGCTCCTAACCATCTCAAGAGTCCCAACTATGGCTTGATTCTAGTCGATGACCTCGATAATGACACCGAGCTTCTCATAGTCTTTACCCTCTCGATCTCCACGTATCTCTCGAATGACATCTTGAGATCGGGAGAAGACCGAACTATGGGAGCGAGATAGGTAGAATTTAGGGCAGGGTAAGGGATACTTGTAATTACTACTCTTGAGAGATTGCCTAAATAATGTAATCTGATCTTTTGGAAATGAAATGTATTTTATTTATTATTAAAATTGACTTCATTTATTCTGCTTTTTATTTTATCATTGCATTCATTATTTTTCGATCTCTAGTAACTGAGTCTAATCTGATCCCTAATTGAGTCCCATATTCTACCGATCTTCTCCATCCGAACCCCATTACTATCTACTTTATGGTCACTCTGCAAAAGACCTTACTTGCTCGATCTCCATGCTTTTGGAATTTTCCTTTGATGAAGAAATTGAAATGACTGGGTTTCCACTAACCGATGCATCGACTAGGGCCTCGCAAGCATTTAATGCTCGGACTAGTATAAATAGGAGTTGGGGGGGGGGGGTGGGGGGGGGGAATCATTCTCACAGTATTGCTTTCTCAAATTTCTCCAAGCAATCCGACGTTCTCTCTTAGTTTCAGTATTTCTGGCACTAATTTGTGCTCTGTTAAGGGCTTTAATCTTTTTTCTGATCAAGTGCATTTTATTTTTTCAAAAATGAGTAGTACTGAAGGTCAGAGAGTTGCAAGCCCCCCTTCCGTTCATTTTTCATGGACCTCAGAAGAAGGCAATACTACAGTGCCAAGTGGGTGATTTGAACCTGCTACAGCCATTGTTTCGATCTCTTCAGCCAACTAGATTAGCTATAAGGAAAGAGAATCTACCCATGGACAAACTACCATCGATCCTGAAGGAGACCGATCTCCAGTCCATTAGCCAAGAGTACAATCTCGCGATTGACTCTTTCGAGCTTATTAGATGTCACAGAGATATGCGAGCGAACCACTTTTTTGACGAAGTAGATGTGATCATGGTGTATAAAGAACAACTGAAGGCCAGACTATGATTTCCACTAGATCAGTTTTATAAAGATGTCCTGAAGTACCACAAAGTCAGCATCGTTTAAGTACACCCGAATTCTAGGCGAACTCTGATTGCTTTCAGAGGTCTTTGCCGGGCTAAGGGACTTCAGTCCACAGTGAAGGTTTTTACCGAACTACACAGGCTTGCTCTTCCAAGCCAAGCTGAACTGCAGGCTCTTCACCGATCTCCCTTCCTCGCTAAAGAACTGGAAAGATTGATTTTTCACACTGAGAAGTAAAGATCCTAATGGCTTTGTTGGCGTCTCACGTAACTGAAATCATTTGGTTCCAAAGAAGATCACTCTAAATCATGATGAGGACGCCATGGTGAAGGAAATGAAGAACCAGGCGATCACTTACAAATATTCGTGTTTGGACATGATTATGGCCAAACTAAAATGGTGGATGATGCAAGTGAATGCCAGCGAAAATTATGAACTGCAGCTCTCTGATCTCAGCCCTGGGACTGGTAAAACTTGAATCCTAAGTCTCTTGATCTTAGCGAACTCACTAACTTGTTCTTTGTGTAGGTATGGCAGGGGGCAAATCCATAAAGGAGAGTCGTAAGCGATAGAGGGAGCTCGCCTGAAAAGTATTAGAAATGAAGCAAGCTACTGCTGCCCAAGCATAGAGTCGGGTCTTAGTAAAAGTGCCAAACTCTCCATTCTGACCTCGACAGCAATCAGCTTCAGAGGTAGAGGTCCTCACTTCAGAACCTTCAACTCAGCCAACTAAACCTCCCCTTCCACCTCCAGTCTCTTCGAGTGCAAAGGGCAGTTCTCCTAGACCTGCGGCTCCAACCAGTCAATCGCTCTCTTGAGGTGCTCAAGTTCTGCTTCAGTCCTTAGAGAGGAATCGCTCGGCACGGGAGAACACCGATCTGGCCAAAGTCTTAGGTGTCTCGATTTTCCTTTTTGAAGATCAGACTCGGATGGGCCCGGAGAGCATTGATGATCTTCTGACCCAAATGATGAGTTTGGGGTTGGAGGCAGTCGCGAGTCAACAGATGATCCGGGAGAAGGCTCACTTTTTAAGGAGAGAATTCCTCAAGGCGGTTCAGGATGTGAAGGCTGCAAAGACCCAGCTATCGGCCATCAATGATTGGATTGTCAGCTTAGAGGACCAGGTGAGGTCTTATGAGGAAGAAACGACTAGGCTGAGGAGGGAACTTGATGACGCTCATGCCTGCCTAGCCGCCGATCTAGATCGATTCTCTCAAGAAATAAGGGCCAAGGAGGATGAAGTTCTGGCAAAGGAATCTAATGCTTATGTGAATGCCCATAGCAATCTTCTTATTGAGCTAATGAAGTGATATCTTGAAGAAGACTTTACCTGGCTGGACAGCTCACCCCGAGAATCGAGGCTGATAGCAAAGAGGAGCAAGAGAGAGAGGAGGGAGAGAACATTGAAAATGTAATCGAGGAGCAGGCTAGGAAAGACCCTCCTGCTGAATGACTTGTATATTTTATTTCTTGAAATGGACTCTAAAGTTTTTCCTTTTTGTGAACAATTCTTGATGAGATTGAAAAATATCAAACTATGTATTGAGTACTGAATCAACTCCCAACTAATCGAACAAGTTCGAACACGGAACCTAAGATCAGTTGTTGATCATAAAACATGACTACTCAAAGAGATCAGATAATATTAATCACGAATGTGAGATCTGAAAACCTTGTGATCGAAAATCGATTAAAACTTGAAAGACATAAAAACTGATTTGAGAATGGATCCCAGTCTGGATTTATTAAGTTCGATATTACTTATTTAAAGATCGGTTAAAACATTAACTTGGTTAGATACTTGAATAATTCGAGCGAATTAACTGATCACAAAATATCTCAGAATTTGGACTCTTGAACATGAAGAGATTAGAAAACAAGATACAAAATCAGATGTTCTGAAGATTAATCTAAACAAGCCAAGTAGACGGAGAGATCGGAAACATTTGGCTTGAGCGTACATGAGATCGAATAAGCTTGGAATTTATTGTCTGGGAGGTTACCAGTTCGGAGAGAACAATCCTGAGATTAGGCAACTGATTGAGATTGGATAAACATCTACAAGGAAGATCACCTTAATTGCAAAAGTGTATATTTGATTACGCGAGTTATGCCTCTGGAGATCGGCCAAAATATGGTGTCTACATTAAACAATTAATATTTAATTATTAAATAAAATAAGATTAACAAAGAAACACAAACTATATATATATATATATATATATATATATATATTAACATAGAGTTATAATAAATTTTTTATATGTAAAGTTAAAATTATATATTTAAAAAAAAAAGCTAAAATTATAAATTTGGTGAAAAATTATATTTTTATGCTCCATTCACTACAAGAATTTTAGTTTGTACTAACAATATATTTTGTCATTATAAATACCTCTTTTATCACAATAATTCCATTGTGACATCAAAAGATGATAAATTTGTCAAAAGATGATAAATTTGTCAACTTTTGTTACAATATTTTTATGTTTAAGGTAAAATCATTGACCTTTATAGTGACAAAATTTTATATTGTGACAAATAATATTTTGCCAAAATTTTAATAATGAAAAATAAATTTCTCAGAAATGTAATTATGACAAAATATTTATTGTCATAATAGTTATTTTGACGAAATAAATTTTATCACTTGTGATTTAATGTGACAAAAATATTTTGTTATAATCTTTATAGTGACAACGAAAAAATTTATCAAAAAATAATTAATGTAACGAACTTAGTGCATCACAATTGAAATTCTGACAAAAATATATTTGTCATAAAACTAGGGGAATGACAAAATATTTAATCACAATTAATATTTTGTAACAAAATATTTGTGATTCTCGCAAATCATTGATAGTAGTCTGCTGACTTTTTATTTGTTCTTCTTGATTTTTAATTTATTCTGTTTAATTCATTGGTTCGATTTTCAGCCACCATCTTTTCAGCTTGTAGAATAGCTTCAAATTCCAAATCTTTAGAACTAATTGGCTTCACACCATAACCAAGTCTACGAGCATAACCAAATTTTAACTTTAGTACTTTCTCTTGAATTTGACTCCCACTCATTTCTGTGCCTTCATCTATTGCTTGCTTATAAAGAGCTTTCATTTGCTCCTACAAACATTATAATTTAATTCAAATATTCCAAGAACTACACAAATTGTGATAAAAAAAATATATTAAAATCACTTGCATAATTCTCTTGAGCTTGTGGGTGCGTCCATGTGCCATCTTTCTTATGGTCAGTGTCAAAATAAAGTTTTAGCTCAATAGGGTCTTCACACATTTACTAAGAATTTTCATCTAAATTTGCATCCATATTTTCATTTAAATCTTTCTCTAAATCTTCCTCCAAAACTTCCTATATTTGAAAGATATGAAAATCTCAATTTAAAGTTAATACATTTAATAGTAAATAAGCTCATTGAAATGATTTGAATGTAACCTATAAAATAAAATATTCATACCATTTCAAAAATGTGCTGACAATAAGACTTTGAACCAGATGTATGTAAAACTTCTAACTTGTCTCTATTATTTTTGTCTGCTATACTTCGAACCTATATAGAATATTCAACTTTAACTTTTCAGTGTGATACACAATTAACGATATTAATTGATGATAATATAATAGTACTTTACATACCTTAAACTCGTCACTTTCAAAATGGCCACACAATTTAGCCAAATCTTTTGCTTTCATATGCTTAGGAGGATTTTTATATGCTTCCTCTGGAGTTTGAAATTTTAAATAATGTTTATGACATCGATGCTTGTAAGTCAGAAAATGTTTTGCCATAATTTTATCAACCACCTTCTTTGTGTGAGGATCACTTAAGCATATATCAAATTCACCCTGCAAATATGCAAGTAAAAAATATAACTTCTAAAAAGAAAAGAAAAATTAGTAGATAATAATAATAATAATAATAATAATAATAATAATAATAATAATAATAACTAAAGTGAAGAACCATAATTAACTCAAATATTAATAAAAAAATTTAGTAAAAAATTTTAAAAAAAAAAAACAAAGTTAATCCAATTAGTAAATAATTATTATGACATAAAAATGATTTAATATTGATAAAAAAAAATTGAAAAAAAAATGAGAAAAGAAAAAAAAAAAAAAATAAATAAATATATTTATGACATGATGTATTTAAAATCAATAAAATGGGCAGAAAATGAATGAAAATGCAGCCTCCATTAAAATTCATTTCATTTTTCTCTTCCAAACCTTGAATTCTCACCACTAAACCTTAAGTCTCTTCAAATTAAAAAATCCTTCTTGGGAGGGTGATTCTTCTTCCTCTTATAATGATGAAAATAAAGTGAATTACACTAGAATACATGATAAATGATGAAAAAAAAAAATGAGTTACTAGAGAATTACATGATAAATGATGAAATTGATGGATATATGTTAGACTAAGATCCAGCAGCTTGTGTAGGAGGTAGGGATTTGAAGTGTTTTTTAATAAAAATAAAATGGATAACTTTGATGATTATGATGATTAGTATGTTTAATTTGAACCATGAATTTGAGCTATGGTTTTGGTGTAGAAATGGTCAATTGACCTGAAATTTTTACAGCAAAAGTTAAGACATAGAAAAACAACTTTGAAGAAAAAAAACTCCAAATGGAGTGATCAAAAAAGGAAATTCACTAGACAAAATAAGGATAAAACTCAAAATGTGGGATCTTGGTGTAATTAGATTAATATATCCATTAAGTATGAAAAAAATCAATTTTTTGTTGACTAGTAAGAAATAGTAATCAAAATGATAGTAAATTAATGGATTTCATAAAATATTAATAACTCAACTGAAATATAAAATTTGAAATTACATAGTAGATTCTCTTGAATGTAAAAATGAAAAAAAAAAATGTTTTGAATAATATAATGTAAAATGTACCATTGTGTATTGTGATTATTATGAATAAATAAATGAATGAATAAATAAAACTATATTATTGATGCAATGATGATTTAGTAGTTCTTATTATTGGGAGAAGAGGAAGAGTATTGAGTACAATGGAAAGAAAGGATAATTGATGTGATCATATAAATGATATGATGAATGTGTGAATTGAAATTTATCATTTAAAATTCATGAAATAAAAAACAAAAAAAAACATATATATTATGTGTATTTATTGAGATAAGTTAAGAATATTAGCAATTTAAAATATTAAAAAAAAAATAAAAAAAAATGAGAGAGATGAAAAAAAATATTAGAATAGTTTAATATTTTAAAGAAAAAAAAATGAAAGAAGCTATATTAAATATTATTATTAAATCTGAAATAAAAAAAAACAACCTAGTAAAAATGAAAAAAAAAAAAAAAAAAAAAAAAAAAAAATTATAACATAAATATTGCAATGATAATATCAAATTTTATATTTTGTATAAAATGCTAGATATTGCATTGTAATGTAGATTATGAACAGATAATTAATATAAATGTGATGTAAATTAATAAATTAGCTTTTTTATATGTAAAATTAATATATATATCATGTAAATTATGATTTTTTATTTATTTTTTAAATTAATTAAATCAAGGAAAAAAAAAAATTAATATATATATTTTTTGAATGTGATGAGATTGATGATGATTTGAAGTGATATTTATAATATATAGATAGGAATAATAATCTAACCTCAAGTTTTGTAAACAATGGTTTTTTAAGATCATCAGGCATTTTTTTCTAATAAAAAATTTCGAGTGGTGCAAACAATTGAATTATCACGCCTATTTCCATTTTAAATAATTTTTCAGCTAGACCAACTGGTAGATACATTCCTTTTTTTTATCATAACACCCTTTTTTTTGTCCCTTTTTCATATGTTTTTTCACCTCGAAACCTCTAGCTACACTGCGACCTCTCTTTTTTATTAGACAAGCTGCATTATGAAAAAAAAAATGTGATTATTAAACCCTTATGAAAGCTAAAAGAAAAAAAAAATTTACCTTCACTATTTACTGGTTCAACAGTCGTTGATTCATTTGGTGTGGTTGATGCATTGTCAATCACATTTGAGGTAATTGATGGATTGCTAATTGTGTTCGGTAATAATGAATTTGATGGTGTAGACACATTACCAATCACATTTGACGTATTTGGTAGATTGCTTATTGTTCTAGATAATGAAGAATTTGTTGGTGTACTCTCATGCTGACCTTGTGAAGGGTGTTGTCCACCAGCAGTTACTCTTTTCTTGCGACCTGGTGCCATGGTTGTTCATTCAAGACTGATTATTTAATATTTATCCAAAAGTCATCAATATCAATAATAGAAAAAATAAATTATTAAAAAAGTAACACATTAAGATCTAAAAATAAAACTGAACACATTGAAGTTTTTAGTAAAAGAAATAAATAATAATGGCAATAACAGGAAGACATTATAGTATCAATAATATATCTAACTCCCTAATCTTAAAAGTTCATTATTTATCTATCAAAAATTTTATAAAGCTTGAAGTGTAGATAAATACGTGTTTAATTTATTTTATTTTAGTATATTGATCAATAAAATAAATTTACATTGAAGGGCAGTTTAAAACCTTTTAGTTGAAAATATTTTGATATTATGTGCAAAATAATTTATCTAAAAAATTCCAACCTGTGGATAAAAGTTTAAGAATACTTTTAATATTTTTAATTAATACTTATTTTTATCTTTTTTTTTTCTTAATTTTATATATTTATTTTTGTACAATTTATAATTTTAAATTCACAATCATTTCAATTGAAAAAAAGAAAAGCCATGTAATAAAAGGAAGCGTAAGCGTACAGAACAATAGCTAAATTGGACTAAAAGAAGTATATTTTTTGAACTTCCTTATTGGAAAACATTAAAGTTATGCCATAATTTAGATGTGATGCACATTGAGAAAAATATAAGTGAAACCATTATAGGGATGTTGTTGGCAATAGATGGGAAGACAAAAGACAACGTCAAGACTCATTTATATTTAGAAGAAATGGGTTTAAGAAAAGAATTGCACTTGCAAAGAGATGGTGACAGGATTTTAATGTCATTAGCATGTTATACTTTACCATTATTAGAAAGGAAGAAGTTTTGTGAATGGTTAAAATTAATTAAGTTACCTAATGGTTACGCCTCTAACCTGTCTCGATTGATGATTGTAGATTGTCAGGAATGAAAAGCCATGACTATCATGTATTTTTACAACAATTACTTCCAATTGTATCTTATGGTTTTTTGAGAAATGATCTTTATATTGTGTTGTCTAAGTTGAGTTTTTTCTTCAAAGACTTATGTTCGAAGACAGTGGAAAGAGCTATTTTACATAAGTTACAAAATGATATAGCTCTAATATTGTGTAAACTTGAAACCATATATCCACCATCATTTTTTGTGATTATGACACATTTATCAATTCACTTACCACATGAAATAGAACTTGGTGGGCCAGTTCAATATCGATGGATGTATTTTGTTGAAAGGTAACTTCAAAATTTATGCTTTATTTTATTATTTTATTCAATTATGAGCATTGTTATGTAGTTACTTATATCAATTCTCTCTATTAAATAAATAATGTTAGGTTCTTATGTTCTTTGAAACAAACAATGCGCAACAAAGCTCGCCCAGAAGGTTCCATTGCTGAGGCATATATCAATAAAGAGTGCCTTAACTTTTATTCCATGTACTTTTGTGACACCCCTTACCCGTCTCTAGTGTAGCCAAGCAAGTTATGTCACTCAGTGTGCCGGAGCACCAATTTATGTTTCTAATACAATTTATCCATTTTAATTCATTTATTTTCAATTTTTGATAAATCTGGATTTTTTCGTAAATTTTATAGAAAATCCGACAGAGTGCCGGCTGTAAATTGGAAAAACAGTTCTTCTGAACCTGTTTAAAAACACTTCCAATATAATTTCCAAATCCAAACTCCATTATACACATTTCAAGTCAATCTCAAAATTTCAATCTCAAATCACAATACTATTTTTAAAACTTTTTTGTTCACTTCATCACTTGAAGCATATTCATAAATATTTCTCAACATTTCATTTATCAACATATATTATGCAGAAAATTTCAATAATATGAAATTTCATATATTTAGATTAATACATAATTACAAGAGTTTATAGTTACAATCCAAACTAATACAAAATGCCAACATAGAAAATGCTCCCAAAATCCTATGTCCTACAATATGCACTGCAGGTATGAGGTGACTAGGGACTCCGGATGCAAATCTGAAGGCTCACCCGGTCTGATGTCTGCTGGGCTCACCAGCTAGATCTCCAGTACCTGTGCGTGGCAAAAGCGACGCGCTAAGTAATTCTGCTTAGTGGTGACAATATAAAATAAAATAAAATAAATCGAATATGCAGAATGTGTGTTTACATTTTTGGTAGACTTAACTTCTGATATTATTTGCATTATTATTCAATTAAAATTTAGTAAGATTTATTATTATTACCCGAGTAACCCATACTAGTCGACTGGACTGGATAAACGGGTAAACTGGCACTGGGTACTAAGTACCTCGGACCATCACACCATCGGTCACATTGTGTCTCCCGGTGTGCAATCGAACAGCTAATAAGCTACAATAATTATCGAGGTTAAAACCCAAGTGTAATAATTCAAATAACATAGCCAAAGGCTATTATATCACAGAATGGCATGGGAAGCCATGAAACACAGAATGGCATGAAGCCATATGCAGTACTGCTAACAGAACCCTATTGGCATGCCAAGCTATCCAAACCAATCTTGTTAGGTATACTAGGGCATTTCACACTTTTAAGTTTCACAATTTTTGGAATTTAAGTTTTAGTGTTACTATTTCATTCATTGGTCAATAAAAATGTTGATTTTTGCATAGGCAATAGGTACATTGGTTTTAATATCATCAACATACCACATTTTACATTCAAAATTTGTTGGTATTGGTTGCCAATACCATTTCTAAGCTTAATGTTAGTTGGGCAAAATTTTCACTTTTTATGCCTTATTTTTACTGTTCTATTGGTCAATTTTGCAGTGGGAATTTGGCAAACTGATCAACATGAAAGTTGTTCCTTATTTTGTCTAGTTATATTTTCTTTTTTTAATCACTCCATTTGGAGTTTTGTAGCTCAAGTTATGGTCCAAAAACCACAACTGGCCGGATTGAAATTCTATCCAGAATTTCTGGACTGACCATATCTACAGTGCAATGAACAGTGATTGCAACTCACCTTTTGAATATGTTTTGGTCATAATTTGAGTTAGGTTTCTTCATGAAAGTTGTTGGTCTATATCTCAGCTTATTGCTGATAAAATTTCAGGTCAATTGGACCTTTTTACACTGATTTATGGCCAAATGACCAAACACTATTCATTTGGTTATTTTGCCCAGGCAGACTGTAGGTCACCCGGATTAGGGCAAGCTTTTGGTCTACTTGATTTGGTTTTATGGGCATAGTTTCTTCACCAAAGTTGTGACATTATGTGTCTAGTTTCATGTTCAATTGGCCTTGCACCAATTGAACCTCTACAATTCAAGTTATGGCTGCTCAAACCTGCTGGACTCATGTCTAATTCTGTAAGTCACCTAGGGCAGCCACACCAAACCCAAATCCCATCACTCAACACACTTTATTTTTGGTTTAAACAGAACTAAATGGTCACTAATTGACCATTAAAACTCACTTTAACCATTATATGATCAAAGTCTCCATTTTATACCCAAACCCTAACCCATTCCATCTCAATTCATGCATTCACTTACCTTTCACCATTCTAAACAATAGGTTAGTGTTATGGGCAGCCACAATACCAAATTTATTCAAGGAAAACAATCAAAACCCTAACCTTCACATAGCTACTGAAAATGGAGGTTTACATAATCATCAATTTCATTTAAGTTTCTCTCATTTTCTAGCTCAATTTTTGTCCCTAAACATGCATTTCAAAAAGAAAGCAAGGATTGGTCACTAACCTCTAAGGAGTGAGCTTTCCAACTTGCTAAAGTTCTTCCTTTCCTTTTCTTTTTGCTCCCAAAAGACTCACCAAGATGATAGAATAAATTTTTGTGTTGGGAAATTTAAGTTTTAATGGATGGAAACCCAAGAAATCAAGCTTGGTAAAGCTTGGTTATGGAGGGCTATGGTGAAGGTGTGTGTGACGGCAAAGAGAGAAAGAAGAAGAGAGGTTCTGATTTTTGTTTCCTTTTCCAGCCCATTTTATCTCTTTTAAATAGAGTTATGCCATGTGTCAATGTTAAATTGGGTGGGAGAACTTTAATGACATCATTATGATGTCATAATGCTATTTTCTTTCATTTCTTCTCCATTTCTTGTCTAATTAATTTCAATTAAATTTTTAATAACATTTAATCATATTTTATGTTATATAAATTATTTATTTAACTGGACAAGTTGGCTAAAAATTATCTCTGAAGATGAAATGACCAAAATGCCCTCCGTTTGGCTTAACGGGCCAAAATTATCTGTACCGATTAAAAAATTTTTCTAAGTATTTTCTTGGCATTCTAATGCCATAAGAACCTCAATGACCCTTCTCTGGAGTTACAATAATTATTTTATAATTTTTTCCCTAAGTCTAGGGCTTCTAGTTGCGAGAACCGCAACTCTCACTAGGTTACCCATCGCTAGGGCACCGGTTCATTTAGCTTGGTTGTATTTTATTTCTAAAATTTTTCCTAAATTTTTCTTATTAATATTTGAGTTAATTATGGTTCCTCACTTTAGTTTAAATATTTTTCCGGATGTTCTAGCTATCCGAACCGACACTGGTCACCGAAACAGTAGACTGTACAGACTAACTAAAGTGAGGATGTTACAACTTTCATGGTGTTGAAACTAGGCACAATCAAGTGAAAAGGAATTTTGATAGGTCTTAAATGTCGATACGCAATGGGTTTTCAATTTTTGCATAAAAGGCAAGAACTTTAGGAGCAACTGTATATGATATGCTATCCTTGTTTAATTTCAAGAAAATTCAATGGTACATACTTAATAATTGAGAGGAGATAGAATCTTATTTAAAGTAAGTTATCACATCATTTAAAAGTTTTGTGTTTAATTCAATTGCAATTACAAGTCATTATACATACATACATACATACATACATATATATATACATATAATATATATATACATATATATATACATTATACATATATATATATACATATTATATGTATATATATATATATATGTATTATATGTATATATATATGTATGTATGTATGTATGTATGTATAATGACTTGTATAATGAAACAACACAACATATTAGTTTTATATATATATATATATATATATATATATATATATATATATATATATAACTAATATGTTGTTTCACATGTATAGTTTGCACAATGAAGAACTTCAAAGACAAAGTATTGCTAATATGCAACATAGAAATCAAGATGAATTTCCATCTCGATTTAAGTAATATGTAAGTTTTTTATTATTGATTAAATATATATTATGGAATAAGAAACTTACCAGATTTTTTATGAATATTATTTTTTAAGTGGTACAAAAGAATCTAAGAGGCTCACTTGAATCAACAAATCATTTATATGTGTTGGGTTTAGGGCCTGATATGTGTGTTGCAAAGTATAGTGGTATAATTGTGAATGGAATTATATTTCACAATATTGAACGTGACAAGTATCATCATATACAAAATAGTGGTATTGTGGTGAAAGGAAAACATAATTCATAAGAAATTAATTTTTATGGTGAGTTAACTGATATCATTGAGCTTGAGTATTGTCATGGAAATTGTGTTTATGTGTTTAAATGTAACTGGTGGAATATCAAAGATAAAAAGAATGGATCAAGAACATATGGCCAATCAATGAGTGTTAATGTGAATCGAAAATGGTATGCAGATGATCCTTTTGTGTTGGCAAATCAAGTATCACAAGCATTTTATATAAATGATATAAAAAATGACAATAGCTGGAAAATTATGCAAAAATCTTATCCTAGAAATGAATATGGCGTTCCAGAAAATGAAGAAATAGATAATTAAATATTTGACTTTAATGACGAGCCCTATCAGCAATATGAGATAAATGATGGAAATGTGATTGAACAAATTGATAATCAAAATATAGAATCATTGCATCATGATAATGAAATTTTAGAAGAAATTGATGCTACCACTATACTCCCAAGGAATAACCAAAAATCATGTAAAGATACAATTAGTGATGATTCTACTGATAAAGAAGATGGTACGATTATTAATTATTGTGCTAATAATGCTGATGACAAGAAAGAAGATGGTACGATTATTGATTATTATGTTAATGATGCTGCTGACAAGGAAGAAGATGACAACAATGAAGACAATTATGATGAGGAAGATAATGATGATTTTTAATATTTGTTACTACATATTTCTTTTAGAGTTTTTTTTTTTATATTCAAAACTTATTGTAAATCACTTATTTTATTGTGAATTACAATTTACTCTGTTATATTTAATTTTTCATAATAATATTTTAATTTAAAATATTGTTGATAAATTGAATGGAAAATAACCATTATTTATAAACCTATTTTACTATTATTACTGATGATTTATTTTTTCCGACAAAAGTTTTTTAGCTGTAGATACTTAAATAGTGACAAATTTTTTTATCAAAATCTTACACAGTAAAGTATAAAGACTAATTATTTTTTTCCCTTCTCCAAATATGTTTGTTATGATAGTCAAATTTATTGATAACAAATTATTGACACCCTTGATTTTGTGACAAAAAATTATAATGAATTTTTTTTTACACTATATGTCTTATTTGTAATCTTATTGTGACAAAATGTATTTGACAAAATTATATTATCACTATATTTTCCTATTTTATTTTACAAATATTGTCACAATATTTTATTGATAAACATTTTTTTGTAACTATTATTCTCAATTAATTATTTATTATGACAAATAATTTTGTAACTAAATATTACATATAGTGACAAAATCTTTTGTATCAAAATCTTATATAATAAAATATAGTGATTAATTTTTTCCTTCACTAAATATATTTGTCACGACATCTAATTTTTTGGTGCCAAATTTTTTGCACCAACGATTTTTTGACAAAAGATTATAGCAAAATATTTATTTGACATTGCATGCCTTACACATTTTTTTATTGCGACAAATTTGTATTTTGTCACTAAATTATCCTCTTTTTATGTTTAATATGACTAATTATAATTTTTTCACATTATATCTATGTATTGTGATAAAATATAATTTATCAAAATTTATTTTGTCATAACAAACTAAATTTCTTATAGTGATTTATTTTGAAGAAAATATATTTTATATTTTTTTAATATTTAAGGCATTTAAAAACACAAAATCAAAGAAAAATAATTTTTTACAAGAAAAATTTATTTTTTAAATTTTGATAATTTTAATAAAATATTTATATATATATATATAATTAATTTAATATTATAATTAAACAATAAAAAATATTTTCATGAAAATTTTTCTTAAAGAATAATTTTTATGAAAATTATTGTCCATGTATAAACCAAAATCTTCAATTATTTTATCCATATGAAATATTATGAAGTGAAGTGAAAAATAAAAAAGGTTCCACCGAGATTTGAACTCGGGTTACTGGATTCAGAGTCCAATGTCCTGACCACTAGACCATGGAACCTTGCTTGTCACAAAATGCCAGATTATATTATTTTTAAATCTTTAAATGAGGATACAGAAAAGAGTTTTAATATAGAAAGAGTTTTAAGAAATTAAGATTTTACATATTAATATAGTTTTTTAAATTTTAAATAAATTATTTTACTTTTTATGTAATTAATTATAATTAAAATTTAAATTTAAGTCCTCATAATTCTCAAAATATTCAATATCATTGAAAAAATTACTCTATTATTGTACATTTCTAGTTATTTTTAATTTTGTCTTTATTTTAGTAAAAAAAAAAGTTTGCCTATTTTTTAGCATGACGAAAAAAGTTGCCTTAGCCAATTTATTTTAACAAAAAAAATTTAATTGTCAATAAAAATACCAAGAGGAAAATTTGCAAAAATTGTGTATTTTTATGATAAAAAACCTAATTTAATTAGGAAATCTAAATTTATGAAAACCATACACTAAATAAATTAGAAATATAATAATTATAATTATAAAAAATTAATTAATATGAATATAGATAAATAATTAAAATTAATATAAATATATATAAGATTAAAAAATTAATTAAATAATACATAGGAATCAATTTCCTTTTTTTCTGAACTTTCATTAATTAGTTAATTTTGTAGAAAAAGGATTTAATCTTCATACTGTAATAAATAAAGAAAATCTTGATAAAAGCTTCATGGGCTTAAGCCCAGTAAGGGCATAGGCTAGTTTTGGGTGCCTAAAAACATAAAGTGAAAACCCTAACGGCGATGCCTCTGCCTCTCAGTTCTCACTCTATATAAGTTGCTGCAGCTCTATGCTGCTTGGAACGCTCCTTCGAAAATCCTCTCATATCACTTTTCTGTTGTTTTTCTCTTGGTTTGGTTCCAATGGTATGAATCAATCAGCTAAGATTGATGCGAGTGGTAAATATTTAGGAAAGAGATTGATCTGTGTACAATAAGCCGATGCTCTGGATTCGAAAGAAAAAGAAGGAAGCATGGTAATGTGCACAGAAATTGAATCGTTGGGTGAACATGTCTGCTCCCTCTGATGTGTCTTTGATGAGGGGGCCTGGTTTCGACCCACATTTTTTCTTTTTCTTTTATTTTCTGCTCCTGGGATTTGTTTTTCAAAAGTAAATTATTAGTATATTTAATTTTTTTTAGAATTAATCAATCTTAGTTATAATGGCAACATTGTCTTCTGAGATCTCAAAAGCTGTATAATTGTGTGTGAATTTGCTTATGAGACATTTTGAAAGAAGGTATTATTATTTAAAATTCATAATTTATTGGTAATTTGTATTAAAATTAAACTCAGATCTCTTATTGATAATTTCGAATTGATGTGATCAAGAAAATGCTTGTGACTCATACCATTAAATATGGATGAAAAAGGGAGGAAAATGAATGGAAGGCCTCAACAAGAGATAACAAAAACATTAACTGGCATTGTCAATGGCTATAAAAGCCCAGTAAGTTCTCGATGTTCTGCTCAAGGGTGAGCATTATTTGATTAAAATTGAATAAATTAATTGAATTGATTTAATTTAGTTTGATTTCGTTTATATAATAATTTGATTTGGGTTAATTTTAATTTTTAAGATTTTTTATTATTTTTGTTCAGTTTTGAGAGAAAATTCAGTAAAATCAAATTAACCAAATTGTGGGAAAATGGGTTCAAATCAAACAATCATGAGATAAGGTGAAAATTGGACCCAAATCAAGATAAAAATTATAAAATAAACTTAAAATCAAGTTCAAATTAAAAAAAAAAAAAAAAACTCATTAAAATTTCAAACTAAGCAGTTGAAATCAAATTAAACTCAATTAAATCAATTTAATTTAATTTATTTTCTCATTTAATTTATAATATTTATAAATTCCATTAATTCAATTTTAACAGTTTAATTTAATCAATTTAAACATAATTCGCAGCCTAGTTCTGCCTTACTTCTTCGGCACAGGTGCGAGCGAAACTCCAGAATCTATTTCTTCATCTTGTCGAATAAATATCATCGGAGATGCGTTTGAGAGTCTTTTGATAACCTTCATGACAATGACTATGAATGGCAGAAATCAAAGCATGAAGTAGAATTTATTTTCTTTTTTAAGAAGAGGAAAAGTAAGGACCAAATAAATCTAATTTTTGTAAAAGTGTATGACCCAATTTTTAGAGGCAACGGGTTTGATGAAATTTTATTAAAAAAAAAATCGACTAATATATAAATAATAAAATAAATAGTTTTTTACCCATGCATTATGGGGATTATTTTTTTATTTTATTTTAATAATATAATTTAGTATCTATTTTTATATTTTAAAAATCATACTAAAATTTTTAATTAATTATGTTAAATGCTTATTAAATTTTATTAAAATTTTAAACATTGGTATCATTAGCCAATAATAATTATTAAGTCAAACATTATCTAATACTAATAATTAAATTTATAAAAAGGGTAAGTTAAAATGATATTTTTAAACTCAATTAAGTCTTATCTAATAAAATTAATTTTAATTTTAAAATGAAATTTCAAATATTTTATACTTTTAAATTTAAAATAGTTTACATTTTCAAATAAAATTTATTTATTTTTAAATAATGTAAGTGTTAATTAATAGTGGAAACACTTGTCAAAATTTGATTTTTAAGCCTTCTTATTAACATAGGTGGCACATCTACATCTAAATGTTTATAATACAAAAAAATATAAGTTAAAATGAAATTTTAAACTCAATTTGGCATTATCTAATAATTATTTTTATATTTTTAAATAATTTTTTTTTAATTATACCAACTTGATGGTTGGAATCATTATTTAGATTCATTTGAATATAAAACCAATATATCAATTTATCTGAATGAATTCAAGTCAAAGTAAGAACCCTATTGTAGAAAAAATGAAACCAACTATGTCTCACTATAATTTGAAATATATATATATCACCATAATATTAGGGTTTCTATAAATAAGAATCAATAAAAAAAAATTGTTCATATTTCAAAGAGTCCAATGTGATTAACCCTACTAAGTTAAACTTTACAACATAAAAATTCTTTAATACAACATAGGCACATACCTGTCCTAGAGTTTAATATTATTATTATTATTATTATTATTATTATTATTATGGGGAGAAAAATAACAGAACACCCAAATTTTAAAAAAGTGATGTAATTATTTAAAAAAAAAAAAAGACAGTAAGATAAGTGCAGACCAAATGTCACTCTTATCTGGTCTATATTTAAAATTCTGTTAACCTCTCAATCATAAGCTTTTCACAATCATTCACCAACTCAAACAACTCTACTTGACTTAGAGCTCCTCCTAGTAGCCCGTATGAACTGGAAATGCTCGCATTTGATTCCATTTCTAAATTAGAAGAGTTTCTAAACGTTTTATAGGATCCTCAGTCCAAACAAATGTGGTAGATGCATTTAAAGATGATTATGAATTTAAGGCACTCTACTAATTATTGAAGCTGCAATAAGAGCTTTTTTCCCCTTCCATGCAGAAGTCTAAGCACCACTGATTGCTAAAGAAATAAATGATAAATTAAATGGTTATATTTAATCTTTTTATGAGATTAGTTAGAATAAAAAGATATATATATATATATAATTTTGTTATGAGATTAGTTAAAATAAAAAGATAAGTTAAAATAAAATTTTAAATTTAGTTATACTTTATCTAACATTTTAAATTTGAATATTTATATAATTAATAATTAAAAGAAAATATTTATGAATAATTAGATAATCCAACCATGTAATCATTTTATTTAAATTCTAAATATTTTATATTTTAAATTTTTTATAAATCAATAAAATAATGAAGATGATCAAAATAAAATTTTAAATATTTTAAATTTTGCAAATTCTATTAAAGGAGATAAGCTAAAATGAAATTTTAAATATTTTAAAATTTGTAAATTTTAAATATTTTAAATAAAATTATTATGCATTTTTTTTCATAAGCACATTATAAGATTTTGTTATGATAATATATATATATATATATATATATATATATATATATATATATATATATATATATATATAAGCTGAAGCATACAAATCAGCTTATAATATAATGCCACCTGTACCAAATAGCATCTTAAAATTTTGCCATTTGTCATCCTTTAATACAGCTGTTATCCCACCTGGCAAAAGCATGCCACTTATCAGATTTTGTTATCATAACAATCAAAACAATGCTCCTTCCTCCCTGAATTGATGTATTTTCAATCACCAATAACATGCTAAATTCTTTTATTTGAATTTGATTTTGGAATATTGATGTGCAGCGTGTTTGATATATATGGATGGACTGAAATGATGATGCAACGTGTTTGATAGATGTTGAAGTTAGGGCACTAAAGTATTAAGGATAAAGAGCAATGGAGGATTTTGATGGAAAGTTGTGGTCTTAAATCAGTTGCACTTAGCCGTTATGCCATGAGTCAGGCCAAGACACTTTGTGGAATTACAATTACAATTCTTTGTATTCTTTGATAGAATCTCAAACTGGACTTTTGTCTCTAACCTGGAAAGAGGTGCCACTACCCACTGTCTCTTCATGGCGTTTGTAATACTCACTATTTTTCGACGTCAGGATCTGTATCGCAGATGAAATATTCTAGCGAATTCAGAGAATTTATGGATGAAGGGAAGAGTGATAGACGGTGTATATGTATATACGTGCTTATATGTATGATGTCTTCAAAATATATTTAAAAATAAAAATATTTTTGTAGTTTGACCAAAGAAAAATTTAAGTGCTGATTAGCAGAAGAAACTTCGGCAGCCAAAGAATTGACTTTTAACAACCGAAGTCCATTTTATTGTTCAAAATTTACTTGGGTAGAATTGACTCCAACAACCAGAACTATGACTTTTGACAGCCAAAAGTTCCTCGACAAGTGAGAGTATAAAAGGCCAACAGCTTGCTTTCTGACCAAAAAATAACTTGAACTCATATTCATCTTTTCTCTCAGTTTTTTGGACATGCAAAGGGTATTCCAAGGAATTTTCTTAGCAATTACATGTTTTGAAGCTTGATTCTTCTAAGAGAAAGCTTGGTGAAGGTGGATTGAAGTTAGAATCGCCAATTCGCTTCCTTCTCCATTTTAAGAAAAAGAGATAATTTCTCTTTTCTTATGGTCTTTTAGAAGAATCTAGGTATGCCTCTACGTTTTAGATTGTTGGGTTTTGAATTGCATATGGTTTTTACATGGTTTTAAGTTTTTGTGTTAGGGAAAAGAGTTGCATGTTGAGTTTTTTGAATAAAAGTATGTTTTTCTTTGAGGTTTTTTGGTATTTGATTATTAAATGGAGTGTTGTTCTTGTTTTCTGTAAAGTCTAAGTGTTTAAGGACCTAGAATGGTTAGTTGCCTTAGTTAAACCTAAGAATTTCTTATTTTATGTTTTGTTGGAACCTTGAATCCTAACTTTTGTTTGTTGCATGTGAGATTGGAATATGAATTCAAGTTGTTTTAGGCCTTAAGAATGTGTATATATGCTTGAAGTGTGTTTTGGAGCCTCATGGTATGTTTTGGAGGTTATGAGAGAGAAATTCTGCTAGTTTTCAACTTGGGAATTCTAGAAATTCCCAAGTTTGGCAGCTAAAAACCATTATTTCAGCAACTAAAGCATGTAGTTTCTTAGGAAAATCTAGAGAAATTTCAGGTTTGGCAACCGAAGTCCAAGCCTTTGGCAGCCAAAGGTTCGGTAGCCTAAGTCCAAGCCTTCAGCAGCTGTAATGGCTACTACCCGAAATGGGCACCTGATGTCTACAGGTTCAGCAGCCAAAGTCCAATACTCCAGCAGCCAAATTTAGTTCTGCCAGCCTTGTTTCTCCTTCAATTATGAAGTTCCAATATATGATTTTATGATTCTTAAGAGTCTAGAATAAGATGTTTGTTATGTGTATAGAGTTCTAGAGTTTCGAATAACTCATTAGGTTCTGATGGTTATAGAATCAGATTTGACAGATTCAGTAAACTAAGGATCCAATGTTAGCTATCATTCTTGTTAGGTGATTGATATGCTACAAGAGGTGAGTAATTCTAGCTTAATAAATGTATACTTGCTAAATTTAATTTATAATCATCCTCATACTTCATGTCATATTTATTTAGAGTGTATATATTTAGAATATGAATATATTACATAATTATATAATTATTATTGGTTCATGATGGATTATGGATGACCCACTGATTTCACCCATAGTTATGACTATATTATGTTATGTATGTTATGGATCTATAAAATTCTAGGGGAGATCTTCACAATGCCTCCTGGTGTATGACGTTTGTTATGTCTTAAGCGAATGTTCTAATAAGCTTCTGTATGAGCCGGGTACATTAAAAATATTAAGCGGCAGTCCTAAGGAGCCTCTATATAAGCTATGCACATTGAAAATATTAAGCAAAAGTCTTGAAGAGCCTCTAAATAAGCTAGACACATTGGATTAGGGGAGTCACTGGTTAATTACTTCAAGGTCCTTAAAATTTTTGGTTAATTACAAATTCATCCATATATTTTACAAATTGATACTTAAATATTATAACTATTTACAAATAAGCCCTTTTAATAATTTTGTAAGATTATATATAATATTTTCATATATTATATTAAATTATTATATATAAAAAAAATAAAAAAAATGAATATGGACACAAATTGTTAATAAAATAAAACTTCAGAAGCTAAATTGTTTTTAAATTGAAAATAAAGTTAAGGATATTTTGATAATTTTCACTTCAATTAATGGTAACTTAACTGAAATTCTAATGGTAAGGATTAAGTTGTAGGCTTATTAAAATGTTAGGGACTAAATTGCTTGGTTTCAAAACTATAAGGATTAAGTTATATGTTTATTATCGGAAACTAAATTATAGTTTATCCATCTTTATTTATTTAAGCAAAAAGTCAATAAACAAGAAAGGAAACAACAAAAGAGAAAGGAAAAAAAAAATTATCTAGATCAAATGGTGAAGGCTGTAGATGATGAAATGTTCCTCGATTTAAGAGCTTCCATTTGAGAGTGGATTTGTTCAATTTTGATAATAGGATAGCAAAGATCAAAGATAAATTTCAATACACGTTTCTGAACTTTAGAGATTATAATAGAGTTGTCATTGAGCTTAAAAATGTATCATAAATTTCCTTTAACGTTAAAATTTTATACAATAAAATCATTTTGACTCTCAACAGCTAGTTTATACAATTTAAAGTAACGAAAATGTAGACAGTTCTCTCTCCACTTTGTGACAATAGCAGAACTGACTATTATTTTTTTCATAGATTAACCATGAAAGAATCTCAACCATACGGAATTAAAAAAAAAATGCTAGATGTATAGCAGTTGATTAGAAAAACTTTACTTCTGAAAAAAAACAATAATTATCCACGTTATCACTGTTCTGGATTGTCCACATTAATGTGTTACTTATAAACTAATTTTTGAGAGTTAGAAAGATTTTGTCGTGTAAAATTTCAAAGTTCAGTGAATACTATATTACATATTTAAATTCAGAGATATCTTTATTACAATCGCTAACGTTCAGGAATAACTATTGAAATTTATCCCAAAGATCAATAATTGAGGATAGAAAGCTTTTACTATCGAAATTTAGAAAATTCAACTTCATATAAAAAAAATTAAATAAATAGACTATTTTATTAATAAAAACAAATCATAAGAACTAATTAGAATATTTTTTTTAAATAAAATATCTGAATAATGATAAATATGATTGCAATGCTGTCTTTTTCATTAATATTTCAATATTCAAAATTCAGACCCGAATGGATTTCAATTCAGTAAGATACGGACACCCCTAAATCATATGGGAAGAGGAAAGGAAAGCAAAATGTATACAATAATCAATGCCAAAATATGCATATTGATATCAAATCAGTAATCCATATCATCTATGGATAAGAGTTCCTTCAAATTCTTAGGCTTTGGATATCAAATCACAAAAATTAATTAATGAACAAGAAAAATATACTTATTATTGCAGGGTCTTAGAACATCATTCGAAGTTCATAGATTTACACAGGATCACAACCCAGTCTATATCAAAATCACCCATTCTCATCTCAACAATCCTGTAGTACCATTACGCAAAAATGGAACGAGTGGATTTAAAATGATCTTGTCTTGGCAACAATGGTGGAGTGCTTCAATATATGCAAACTAAACTGCCCTCCCTTCTCTGTGGTATCAAGTTTTGACTGTCCTGGAGGTGGCAAGAGCTCGAAATTCTGTACCAAACGGCCCAAAGTGATACCAAGAATTGGCAATGCAACAATAATTCCAGGGCAGCTTCTTCTTCCGACCCCAAATGGCAGGTACCTGAAATCATTTCCATTGGCCTCAACCTTGGACTCCTCTTCCAAGAACCTCCTTGGCCTGAACTCTTCAGGGCTCTTCCAGTGAGCAGGGTTGTTGGCAAGCCGCCAAGCATTCACCTAAATTTTGCTCTCCGCAGGATTATCATAACCACCAAGCTTTGCGTCATGGAGATTCATGTGGGGCACAAGAAGAGGAATTGCCATTCGTAAACGAAGACTCTCTTTGATAACAGCTTGGAGATAGGGGAGCTTGTGGGTGTCAGGTTCAGTGATTTGGTGACCAGGTCCAAGCACAGTGTCAAGCTCATCTCTCAGCTTCTTCTGGATTTCAGGATGGTTCACAAGCTCAGCAATGCCCCCATTCAATCGACCATAGCTTTGTTTCAATTGCTGTTCCATAATTAACAAAATTTTTCAGATTAAAAACCATTACACTTCTAAAACAAGATATTAACAAAATTTAAAAAATAATAATAAAACAATTACCATCTTAAGCCACTCCTAATTTATCCTACAGATCATTAATTTAAAATTTTCCTTATTAAGAGATCAAATGTGCCGTGATACAAAATACTCAATATTTTTATCAAATTATTCGTCTTATTTTAATCTAATTTATCATAGGCCAAAGATATAAGCATGTAAGATTCATATATTTAATAGATATGACTCATTATACATCTTATGTCTTGAGTTCATAATGAATCATGTTTAAACAATAAATCCGATCTAAATTTGATTAAGTCACACAATTGATTTGGTCAGTGACTACCGAATCTCTAATGACTAAGTAAACAAAAGTTATGTGAAAGGAAGATAGGCAAGAAAGGCACTTCCTACTACTCCAACCTAAAATAAAGTGTGCTTTAAGTAATTAATAATCATCCCACGAAGCGTATGAAGGTTACCAAACTAGTTTTAATAATAACAATAATAGTGTCTCTATAAGTCTATTTATGAGTTGGTTGACCAACAAGTTAACGTAATCTCCAAAAAAAATGACGTATATCCATTGTCCATGGTTGGTGGGGTTGGCACTTTCACCCAACTCAGCCGCTCATAAACTTGCAAAGCCCTACTATTCAACTCAAAAGAGTAGTTGAAAAGTTTGTTCACAAAATCTGACCTTTTAAGCTAATCGAAATTCAATTAAGTTTTCTTGCCAAAAATGGACATCAATTAAATTTTTAGCTCCTCCTAGATATAATAGCAGTCTTTTCACTCTTGAAAAATTTTTATCTAAACCAAATTCATAGTGAATCTAAAAAATTTATGTATTTAATAGATGTATCACATTATACATCTTATATTTTAAGTCCATGATAGATCGAATCTAACTAAGAAAAATATTTCACTCTTATCATAATACTTCATATATTATTTTCTTTTTTTAAAAAAAAATTAATTTAATAATATCAGAAGTTTCTATTTCTAAAATGGTAATACATTGATTCGAGTTTCAATTAAAAATAATTATATAAAAAAATAAATTGAATTTATTTATAATAGAAATTATAATGAATAAGATTCAAATTTTATTATTTATTTACATATTCATTGATTATTGTTATTTAATGTATTAATATAAAATTATTTTATAATTTTTTAATATAATTATTTCAATTCAGATTTAAATTTGCATATGACTCCAAAACTTTAATATATGAAAAATAGAATTTAATACAAGCATCAACTAATATATCCCACTTGTAGAAAGAGACGGCCATCCGTAATTACGACCACGATATAAATATAATTAAATATTATTTATTATTTATAAAAATTTCTTGCACCGGAGAGTTCAACGTAGCTGTCCATGTGACCATTCCTCTAAAGGTTTTAAGAAGACGAAAATACCCTTAATTTCACCCAAATTTTGGATAATATCTATAATAGTCCCTAAATTTTGCCTCATATTTTATTTATATCTTTTAACTTTTATTTGGCTACAAAAATCTCTAAAAATGAACTTTATTTCATAAAAAAATCCCTTCAACTTGTAATAATAGGTTTTCAAAGTAAAAAAAACTTCTTAAACTCTATTATAATATTTACAAATACAATTTTAATACTTTCCTACGAAAAGTAAATATTTTACCTTTTTAACAAAGAGATCAGTAGTATTAATATTTTTATAATAAATAGTAATTAAAATAATTAATATTTTTTAATATGAAAGGAAAATAGATAAAAACATAATTGTATTATTTTTTCATTTTAAAAATCTATAATATACAAAGAAAATTTTAAGAAATAAAGTTAAAGTTTAAATTTTCTTTTCATAATAAATTAAAATTAACGGATGAAAATGAAATACAAAACAAAATTTTTGAATTACTATAAAAATTACCCTCAAATCTAACTTATGGGGAGAAAAATTCCAAGAGAATATCTTACAAGTAATATAAATATAAATATCAAAGCAAAACGAGACTCAAGCCTATTAATTCTCAACCTTGGACTTGCCTCGAGGATTTCAATGCAATATTGGCTAAGCATAAAAAAGTAAGTGGTTGTATAGTTCGGCAATCCTAGGACATAGACTTTAATGATTTTGTGCAGTTTTGTGATTTTATTGATCTTGATTGTAAGGGTCCAGCATTTACTTGGTTCAATAAGCATTTTAGTCACAAAGCTATTCAATAGAGGCTAGACAGGGCCTTAGTTTCTGTAGAATGGCATGAGCTATTTCCTAATGCTTTGGTTAATAATGTAGCTTTTGTGGGGTCTGACCACAGGCCTATTATCTTGATGTTGAAGTCTTCTAGCTCTAGGCAAAATTATCTTTTCCAGTTTGAAGCAAAATCAATATCTTCAATAATTGGAATTAATCTCAACTGCCTAGCAAGGTCCAAAATGTTTTTTTTTTTTTTTTTTTTTTTTGTGCAAAGACAAAGGGTGTGTATAAAGGAATTAAGCAAATGCAGTAGAATTCATTTTAAGGGGAAGTAGTTGAAATCAAAAGATTACAGTGGCAACTTAAAGATGTTTATGATAATCCTTTTAATGAAAGTAATAGTGTTGTTGATTTGTGTATATTGTCTCACCTCCAAGAGTTATGGAAAAAAGAAAAGTTCCACTGGAAGCAAAGGTCAAGAATCCAATGGCTATAAGAAGGCGATAAAAACACCAGATTTTTTCATCTTTCAATAATTTAACCCACTAAAGGAACTTAATTGTTAAATTATAGAAGGAGCATAGGGAATGGATCGAAGATAAACAGGGAATATGTGTTGTTTGAGTTGGGAAGTATGAAAGCTCGAGACCCTAATGGCTTTTCGGGCTTTTTCTATCAAAATTAGAAAATATTGGATTTTGATCTATGTAATGCAATGAGAAGTTTCTATGAAAGGGGTTTTATGATGAAAGAATTAAATAAAACCAATATTGTATTAATTCCCAAATGTAAAGCCCAATTTCAATTAATTAATATAGACCCATCAATCTTTGCAATTATATTTATAAAGTGATTTCTAAAAGTATTGTGAAAAGATTGAAGCCCTGGATGAATTCTCTAATTTCTCAAGATTTATCCCCTTTAAATCAATCCAAGACAATATCACTGTGGCTCATGGAGCTTCAATCATCCTCTCTTAGAAAGAATCATACTATGGCCTTCAAGCTTGATTTGCACAAGGCTTACGATCAAGTGGAATGGTCCTTCATAGAGAAATCTTTGTTGAAATTTGACTTTTCAGTGGCTTAGGTTCACCTAGTGATGCAATGCATCTCCATAGTCAGCTTTTCTATTCTAGTGAATGGTGCTTTAATTTCTCCTTTCTCTCCTTCTAGAGGGCTTCACTGAGGGGATCGCTTATCCCCATACTTATTCTTGTTTATTTCTTAAGCTCTTTCACACCTTACTACAAAATCCTATAAGGAAAGGGAGATTAAAGGGCTTAAGCTATCAAGAAGCACTCCTTCCAATATTAATGTGTTATTTCTGATGATACTCTCTTGTTTGGTAGAGCAACGAGGAAAGAAGTGAGCCAAAATTTGTCCATCATTCAGACTTACTCAGCAGCATCAAGGCAAAGGGTTAATTTCCATAAGTCCCATATTTATTTTAGTAAGTTAACATTGCTTAACTTAAAGGGTTAGATTTTATCTATGTTTAGCATGAAGGAAATGAGCATTCATAACAATTATTTGGGATTGCAGCAATGTTGGGTAAATCCAAGTTTCAAGCTTTTAAATTTGTGAAAGAGAGAAACATGCTAAAACTCGATCTGCTAGCGGTATGCCCTAGAGCAATACTATATTATTGTATATTGTATACCTAATTCCCTTAAGTGGCTTTTATGTTTAATTTAATCTAAAATGTTTATGTTTAATTTGAATAAGCCCATTAGCTCATTGCTGGAAGTTCCATTCTCAAAGGGTTGAGAATATGAGCGACGGAACTGTTCAGCACAAGTGCTATAAATAATAGTTCACGGTTAAGTATATATTATTAGATATAATCTATCCAGTTAGATTGCCACCTTTATTTATTTCCATGAATTAGTATGCAACACTAATAAAAATGGAATAGTGAGTCTCATGCTATCAGACATTATGATGTTGGGATAAATACAGTGGGCACTTATAAGAAAAGTAGGTTGAACCAGTGGTGCATAGATAATATATACAAGGAGTTTACTCTTGTTAATATTTTGTCATCTAGATCGTAATAATGCATATAGTCCCTTGACCCGAGATGATACGGTTATCTCGTATATAGGTGGTTTAAGTTTGATATCACTTACATACTTGTGCAATGTACAGTATATGGGCATTTGTTGGCTCTGGCTAGTTGTATGTGAGATAGGTGCCCAATTAATATGGGATCTGTTACCTTAAATAAATAGGGATAAAAACATATGCTATCTAAATTGTTCTTGATAAGTGAAATTCCTAGTTAGGACATGTAGACTTAATTAGAAAATAGTTTCTAATGGATAGTCTTGTTAATCAATAATTAGAATTTAGATGAGGATATATGATCCAAAGCAATTGGGATTTGACATGTACTGTGTCTCCATCTAGGATCGAGACTTTGTAACGGAGAGACTTTAATGCATAGTATATATAATCAAGGGTCTAAGTAAGGGATGAATTTAATTTATCCCTAGTTGGGTAGTCATGACACACTATGCTAGGTATCAATCATGATTTACGAGAATCAAGGGTGGAAAGGGAATTTCACTCTAGGTATAGAAGGAGTTCCATTGATATTAAAGAGTTAATATCATTCTCATTGCCAATTAGTTATGAACCTAAGAAGTCACACACATTAAGAATTATAGTGATCAAGACTTGAATAATTTAATTGATTGATTAAACAGTTTAATTAATTAATTTAATTAATGAATTTAGTTTTGCAATAAGATTGTAAAAGTCTCTAACATGACTTGAAACTAGATTCTAAGAATTGGGTAGAAAGGAAGAAAATCAATGCTAGCAAAAAATTGCACAAGATGTGACATGGGGCATGCTGCAATCGATTGAAGAGTTGTATGGAGTGCGCAGCATCAACAGCAATACCATGGGACATGTTGCTACCTTGAGCAGCATTGACATGGGGCATGCCAAACCAAGGAAAATGTTGCATGAGGCATGTCATTAAGTGAAAGAAAATGTTTAATGGGTTTTAATATCTCTTGACATGTCTTAACATGAGATGACAAGACATGACTTGAGATGATATGAGTGGGAGACAAGAATATAACTTTTAGGTCCTAAAAGGAAAAGATTCCTCCTCCACTAACCAAGTTTAGGGATTTGGAATCCCAAAAATGTAGCGAATTCCCTAAAGTTCAGGGATATGGAAATCCCTAAACAATATAAAGGGAAACCCACATGCAAAAGATAGAACTTAAGAGTTTTTTATTCTTCTTCTTCTTAATTTTTCTCTCAACCTCCATTAGAGAACCTTATGAAGGAACGGAAGCGTGAAAAACACAAGTTTATACCATTGAATTAAAAAATTTTCACCTAGGGTCACATGCACCATGCAAGATTTATTTTTATCTATTTGATTTCAATGATAAACAACATATTAAAACTCTTTTAATATGTTTTTGGATCTGTATTTGCCATTTAAGATTTTAAATTTAATCAGATTAATTTTAGAACCCTAGATTAAATCAAGAATGATTACACTAACCTCTTGATGCACTGCAGCGTGTCTGCGCCTTTGAGATTCGTCTTCAGGACACCAGATGTTGTCCCTCTAGCTTGTCCACACCAAGAACACCTATGGCAGCCCTTGAACAGCTTCTAAAGCCTTTTCTATTAATTAGAAATTCAAGTTCTGCCTTTTAAGAGATTAGAGATGTAAACAGGACACTAGAAACAATTTCTAGCGTTCTTAATTCAAGAGATTGATGGTTAATCTCTTTGAATTGATGAGAGATGAAGAAGAATAGAGGGAGGGCTGCAAAATGGCGTGATCAAGGAGTGTGGCTGCTGGTTGTCTTTTATTTTCTCATAACAACACTTAAATAGCTAGGTTAATACATTAAACCCTTGCCACATGTCACCCTTGATTAGCTCTAGGTTTAAGTGACCCAATCACATTGTGCCAAGTGTCAAACCTATATGTAATCTTGATTTTAATCATCTTACATGATTAAAAAACATTTGGCAAGCTTATGTGTTATGCCATGTGTCACCATCTCATGGTGCCACGTGTCACACTGCAAAATGACCAAAATGCCCCTGTGTCTTAATTTTGAGTTCTCAACCCAAAATAATTATTTTTCTTCTTCTAATTAATTTATATCAAATATAAATTAATTAATTAATTTCTATTAATTAATTTCTCATTAATTAAATTCATATTTAAACACTTTAAATATAAATTTAACTTATATTATACATCCAATAATCTAGATTTGGTTTCAAGTCATGCTAGGGACTTTGCAAACTAAATGCAAACCAAACCTATTTAATTAATCAATTAAACTCTTTAATTAATTAATTAAATCATATTTAATTAGGTGATAACTTGTGTATGTGTGTGACTTACTAGGCTCATCACTAATTGGCAATGAGACATGATATCAACTCTTAATATCATCAGAACTCTTTCTTACCATAAATGATTTTTCTAAATCATTTTATGAACCTCATAGACCATGGTTAACACCTAGCATATCATGCCATGGCCACCCAATTAGTAATAAGGTTTACCTTAAATGAACCTATAATCATATATTACCATGCACTAGAATCTCTGCTACAAAATCCCAACTCAAGTGGAGTCATGGTTTATGTCAAACTCCATTTGCTATGAATATTATGTTCTCTTTTAATTCCAGTTCTTGATTAAAAGATTTTCTCATCGTAAACTCTTTTCCAATAAATCTATCTGTCTGGCCAGAACTTGAAACATCAAGAACAATTAAATGAACATAGGATTTTATCTCTATTTACTTAGAGGAACAGATTCCATCTTGATCAACACCTACCTCCATATATAACTAGTAGGAGCCAACACATGCCCATATACCCATACACAGTACAAGTATGAAAGTAGTATCAAACTCAAACTACCTATATACAAGATAATTGTGCTATCTCAGGTATAAAGACTATATGCACTGATATGATTTATGACAAAACATTGACAAGAGTAAACTCCATGTGCTTGTCATAAGTGTCACTGGTTCGGCCTACTTATCATTTATAAGTGCCTATCATGTTTGTTATATGGCATGAGACTCACCATTCCATCTTATTTATATCTCATATAAATAACTTGGGAACAAACATGAATACAATCTTTCTGGATAAGTCATGTCCTTATTATGAAGTATCCTCGATTGTGAACCTATTTATGATATTTTATACTAGAAATATTGTCACTCATATTCTTAACAACTTAAGAATAATATTTCTAACAAAATATCAATGGACCTTTTCTATTACACATAAATATCTTATGTAAACAGAAAAGTGGAAATGCCTTTTATTAATAAAATGTGTACAAGATACATACTAAATGATATGCTCTAGGGCATACTACTAATAATCTCCCACTAGCACTAGAGCCATTCATTACAATACCTTAGACCCATCTTCTCAAGATATCAGTCTAACTGAGCTTGTTACAAAGGCCTAGTGAATGGATCAGCTGGTTTTTCAGCTAATGTTATTTTTTCTGCATGGCTATATCGCCTTGCCCAACTATATCTCTGATAATGTGGTAGAGCCTTTCTATGTGTTTGGATTTCTGGTGAGACCTTGGTTCCTTAGCCTGTATGACTGCTCCATTATTGTCACAGTGTAGTGGAACGGCTGACTCAATGGAAGGAACTACTGTAAGTTCTGTCACGAACTTCTTTATCCAACGACTTCCTTTGCGAGATCCGATGCGAGAATATACTCGACCTACGTAGTGGAATCTCGATCGTGCTCTGTTTGGAGCTCTTCCAATGATCGCACCTCCATTACAAATAAACACATATCCAGGTAGACTTTCTATCATCGATATCGATTGGAAATCGAATCGATATAACCATCCAATTGCAAGTCTCCACCTCCATAAATCAAGAATAAATCCTTAGTTCTTCTCAAGTACTTAAGAATATTCTTGATGACTATCCGATGTTCCAAACCGATTGGATTGATACCGCTAGTGAAACTAACGGATATGCGATATCCGGCCTAGTACACAACATTGCATACATTAAACTTCTAATAGCCGAAGCATATGGAATCCTGGCCATCTTATCTCTTTCTTCAGGTGTCTTTGGAGACATCTCTTTAGAAAGATGGATACCATGTCTCACTTGTAACAATCCTCTCTTAGAATCAAGCATGTTAAACCTCTTTAACACCTTTTCCAAGTATAGACTTTTGGATAAACCAATTATTCTTTTCGCTCTATCTCTATAGATGCAAATTCCAAGAATATAGGTTGCCTCCCCTAAGTCTTTCATGGAGAATGTATTTGATAACCATACCTTTATAGTCGTCAACATACCTGTGTCATTACCCATCAACAGTATGTCATCCACATATAAGACAAGGAAAGTGATAGCACTGTCACTAACCTTCTTATATACACATGGCTCATCCTCATTTTTGATAAAACCAAAGGATTTAATGGCTTCATCAAAACGGATGTTCCAACTCCTCGAAGCTTGTTTCAACCCATAAATGGATCGCTTTAGCTTGCATATCTTGGAACCATCTTGGGATTCAAATCCCCTAGGTTGTTCCATGAAAATGTTTTTGTAACACCCTCCCCGTAGCAACTCCGTACAGTCTACTGTTCCGGTGACCGGTGTCGGTCTGGAACGCTAGAACGTCCGGAAAAATATTTAAATCAAAGTGAGGAACCATAATTAACTCAAATATTAACAAGAAAAATTTAGTAAAAATTTTAGAAATAAAATACAACCAAGTTAAAGCAGTAGGTGCCTAGCGATGGGTAGCAGGAGGAAGTTGCGGTTCATGGCAGGAGCCCTAGACCCGGGGGAAAAATTGTAAAATAATTTTTGGGACTCCAGAGAAGGGTAATTGAGGTTCCCATGGCATTAGAATGCGAAGAAAATACCTAGAAAAATTTTTCAATCGGTACAGACGATTTTGACCCGTTAAGCCAAACGGAGGGCATTTTGGTCATTTTGCCTTCCGAGGTGATTTTTGGCCGACTTGTCCAGTTGAGTAAATAATTAATATAACGTAAAATATGAAGAAATATTACTAGAAATTAAATTGAAATTGTGTAGTGATGATAAGAAAAGAAAATACACTAAAATGCCAAATATGACATCATTATGATGTCATGTGAAAGTCTCCACCAATTATAATTTAACAACCATTTAAATAAACAATAAAAGAGGCTAATGAAGACTAAATTCACCAAAAATTTGCAGCAGCCACCAGTCCCACAAAAACATACCCGTAGCTCTCAAAATTCCATAGCCAAACCTCCATTTTCTTCATTTTCAAGCTCTCAAACCTCTCAAACCTCACCCCAAAACCCTAAGTCATCTTCACTAAAATTAATCTACACACCCTAAGGAAGTTTTTGGCAACCAACAAGAGGGAAGAAAGTGAAGTTTAGGGCTTTGGAAATTCTGCCCAATCAAGGTTAGTGCTACACTTTTGTTCTCACTCTTTTAATTTTAGTTAAAACATCATTTTGAGCTAAGAGATTTTAAGAAATTTAAGTAAATCACATGTGTTAAGGGTACCTTCAATTTTCAGCAGCCCTATGGGAGATTGATTTTGATTGTTTAATAAACTTAGAGTGGTTGGAAATCATGGTTAAGGTATTAATATGCATGGAGATTGAACTAAGCATGTTAATCAAGGTTTATGAGTAATTGGTTTGGACATTAGGGTTTGGAAAGGTGAAATTGTGACTTAGCTTAGGAAATGGTTAGAGAACTTTTTAATGGTCAATTAGTGACCATTTTAGGTAGGTTGACCCTAATTAGAACTGAAAAATTGGATGGTAAAGTGAAGGTGAAATCTGCCTATGGACAAGAAGATAGGGACTGAAAATTCAGTCCCTTTGCACTGCCATAACTTGGGCTGTGTTAGTCCAATTGGTGTTTGGCCAATTGGACATGAAACTAGGCTTATAATGGCACATTTTTGCTGAAGAAACCATGCCCAAAAGACCAAAGTAAGAGGACCAAAACTTGGCCCCAATACGGATACCCTGCAAACAGCCCCTGCAAAATGACCAAATGAACAGTAACTGTTCATTTGGCCATAACTCACTGTAGATTTGGTCAATTGAGCTGAAAGTTTTACAGCAACAAGTTAAGACATAGAAAAACAACTTTCATGAAGAAACCTATCCCAAATTATGACCAGAACCTAACCCAAATGGCAGTCACAGTTACTGTTCAAACCTGCAACTCTGCAGATTTTCATTTGAGCAGTAATGTTTGGATGGCTATAACTCTCTCTAGAAAACTCGGATTTAGGCGATTCTTGAACCATGGAAACCTAAGGCATGGTAGAACATTTCATATGAAGAAAGTTAGACCAAATTATGAACTTAACTTGGTCAAATTACTGACCAAAGTTGGACCAAAATCTGCCAAAACCCAAAATCTCAAGAGGAATAAAGACACGTGAGAATGAAACTTATTTTGGCCATAACTTGAGCTACAAAATTCCAAATGGAGTGATTCAAAAAAAGAAATTCAACTAGACAAAATAAGGAACGTTTTCTATGAAGGAAGTTTTGTCAAATTCCAACAGTAAATCGACCAATGAAACAGTGCAACTTCGGAGCACCAAAACCGAAAATTGGCAATTTTGCCAAAATGACCTAAGCTTTGAGAAAGTGACCAAAACCAACAAGTTTTAAATGAAAAATGTAGTATGTTTGAAGTGCCAAAGTCAATGAACATATTTTCTATGCAAAAGTCAACATTTTTGTTGACTATTGAAGTGAATAGTGACATAAAAACTTGAAATTCAAAAATTGAAGAATTCAAAAGTATCAAATGCCCTAGTAGGCCTAATGTGATTGGTTTGGATAGGTTGGCATGCCAATAGGGTTCTGATAGCGAGATCGCGTATGATGTATGGCATCATTGCCATTCTGTGATGTGATAGCCTATGGCTATACTGATTATGATGTTTTACTTGGCTTTATGCCTTATTGCTTATATGGCTTATTAGCCATTCTGTTTGCACACCGGGAGACACATTGTGACCGATGGTGTGACGGCCCGAGGTACCTGATACCCAGTGCTAGTTTACCCGTTTATCCAGTCCGGTCAATTTGTATAGGTTACTTGGGCATGGAAAAGTATAACTGTAATTGAACTGATTGTTAAAGAAAATACGAAAATTTAATATCAGAAATGATTACGATAGAATACAAAGAAACTCAAGATCATGAAGAAAATAAATAAACAAAATGCATGAAGAAGTTAATATCATAAAACGTAATTAGCCCTCGACTAAACATTAAGTTGGTAGTTATTCAGTTCTTATGAATACAATGGCTAAGAAATTATGATTTTTATTTGCATATTATTTCTTTCTATTTTATTATTTGCACCACTAAGCTTTATGCTTAGCGCGTCGCTTTTGCAACGCGTAGGTACTGAAGATTTGGACAACAGATTGGGTAAGGCCGTTCACAGTCTGCATAGTGTCTGTGTCACCTCACTGTCTGCAGTGCATTGGTAGGACGCTAGATGTCATTTTGGTATTTTGTAATTGATTTTATTTTCTCATATGTATTTGAAACTTATGTAATGTATTTTGATATTCATGTAAATAATGAAAAGTGTGGTTGTAAATGGAAAAGTGAATGTTTATCTATGATATATGCATGGTATCATATGAGATGGATGAATGAGAACTGAGATTGAACATTGTTGAGAATTTGATAAATGGAGTTGAGATGATGGAAAATGAATATAGGAAGTGTTTTTCACAAGTTCCGAAGAACTGTTTTCTCCATTTTTAGCCGGTACTCTGCCGGATTTTCTATAAAATTTTCGGAACCTCAAATAAATTACAATTTCAATAAATGAATTATATTTCATAAGTTATATTCAAAACTACAATAAAAATGAATTAAGATAAAATAGAGTGCTCCGGCACACTGAGTGGCATAACTTGCTCGGCTACACTGTAGTCGGGTAAGGGGTGTCACATTTAGTGGTATCAGAGCACGGTTTAGGCGTTTCTGGGCCTAGATTGAGTCCATACCATGCATTGCATTTGTAAGAGTCGAGGTGACACTAATGCAGATCTGTTTGTTTGTCTTTGTTATTTTGAATAGGATATGGACCCTACATCTCAGAGGGCAGTCGAGGAGGAAGTGGAGAGTCATGCTCCACCTGCAGCAGCTGAGACTGGGGGCATGAGAGAATCTGCTCCGCCAGCTCAAGCAGAGCCTGCTCAGCCTCCACAGGCCATATTCCAACAAATGATCAACTTCTTTAGACAGATGGCTGGGGTAATGCCAGCACCACCACCACCACCACCAGCTCCACAGCAGAAATCACACTTAGAGAGGCTAAGAAAATTTGGGGCAGTGGATTTTTATGGCAAGAGAGAAGATGACTCATTGCGGTAGGAATTGTTGAACAGAACGGCACTCTAAAACAACTCCACTGCACTCCAGAGCAAAACCTGGAAGCTGCTATATCCTTGCTGCAAGACGATGCATATGAGTGGTGGGACACTGTGTCCAGTGAGGTGCAGCCAGAAGCTGCAACTTGGGATTTCTTCCTCTCTGAATTCAAGAAGAAATATGTGGGTACTGTATACCTTGAAGAGAGAAGAAGAGAGTTTATTAACCTGAGGCAAAGACAGCTGTCAGTGGCCGAATATGAGAAGGAATTCGTAAGATTAAGCCGCTATGGAAGGGAGATAGTCCCTAATGAAGCTGAAAGGTGCAAGAGATTCGAAGAGGGACTAAATGACAACATCAAGATCCAGCTCACTGCCTTGGGAATCACAGAATTTACCAAGTTAGTGGAAGCTGCATTAAAAGTGGAGAAAGTGAGAATAAATGAACAAAATAGGAAAGATAGGCAGCGTAAGAGGGAATTTGGACCAGATACCAAATATACCAACCGATAGTAAGAAGTTTAAGGGTCCTAGTTTACAAGATCGCATACACGTACACAGAGGCGGATGGGAATATCTATAGCTAGTTCCCCGGGCACAATAACAAGGGGATCAACCTTAATGCCTGAATGTATGCATTGTGGTAGAAGACACAGAGGGGAGTGTCGACTGTTAACTGGAGAGTGTTTCAAGTGTGGGGCTACGGATCATTTCATAAGAGATTGCCCTCAGAGGAGTGGTTCAATAGCTCCGGTACAAGTTGATGGACCTTCCCCTATGGTTCAAAAGGTTAAAAGATCGGGTAGAGCAGAAACGGCTGATATTTCACAGAAGATTGTTTCTGAGACAGTTGAAAAGCCCGAAGTCAGGGTGGCACCACAAGTATATGCTATGGAAGCTCAGGAAGAGCCAAACCCAGACACTGATGAGGCGATACAAGGAAGTGAAGAAACAAGGAGATAGCAACTCCTCGATTACTTAAGTCAGGTAAATTTCGAGGACGAAATTTAAATAAGAGGGGAAGAGTTGTAACACCCTCAGTAGCAACTCAGCTGATCTCTGGTGGCCATGTCGGTCAGGACAATAGAACGTCCAGAAAAATATTTAAATCAAAGTGAGGAACCATAATTAACTCAAATATTAACAAGAAAAATTTAGTAAAAATTTTAGAAATAAAATACAACCAAGTTAAACGAGCCGGTGCCTAAGCGATGGGTAACCGGAGGGAAGTTGCGGTTCTCGCAACGAGGAGCCCTAGACCCGGGGGAAAAATTGTAAAATAATTTTTGGGACTCCAGAGAAGGGTAATTGAGGTTCCCATGGCATTAGAATGCGAAGAAAATACCTAGAAAAATTTTTCAATCGGTACAGACGATTTTGACCCGTTAAGCCAAACGGAGGGCATTTTGGTCATTTTGCCTTCCGAGGTGATTTTTGGCCGACTTGTCCAGTTGAGTAAATAATTAATATAACGTAAAATATGAAGAAATATTACTAGAAATTAAATTGAAATTGAGTAGTGATGAAAAGAAAAAGAAAATACACTAAAATGCCAAATATGACATCATTATGATGTCATGTGAAAGTCTCCACCAATTATAATTTAACAACCATTTAAATAAACAATAAAAGAGGCTAATGAAGACTAAATTCACCAAAAATTTGCAGCAGCCACCAGTCCCACAAAAACATACCCGTAGCTCTCAAAATTCCATAGCCAAACCTCCATTTTCTTCATTTTCAAGCTCTCAAACCTCTCAAATCTCACCCCAAAACCCTAAGTCATCTTCACTAAAATTAATCTACACACCCTAAGGAAGTTTTTGGCAACCAACAAGAGGGAAGAAAGTGAAGTTTAGGGCTTTGGAAATTCTGCCCAATCAAGGTTAGTGCTACACTTTTGTTCTCACTCTTTTAATTTTAGTTAAAACATCATTTTGAGCTAAGAGATTTTAAGAAATTTAAGTAAATCACATGTGTTAAGGGTACCTTCAATTTTCAGCAGCCCTATGGGAGATTGAGTTTGATTGTTTAATAAACTTAGAGTGGTTGGAAATCATGGTTAAGGTATTAATATGCATGGAGATTGAACTAAGCATGTTAATCAAGGTTTATGAGTAATTGGTTTGGACATTAGGGTTTGGAAAGGTGAAATTGTGACTTAGCTTAGGAAATGGTTAGAGAACTTTTTAATGGTCAATTAGTGACCATTTTAGGTAGGTTGACCCTAATTAGAACTGAAAAATTGGATGGTAAAGTGAAGGTGAAATCATTTATGGACAGAAAGATAGGACTGAAAATTCACCCCTTTGCAATCGCCATAACTTGCTGTGTTAGTCCAATTGGTGTTTGGCCAATTGGACATGAAACTAGGCTTATAATGGCACATTTTTCTGAAGAAACCATGCCCAAAAGACCAAAGCAAGAGGACCAAAACTTGGCCCCAATACGGATACCCGCAAATGTACTGCAAAATGACCAAATGAACAGAACTGTTCATTTGGCCATAACTCACTGTAGATTTGGTCAATTGAGCTGAAAGTTTTACAGCAACAAGTTAAGACATAGAAAAACAACTTTCATGAAGAAACTTATCCCAAATTATGACCAGAACCTAACCCAAATGGCAGTCACAAGCATCGTTCAAACTCGCAACTCGCAGATTTTCATTTGAGCAAGAATGTTTGGATGGCTATAACTCTCTCTAGAAAACTCGGATTTAGGCGATTCTTGAACCGATGGAAACCTAAGGCATGGTAGAACATTTCATATGAAGAAAGTTAGACCAAATTATGAACTTAACTTGGTCAAATTATGACCAAAGTTGGACCAAAATCACAAAACCCAAAATCTCAAAGCAGAATAAGACACGTGAACAATAAACTTATTTTGGCCATAACTTGAGCTACAAAACTCCAAATGGAGTGATTCAAAAAAAGAAATTCAACTAGACAAAATAAGGAACGTTTTCTATGAAGGAAGTTTTGTCAAATTCCAACAGTAAATCGACCAATGAAACAGTGCAACTTCGGAGCACCAAAACCGAAAATTGGCAATTTTGCCAAAATGACCTAAGCTTTGAGAAAGTGACCAAAACCAACAAGTTTTAAATGAAAAATGTAGTATGTTTGAAGTGCCAAAGTCAATGTACATATTTTCTATGCAAAAGTCAACTTTTTGTTGACTATTGAAGTGAATAGTGACATAAAAACTTGAAATTCAAAAATTGAAGAATTCAAAAGTATCAAATGCCCTAGTAGGCCTAATGTGATTGGTTTGGATAGGTTGGCATGCCAATAGGGTTCTGATAGCGATCGCTGCGTATGATGTATGGCTTCATTGCCATTCTGTGATGTGATAGCCTATGGCTATAATGATTATGATGTTTTACTTGGCTTTATGCCTTATTGCTTATATGGCTTATTAGCCATTCTGTTTGCACACCGGGAGACACATTGTGACCGATGGTGTGACGGCCCGAGGTACCTGGTACCCAGTGCTGGTTTACCCGTTTATCCAGTCCGGTCAATTTGTATAGGTTACTTAGGCATGAAAAAGTATAACTGTAATTGAACTGATTGTTAAAGAAAATACGAAAATTTAATATCAGAAATGATTACGATAGAATACAAAGAAACTCAAGATCATGAAGAAAATAAATAAACAAAATGCATGAAGAAGTTAATATCATAAAACGTAATTAGCCCTCGACTAAACATTAAGTTGGTAATTATTCAGTTCTTATGAATACAATGGCTAAGAAATTATGATTTTTATTTGCATATTATTTCTTTCTATTTTATTATTTGCACCACTAAGCTTTATGCTTAGCGCGTCGCTTTTGCAACGCGTAGGTACTGAAGATTTGGACAGAGGGCCCAGAAGACCACGGATTCGGTAAGGCCGCTCACACCGCATAGTGTCTGTGTCACCTCACCGTCAGTGCATTGGTAGGACGCTAGATGTCATTTTGGTATTTTGTAATTGATTTTATTTTCTCATATGTATTTGAAACTTATGTAATGTATTTTGATATTCATGTAAATAATGAAAAGTGTGGTTGTAAATGGAAAAGTGAATGTTTATCTATGATATATGCATGGTATCATATGAGATGGATGAATGAGAACTGAGATTGAACATTGTTGAGAATTTGATAAATGGAGTTGAGATGATGGAAAATGAATATAGGAAGTGTTTTTCACGAGTTCCAAGAACTGCTTTTCTCCATTTTTTGCCTAGATCACTGGATTTTCTATAAAATTTTAACCTCAAATAAATTACAATTTCAATAAATAAATTATATTTCACAAGTTATATTCAAAACTACGATAAAAATGAATTAAGATAAAATAGAGTGCTCAAGACACCGAGTGGCATAACTTGCTCTACACCGTAGTCGGGTAGGGTGTCACAGATTTTCTTCAATGTATCCATTGAGAAAAGTCGCTTTGACATCAATCGCCAAATCTCATAATCATAGTATGCAGCTATTGCTAATAAAATCCTAATTGATTTAAGCATGGCAACAAAGCAGAAAGTCTCCTCATAGTCGATTCCTTGCCTTTGGCGAAACCCTTCGCTACTAGCCTTGCCTTATAGGTCTCTCGCTTTCCATCGTAACCAATTTTCTTCTTGAAAACCCATTTGTTCCCTATAGATATAATACCTTCAGGTGGGTCAACAAGATCCCAAACTTGATTCTTATACATGGAATCAATCTCGGATTTCATAGCATCAATCCATTTTGAAGAGTCTATATCTGATATAGCTTCTTCATAGGTAAGTGGATCATCTCCATGATCTACTTCTTCATGAGTAGACAACTCTTGTTCTTCTTCATGAAGAAAACCATATCTCACCGGTGGGTGAGATACCCAGTTGTTCTACGAGGAACAGTTGTAGATGTTTCATCAACGGGTATTGGTTGACTAGATGGATCTATATCCATCTGATCTGTTGGTTGGTCAGAATTCTCCAATTCTAACTCTATTTATCTTCCTTTGCCTCCTTCTTGAACAAACTGTTGTTCAAGAAATGTGGCATCTCTACTTATCACAACCTTTTGTGAAGTAGGCAAATAAAAATAATATCCAAAACTATCTTTTGGATATCCAACAAATCGACCTTTTTTTGATCTGGTCTCCAATTTATCAGTGTTCAGCTTTTTTATATAAGCTGGACAACCCCAAATCTTAACATGCTTAAGACTTGGTTTTCTTCCATGCCATATCTCATAAGGTGTGGAAGAAACTGATTTTGATGGAATCCTATTCAGAATATACAAAGCTGATTCTAATGCAAATCCCAAAAGAAGATTGGCATATCAGTATAGCTCATCATACTACGTACCATATCCAATAGGGTACGATTTCTCCTTTCAGATACACCATTCAGCTGTGGCGTTCCTAGAGGAGTCAGCTGAGAAACAATGACATGCTCTCTCAAGTATTCATCAAATTCAGTACTCAAATATTCACCTCCATGATCTGATCGAAGAGCTTTAATATTCTTTCCTGTTTGATTTTCTACTTCAGATTTAAATTCTTTGAACTTTTCAAAAGATTCATGTTTGTATTTCATCAAATACAAATACCCAAACCTTGATTTATCATCAGTAAAGGTAATAAAATAATGAAAACCCCCTCTAGCCATTTCTTTAAATGGACCACATACATCACTATGTATTAGCTCCAAAATATTTTCAGCTCTTAGCCCTTGTCCAACAAAGGGTGATCTAGTCATTTTACCCTGAAGGCAAGATTCACAAGTTGGAGTAGGCTCAGAGCCCAATGAGGATAGAATCCCCATTTTCTCCAATTTTGTAATCCTATCTTCTGCAACATGACATAACCTTAAGTGCCAAATATATTTTGAACTTGAGTTGGTTTTCACCATGGCATTGCATTCATTTAGATTGCTATACTCTGGCCAGTGGAAACATTTTCTTACTGGCAATGGAAACGCTTTCCTGTTTTCAATGGAAACACTTTCCTGTTGGCAGTGGAAACACTTTCCTTTGCCTTTGTCAGCTTTGGTCTTCCTTTTCTGTTTAGCTATTTTCTTGGAAGGACCAGGAATCTGAGGTTTCTTTTTCTTATTGCCCTTCTTCTTGTTGGACTTTCCAGCAGAAGAAGATGCAACCAAAGCTACCTCTTTCCCTTTATTGCCTGACATATTCTTTTAGGCAATAACCAGCATGTTGAGTAAACCAGCTAAGGTGCATTCCTGTTTAGTTATATGGAAATTTGTCACAAAATTCCCAAAAGACTCAGGAAGGGACTGAAGGATCAAATCCGTCTGTAGTTGGAAATCCATGTTGAAGTCAAGATGTTCCAACTGCTCAATCAGCCGAATCATCTTATGGACATGATCCCCAACATTCTGTCCCTCAGACATCCTCATACGGAATAGCTGTCTAGATATCTCATACCTAGCATTCCTGCTTTGCTCACCATACAACTCTTGTAGGTGAAGGAGGATCTCACTCGCACTCTGCATGTTCTCATGTTGCTTCTGTAACTCATTACTCATGGAAGCAAGCATGTAACACTTAGCTCTCATATCATGCTCCTTCCACTTGTCCAAAGTATCATGTTCCTCTTGTGTGGCCTCTGGAGGTAAGGGACCAGGAACATTTGAATCTAGAACATATCCTATATGTTCAAGGTTCAGACAAGCTTCAAATTTCTCACCAATCGCATGATTTGGTCCTGTCAACCTATTGTGATCAAGTATGCTCGCAAGGATATTGGATGGTGGTGGTTGTTTTGTGCTCATTTTTATCAGAAAATTAACTGCAGAAAATAACCAGATTAATTAGTAAATGTATCATGTAATTAACCAAAATGATTATGGTCTTTTAATCAAATTGGTCCTCCCACTAACTTAGCGAATCCTACACTTCCAAAGTAGAAAACGGAAATCTTAGTTGGATGGATTTCTAGTGGGTGATTGAATTCTTATAATTCTATTGATCATCCTCAGGTACATCCATTATTGGAATTACAATAAACTATAAGTGAGCAACTCCTTGCCCATCACATCTCATGTGAGGTTCAATCCTTTACCTAGCCCCTAATGCTCAAAATCTCAGGTACATCCATTATTGACTTATCTTGCATTAGTTAAGTTGATCCCATTGAGCCAGTAATTATGTAAATAATTTTAATGTCCTCAGGTACATCCAATATTGGCCACCAAACCATTTACATATTTACAACATCTCATGCTTAACAATTATTCTTAAGAAAATCTCTTAAATTAATTGCATCTCATGCAACTATTTAAAATTTCTTAAAATAATTGCCCCAATGGAGGGCCTATGTTATAATTACTTTAATTATAGCATATCCAACTTAATCATTTGTTTGGAAGATTTTATGGTCATTCTAATTACTATTAAGGTCTCACTTTGCACATTATCCATTTAGCATGCATATATCATATAATTGCATACATATCCATACATCTCATGCATTCATGGATAAGTAGTAAATATGGTATGATCATGGACTTTCTAAGGGATTCAATTCTGAGCCACCAAGAATTGAATCAGGGCATTCCTAGGTGCATTTCATTCATTCATTCATTTTACAAGAGTTGCTAAAAGAGTCCATAATCAACACTTGATCTTGAATTCCTCCCACCGTCCCACCAATGCTCTTGACCTCCTTGAACTTCTTGCAATCCAATATCACATAGTAATCCTTGGCATACCAAGGCGAATTTACAAGAACTTAAATAAATGAAATTACAACCCAAAAATTATTACAAACTTAATAATACATGCCCAAAATAAATTAAAATAAATTAATTAATTTACAATCCCAAAGAAACATAAAAGAAATAAATCCAATCACATTGGTCTTTTATAGTCCATGATCATCCATCATGCATATCACTATTTAACAATTAAATAAAACATACATACTTAAATTAAATTGAATATCTCATATTCAACTTAAAAATCCAGATTTGAATATGATTCAAATAAATTTAAAAATTCAGATTTGAATCTCATTCAAACAAATTTAAAAATTCATATTTGAATCACATTCAAACAACTTCAAAAATTCAGATTTGAATCACATTCAAACATTTTTTAAAAAATCAGATTTGAATCACATTCAAACATTTTTTTAAAAATCAGATCTGAATTTTATTCAATCAATTTTAAAAAATCAGATTTAAATATGATTCAAACAACTTTAAAAATTCAGATTTGAATCACATTCAAACAACTTTTAAAATTCAGATTTGAATCACATTCAAACAATTTTTAAAATTATGATTTGAATCATAATTTAATTGTGTGATTAAAAATCCTAATTAAACATTTTAATTAGTCATATGATGAACCTTTCATCATACAACAATTGCAGAATTTAATAATAACCATGCGCACCATGTTGGAGTTCAACAAGCATGCCGCCACACCTCTTGATCCAACCAGCAATGGATCAATCATCTCATGATCAAATCACACAATTAAATCATATAATAAACAATCTAAATGGCAAATATAGTGGCTCTGATACCAATTGAAGGAACGGAAGCGTGAAAAACACAAGTTTATACTATTGAATTCAAAAATTTTCACCTAGGGTTACATGCACCATGTAAGATTTATTTTTATCTATTTGATTTCAATGATAAACAATATATTAAAACTCTTTTAATATGTTTTTGGATCTGTATTTTCCATTTAAGATTTTAAAATTAATCAGATTAATTTTAGAACCCTAGATTAAATCAAGAACGATTACACTAACCTCTTGATGCACTGCAGCGTGTCTGCGCCTTTGAGATTCGTCTTCAGGACACCAGATGTTGTCCCTCTAGCTTGTCCACACCAAGAACACCTATGGCAGCCCTTGAACAACTTCTAAAGCCTTTTCTATTAATTAGAAATTCAAGTTCTGCCTTTTAAGAGATTAGAGATGTAAACAGGACACTAGAAACAATTTCTAGCGTTCTTAATTCAAGAGATTGATGGCTAATCTCTTTGAATTGATGAGAGATGAAGAAGAATAGAGGGAGGGCTGCAAAATGGCGTGACCAAGGAGTGTGGCTGCTGGTTGTCTTTTATTTTCTCATAACAACACTTAAATAGCTAGGTTAACACATTAAACCCTTGCCACATGTCACCCTTTGATTAGCTCTAGGTTTAAGTGACCCAATCACATTGTGCCAAGTGTCAAACCTATATGTAATCTTGATTTTAATCATCTTACATGATTAAAAAACATTTGGCAAGCTTATGTGTTATGTCATGTGTCACCATCTCATGGTGCCACGTGTCACACTGCAAAATGATCAAAATGCCCCTGTGTCTTAATTTTGAGTTCTCAACCCAAAATAATTATTTTTCTTCTTCTAATTAATTTATATCAAATATAAATTAATTAATTAATCTCTATTAATTAATTTTTCATTAATTAAATTCATATTTAAACACTTTAAATATAAATTTAACTTGTATAAATACATCCAATAATCTAGATTTGGTTTCAAGTCATGCTAGGGACTTTGCAAACTAATTACAAACCAAACCTATTTAATTAATCAATTAAACTCTTTAATTAATTAATTAAATCATATTTAATTAGGTGATAACTTGTGTATGTGTGTGACTTACTAGGCTCATCACTAATTGGCAATGAGACATGATATCAACTCTTAATATCATCAGAACTCTTTCTTACCATAAATGATTTCTCTAAATCATTTTATGAACCTCATAGACCATGGTTAACACCTAGCATAGCATGCCATGGCCACCCAATTAGTAATAAGGTTTACCTTAAATGAACCTATAATCATATATTACCATGCACTAGAATCTCTCTGTTACAAAATCCCAACTCAAGCTGGAGTCATGGTTTATGTCAAACTCCATTTGCTATGAATATTATGTTCTCTTTTAATTCCAGTTCTTGATTAAAAGATTTTCTCATCGTAAACTCTTTCGAATAAATCTATCTGTCTTGGCCAGGAACTTGAAATATCAAGAACAATTAAATGAACATAGGATTTTATCTCTATTTACTTAGAGGAACAGATTCCATCTTGATCAACACCTACCTCCATATATAACTAGTAGGAGCCAACATATGCCCATATACCCATACACAGTACAAGTATGAAAGTAGTATCAAACTCAAACTACCTATATACAAGATAACTGTGCTATCTCAGGTCTAAAGATTATATGCACTGATATGATTTATGACAAAACATTGACAAGAGTAAACTCCATGTGTTTGTCATAAGTGTCACTGGTTCGGCCTACTTATCATTTATAAGTGCCTATCATGTTTGTTATATGGCATGAGACTCACCATTCCATCTTATTTATATCTCATATAAATAACTTGGGAACAAACATGAATACAATCTTTCTGGATAAGTCATGTCCTTATTATGAAGTATCTTCGATTGTGAACCTATTTATGATATTTTGTACTAGAAATATTGTCACTCATATTCTTAACAACTTAAGAATAATATTTCTAACAAAATATCAATGGACCTTTTCTATTACACATAAATATCTTAATTTAACGAAAAAGTGGAAATGCCTTTTATTAATAAAATATGTACAAGATACATACTAAATGATATGCTCTAGGGCATACTACTAATACCTTATGCTTTTCTTCCATAACTAATTTAAGAGAAATTAAATGTTGCTACTCTTGAATTAACAATTGAAGGAATTGTTTCTTAAATTGACCCAAGTAAAACAAAGTAAACCAATTTTCCTTTGGTACCATTTAGTAGATATAAGGAGAAGGCATTCAAGGGTTGCAATTCAAATGTTAAGCTATCTTGATCATAGAGTTCATGTGGATGGATGAGAGGGTAGACATTTGGCGATCTAGCTTCCCGAATTAAGGTGGAATGTGTGATTCTGTGCTTATCCAGTAAAGTCTCTAAATCTTAGTTGAGGAGCTTTTTTTAAGTTTTCTAAATTGCAAAATGGGCTTAAAGACTTATAGTGGTTGCATGAGATGCAATTTTGTGATTTTAATAATAGCTTACATGTAAATTGGTTTGGCATGTGATGCATGAAACTTAGGCTAAATTAAAAATTTTAAAATTTTCATTGCACAAGTCTCACCTTCATAATCATGAAAGCAAAAGCTTATTTCTCAGGCAGGAAAGGAAAATTAACTAAGTTTGTTCTTAACAAAATCCCAACTTATTCTATGGCAATTTTCAAATATTCTAAGGGTTTTTGTGCTCACTTAATGGCATCATGTCTAATTTCTAGTGGGGAAGGAAAGGCAAAAAAAAAAAAAGATGTGTTGGATTAGTTCGCATAAGACTTGTTGTTCTAAGTTTAGAGAAGAGATTTGATTCAAAGACTTTGAAAAATTCAATTTGGCTTGTCTTGCCAAACAAAGTTGGAGATTAACCTTTAACCATTCAAGCTTGTTGGCCAAAATTCTTAAAGGATTATATTTTTCTCATAATTCCTTTTGGGAGACTAGAAAGAGGAGTCAAAGTTCATGGATTTGGCAAGGAATCTTAGTATGAATGGAGGTTTTAAAAGGAGTTCTTATGAATATCAAAGAATGTAAGTCTAATTTGTTGTAGTCAGACCCTTGGGCGCTTTCTTTTTATCAATTTAGAATTTCCAGACCAATGAACTATTCGGCAAATATAAATGTTGTTGCAGATTTAATTGAACATGAAAAATTGGAATGGAAATCTCAATTGGTGAGTAATTTATTCAGTCCTAATTAAGTGAAAGCTATCCTTGCTATTTCTATTTGCATTCAGAAGTGAAGACTCTCTAATCTAGCACTTCAAAAAGTTTGGCAGATATAGAGTTCAGTCGGATTATAAGCTAATGGTGGATAAAGAGCAATATTTGAATGAAGAACCTCATCATCTCATTCTCATCAGTTTCCTTCCACCTTTTGGAAGAAGTCATAGAGCATTAAGGTGCAACTAAAAATGAAGGATTTTATTTGGAAAGCCATTCTTAATTTAGTTATGGTTAAAGAGAATTTGCTCAAAAGAGGCATCAAAATGGATTTGGTATGTTCAATTTGTAATTCTGATAGAGAATCTTTTGAGCATGCTTTATTCTAGTGTAACTATGCAAAAGCAACTTGGTTTTTAAGGCCTTGCTCATTTAAGCCAAGCCTTGTGGATTTTTCCAGCTTTGGGAAATAGTGGGAGCTACTGTGGGAAGAGCTTTAAAGCTTAATTTTGACAATTTCATGGTTCAAGTTATAGTAAATATTTGGGCCATTTGGAAGGAAGGAATAGAGCAATATTGGAGAATTGCTTGTCGAATCCAATTCCTACCTCCAAACGTATTTCAACAAGTCTTGTTGAGTTACAACAGGTTCCAGCTATGTCTGTAATCTCTTAGTAGCAAGTTCTTGGTTTTTCGAGGAGTGAAATTTGGTTTCCTCCCCTTATGAGTTGTTTAAAGTTCAATTGTGATGTTTCCTGGTAGGTCCAATCTTTGTTAACTACTATCACCACTATTGTAAGGAATAGTTTAGGCCAATTGGTTGATGGGGTTGCTAAGAAAATTTACTGTCTTCCTCCTTTGGTGGGGGAAGCTCTAACAATGCTTGAGCTATTCAATTATCTGTTAACTTGAGATCTTCTTCAGCAATATTTGAGATAGATTCCTTAATTCAGCCATTAGATTCCTTAATCCCTTATTTAGCCATTCAAGATCCTCATAAAGACTGCCCTTGGGAGATTAAAGCTTCAGTGGAGGCTATTAGATCTTTCTTCCCTCAGTTTGAGCAGATTTCCTTTTCTAGCGTTAGTAGAAAAGCAAATATGGTAGTTGATGCCTTCGAGATAATTGGCCTTGTAACTGGCTTATGGGCAGTCTAGATCTTTTGTTATCTCATTTCTAATCTATCATTGTGGCCTTGCAATGCATTTTAATGAATAAAAAAAATATATTGTTAATGAATAATGCCAAAAAAAAAAAATCTAGTCACCAATAGTGATAAGGAGTAACCTGCATGGTTATGAATAGTAAGAGACAAAAATCACTGTTAATAAATAGTAAATCTTTGTTGAGTAAACTATAATTTAGTTCTTCAGGTTTACAATTTAGTTTTTGTAATTTCAAAATCAAGTAATTTAGTTCTTTAACATTTTAATAACTTTACAAGTTAGTCCCTACCATTAGAATTTCATGTAAGTTATTTTTAATTATAGCAAAAAATATTAACATACTCTTAACTTTATTTTTAATTTGAAAACAAATTAGTTGCCGAGATTTTGGTTTTTTAATAATTTAATCATTATATTTTTAAAATGCAAGTCTCATGAAATTAAAAAATTTAAATTTAAATTATTAAAAATATAGATTAATAACTTTAAGATCCTTAAAATTTTTTATTAATTACAAAATCATCCCTATATTTTACAAATTGATACTTAAATATTATAACTATTTACAAATAAGACATTTTAATAATTTTGTAAGATTATATATAATATTTTCATATATTATATTAAATAATAATATATAAAAAAATTTTAAAAAAATGAATATGGACACAAATTGTTAATAAAATAAAACTTCAGGGACTAAATTGTTTTTAAATTGAGAATAAAATTAAGGGTATTTTGATAATTTTCACTATAATTAACAGTAACCTAACTGAAATTCTAATGGTAAGGACTAACCTATAGACTTATTAAAATGTTTTAAATATTGGAAACTAAATTATAGTTTATTCGTCTTTATTTATTTAAGCAAAAAGTCAATAAACAAGAAAGGAAACAACAAAAGAGAAAATAAATAAAAAAAATTTATCCAGATCAAATGGTGAATGTTATAGAGGGTGAAATGTTCCTCAATTTAAGATCTTCCATTTGAGAATGGATCTATTCAATTTTGATAATAGGATAGCAAAGATCAAAGATAAATTTCAATAGTTATTTATTAACTTTTGATATTATAATAAAGTTGTCATTGAGCTAAAAAAAGTACCATAAATTTCCTTTAACTTTGAAATTTTATACACTAAAATCATTTTGACTCCCAATAGCCAATTTATACAATTTAGAGTAACAAAGAGGTAGACAGTTCTCTCTCCATTTTGTGACAATGGCACAACTGACTACGATTTTTTTCATAGATAAACCATGAAAGAATCTCAACTATATGGAATTATAAAATACTAGATGTATAACAGTTGATTAGAAAAACTTTACCTCTAAAAAATAATAATAATTATTCACATTATTATTATTCTGAATTATTCACATCAATGTGTTACTTATAAACCAGCTTTTGAAAGTTAAAAGTATTGTGTGCAAAATTTTAAAGTTCAGTGAATATTGTGTTACATGTTTAAGTTCAGAGATATTTTTATTACAACCGCTAAAACTTAGAAATAACTATTAAAATTTATCCCAAAAATCAATAATAGAGGATAGAAGGCTTTTACCATTGAAATTTAGAGAAATCAACTTCATATAAAAAAAATTAAATAAATAGACTATTTTATTAATAAAAACAAATCATAAGAGCGTATTAATATATTTTTCAAAATAAAATATCTGAATAATGATACATATGATTGCAATGCAGTCTATTTCATTAATATTTCAATATTCAAAATTCAGTCCCCAATGGATTTCGATTCAATAAGATATTCACACTCCTAAATCATATGGGAAGAGGAAAGGAAAGCAAAATGTATACAATAATCGATGCCAAAATATTCGTATTGATTTCAAATCAGTAATCCATTGCATCTATGGATAAGAATTCCTTCAAATTCTTGGGCTTTGGATATCAAATCACAAGAACTAATTAATGACCAAGAAAAATATACTTATTATTGCAGGGTCTTAGAACATCATTTAAAGTTCATAGATTTACACAGGATCACAACCCAGTCTATATCACAAACACCCAATCTCATCTTAACAATCCTGTAGTACCATTACACTAAAAAAGGAACGAGTGGAATTAAAATGATCTTGGCTTGGCAACAATGGTGGAGTGCTTCAATATATGCAAACTGAATTGCCCACCCTTCTCTGTGGTATCAAGTTTTGACTGTCCTGGAGGTGGCAAGAGCTCGAAATTCTGTACCAAACGACCCAAAGTAATACCAAGAATTGGCAATGCAAGAATAATTCCAGGGCAGCTTCTTCTTCCGACCCCAAATGGCAGGTACCTGAAATCATTTCCATTGGCCTCAACCTTGGACTCCTCTTCCAAGAACCTCTCTGGCCTGAATTCTTCAGGGTTCTTCCAGTGAGCAGGATTGTTGGCAAGCCACCAAGCATTCACCAAAATTTTGCTTTCCGCAGGAATATCATAACCACCAAGCTTTGCGTCATGGAGATTCATGTGGGGCACAAGAAGAGGAATTGCCATTCTCAAACGAAGAGTTTCTTTGATAACAGCTTGGAGATAGGGGAGCTTTAGGATGTCAGGTTCAGTGATTTGGTGACCAGGTCCAAGCACAGTGTCAAGCTCATCTCGTAGCTTCTTCTGGATTCCAGGATGGTTCACAAGCTCAGCAATGCCCCACTCAATCGACCATAGTGTTGTTTCAATTGCTGTTCCATAATTAATAAAATTTTGCAGATTAAAAACCATTACGCTTCTAAAACAAGAGATTAACAAAATTAAAAAAATAATAATAATAAAACAATTACCATCTTAAGCCACTCCTAATTTAGGCTACATATCATTAATTTAAAATTTTCCTTATCAAGAGACTAAATGTGCCGTGATACAAAATAGTGAATATTTTTATCAAATTATTTATCGACTTAATTTATTATAGATTAAAGATATAAATTTATAAAATTTATATATTTAATAAATAAAATATATTATATATTTTATATTTTAAATTTACAGTGGATGATGTTCAAACAAGAAACCCAATCTAAATCTGATTAAGTCACGCAATTAATTTGGTCAGCGACTACCGTATCTCCAATGACCAAGTAATGAAAAGTTGCGTGAAAGGACGAAAGGTAAGAAAGGTACTTTTTCCAGCTCCAACCTAAACTACAATAAAATAAAGTGTGCTTTAAGTAATTAATAATCATCCCCAGAAGCGTATGAAGGTTACCCAACTAGTTTTAATAATAACAATAATAGTGTGTCTATTTATGAGTTAGTTCACCGACAAGTTAACATAAATTTTATTTAATATTGAGTTTTAGAATTTAAAATTATTTTTTTAAATGAAAATATTATTTTATATATTAGCAAAAAAAATAATTTAAAAAAAATATTTTATTATTTTAATATTTTTATAATTAAAATTAATTAAATTTAATTTTTAATTAATATATGATCTCAAAAAAAAAATTTTTTTGACGTATATCCATTATCTACGGTTGGTGGGGTTGGCACTTTCACCCAACTCAGCTGCTCATAAACTTGCAAAGCCCTACTATTCAACTCAAAAGAATGGTTGAAAGGTTTGTCCGCAAAATCTGACTTTTTAGGCTAATCAAAATTCGATTAAGTTTTCTTGCCAAAAATATGAATCAATTAAATTTTTTGTTTCCCCGAGATATAATAACTGTCTATTTTTAGACCCAATATATCATGAGCCTAAGAGGCTCATATTTAATAGATAAATTATATTATATATTTTATATTTTAAATTTATAATAAATTAAATTTAATTAAAAAAAATCTTTACTTATAATAGAAATTATAATGAATGAGATTTAAATTTTATTATTTATTTAAATATTCATTGATAATTATTATTTAATGTGTTAATATAAAATTATTTTATAATTTTTTAACATAATTATTTCAATTAACATTTAAATTTGCATATGACTCCAAAAATATATCCAACTGGTAGATAGAGACGGCCATCTGTAACTATGGCCATGCCATAAATATAATTAAATATTATTTATTATTTATTAAAATTTCTCGTACCGGAGAGTACAACGTGCCTGTCCATGTGACCATTTCTCTAAAGGCTTCAAGAAGACGAAAATACCCTTAATTTCACCAAAATTTTGGATAATATCTATACTAGTCCCTAAATTTTACTTTATATTCTATTTATGTCTCTTAACTTTTATTTTGCTACAAAAAATCTCTAAAGATGAACTTTATTTCATAAAAAAATTCCTTTAATATTTAATAGTAGATTTTTATAGTAAAAAATTTTAAAATTATAATGTAATATTTATAAATATAATTTTAATATTTTTCGATGAAAAGTAAATTTTTTTCCTTTGTAAGAAAGTGATCATTATAGTAGTATTGATATATATGTTTATAATAAAGGATAATTAAAATAATTGATTTTTTTAATATGAAAGGAAAATAAATAAAAATATAATTTTATTATTTTTTAATTTTAAAAAATCTATAATATATAAAGAAATTTTTAAGAAATAAAATTAAGATAAATTAAAATTTAAAAATAAAAATGAAATACGACAAAATTTGTGAATTACTATGAAAATTACCCTAAAATCTAACTTATGGGGAGAAGAATTCCAAGACGCGAGAAGATAAAACATCGTGTAGGTAGTATAAAATATAAATATCAAAGCAAAACGACAAGAGAAAAAAGGAACAAAACGACAAGAGAGGCAATAGATTTATAAAGAAGAGGATAAGAACAAAATGAACATACCGGCAACATTGATGTTCTCAACAATGTAAAGAACGTTGTCCTCATTGATTTCTCCCTTCTGCTGTGCGTCTAAAATATGATCTATTGCACATTTCAACCCTTCATTATCCATGCTCGTTGTGCTTGAAAGTTTCCTGTTTCGATAATTCACCATCAATTTTTCAAAATTTCTATTTTAGACCCACTCTTTCTAATTAAACTTGTTTTTAAAAAAAATTAAAATATTTTTAAGAAATTATTGTTACAAATATAAATTCAAATTCAAATATCTATGGAGCATTTAATTATTTGGCGCCCTAAAAAAAATTTAAAAAAAAAAAAAAACTTACTTCCTCTCTTCAACAAAGTAGTCCTTGAAGAGTTGCAGTCTTCTTTCCTTCACTTCCTTGCAGATCTTCAAGTAACCTCTCAAGAAAGGTCTCAAAATGGGGATAAAATCACCATAGTTGTACTCGAAGCTCTGAGCTAATCTACTCCTCTCTCCGTTCAAAGCCTTCAGCTTCACAAACAATGGATCATCTTCGCTCTCAAATCTCCTATCGAACATAATCCTGTACATATTATTATACATCAACAGCTGCAGTCTTTTCCGCAACACAATCCCACTGGTGGCTGCCTGTGGGTTCTTCTTCACATCTTCCACCACCTTCGCTGCCTCATCTTCCCACCCATATCGATACTGCTGAACAACCTTGTTTGTGAAGAATGGAACTGTCATAATCCGTCTCATCTTCCTCCAGTGCTCACCGTACACGGTGAACACCATGTCCTGTCCTTTACCAGTGAAAATATCAAACACAACATTTCGGGTTCTGGACCCGAACTCAACACCCTGAGTATGCAAAACCTCTTTAGACAAGTCCGGTGAAGATACAACCACGAGATTACGTTGCCCCATACGAAGAAGAAAGATATCACCGAATTTCTTAGCGAGATCAGAGAGGTTACGGTGGTTCAAGTCATCGCCGACTTGAAGCCAGTTACCGAAAACTGGGACTGCCAAAGGACCCGGGGGGAGCTTAAAACGCTTGCCTCGCAATTTAGAAATGACAATGGCAACAATAACAGCAATGAAGAGACCCAAAAGGGTCTTCTCCAGGAGGAGGAGATCCATGGGAGGCTTGGTTTGATGGATTAGAGAGGGTGAGAGGTAGGTATTGGCCTAGTGGGTGTGGTGAGGGACAAAGGGAGATGATGGGGGAGTTGATATTTTATAATGAAGTTGGGGAGGTTGGAGAGGGACGTTAGGTGAAGCGTGCAGCTATGCTGGATGAGAGTGGGTGAAGCAGTGAAGGGTTTGACGCTTTAGAGGTTTGAGAGAGGAGGTTCAGATTGGAAGTTAACGGCGTTATGCTTGACGGGAAAATTTGACGTGGTAGGAGAGGGACGGCGATAAGGGGGTAGGTAAGCAAGTCGGTGGGCGAAAATGTAAGAAATCGTTCTCCAACCCAATTGTGCCGGACCCACCACGATCTATACAGTATTTCTTATATAAAAAATTCATTATTATTTTTACAATTAAAATTAAAAAATATAAAATAAAAAGATTCAATATAAAAAAAAAATTTCTACGATACTTGACACAATTTACAATTTTGTCCTGTTATTTTAGTAATAAAAAGCAAGTTCCTGGGGATATTAAGGCAGGCATGGGCGATTTCAGGGACCAAGTTTCTTCCCAGTTAATTGGCGGTCAGCACAGAAGCCAATCGCTTGCTTGTAATGCTTTTAAGATTGTCCAGTTCAGCGGTGTTTTATTTCCCTGTATGACAGTGATTTCACATGGGATAACTTATAGAGGTTACTGATTTTATAATAATAAGAAGAAAAAAAAGAAGAGGGAGAAGAGTGTATTTACGGAGAATTTGGGTTTATATGAAAATAAATTTATTAATTATTAAATTAAATTTTAATATTTAAATTTATATATTTATATATATTTAATTAATTTTATATATATCTTAGTATAAATATTTAATATAATATTTATTAATCTTATTCTTCTATGAGTTTTAGTTTATATTATATGTACCCTAATAATAATCATTTGGATTAATTAATGTATAAAGGGGAGATTAGTTTTATCTAAAATATCCTTTATTATTTATATAATTTAAAATTAAATTTTTTATTATTAATTTAATTTTATAATTTACATAAATTTAAAGTTTTTAGGATTTATAAATTTAATTTTAATTAAAATTCTAATATTAATTCTAATATATATATATATATATATATATATATATATATATATATATATATATATATATATATAACTAAAATTAGAATTTTTACACATAGGAAACGAGAAATTAAAATAATTGAGATAAAGTATTTTTTATAGAAAAAAGCTAATGATTATTTAAATATTTTCTCTAAAAAAATATAACGAATTGAAGATGGAGAGTACATAAAAATAAAAGGTTGAAAATCAAAAGAAATAATAAAAAAAAAAATAACATGACTAGAAAATACAAACTGAAAACTAAAGGAAAAAAAAAATGACTTTCACTTGTATAGAAAAATAAAAGGATAAAACAATAAGATTAAGAGGGAAAAAAAAAAAAACAAAGTGACTAATGTCTCTGATTTTTATTTTAATTTATAGAAAAATATGTTGATTTATAAATAATAGAAAATAATTTTTATTATTAAAAAATTAAAGAATTTATACGTTTCATAATAAAAAATATTATAAAAATATATTTAAAACCTTATTTTATTTTTAAAATTTTTAATATGTATTACTTATTTATTTTATAATAATATATTTTTACAAATTGAAAATTAAATTATTAATATAATTATAAATGTTGTCTAAATTGAAAAGATAAGAATCTTATCATATGCGTGCAATGAGAATTGAAATAAAAAAATCTTATAAATACATCCATTTCATTCTAATATGTATAAAAAAATATTGTAAATTAATGCAAATTGTGTATATCAAAAAACCAAACCTAGGCGCAAATTGATTTAAATGCGTTTGAGCCCTATTTAGCAATATTAGTTATTTTAATAATTATTAGTTATTTTTATAATTATCAGTTATTTTATTAGCTATTAATATTTAGCTATTTATGTTGATTTAAATCAAAAGCGTTCGGTAAAAATAGCTATTAAATTAGATGTTAAATATAAAAATAATTATATAATCTTGTTGACTATAATCAAAATACTCTCTCAACATCTAAAAACTATGAGGGGTAATTTTTTATAAATCACTCTTTTAACCTTTAAATACTACTATAAACATTATGAATCATTCAGCAACAGCTTTTAAGGTAGCGTTTAACGTTTTGATCAGAGTCAAAATATTACTTCTCTTATTTACATTGTTTGTTAACTTAATGTTTATACTAACTTTTAGAGGTTGAGAAAGTAATTTATGAAAAGTTATTCCTCGTAGCTTTTAGAGATTTAGAAAGCGATTTGACTAAGATTAACAATATTTTATTACTATTTTTACATTTAACGGCTAATTTAATAACTATTTTTACCGAGCATTTCTACTTCAACATCTATATAAACAGCTAACCACTAACAGCTAACAGTTAGTAAAACAGCTGATAGCTACTAAAACAGCTAACAACTATTAGAACAGCTAATATTGCTAAACAAGACTTATGTCACCAAACAATATAAATAAAAGAGGTGTTATTTTGATTATGATCAAAATACTAAATGCTATATTAAAAACTGCTGTCGAACAAGGTCTAAGTGTTTTAGTAATTAAGTGGTAAATGCCTAAATTAACTATAAATTAAAAGGCTACATTTATTTAGATTTAATGCCTTTAAGTACCTAATTAATTTGATTGAAATGCTTTTAATTTGATGAACTAGAAGCCTATTTTTTTATTATCGGCTTACTGGTAGTAGTAATATTTATTTATTTATTATTAACATTAAGGATTTAAATCAAACAAGAGAAAAAAAAAGTAATGAAGTATAATTTAAATTAATTAATTTATTAGTACTTGAAAGATTGAAATTCATTTAATTATTTTAAATTAATTTAAATATCATATAAAATATAGTATGTTAAAGCTTTGATCAAATATATTTAGTATGAGGGGTGAACTAAAAATAAACATATTATATAAATTAATTAGAAATACTTTTTTAATATGAAAAAGAGATTATATTCTTTTAATTTTAATAATTTTATCATAATTTGAAAATTTTATATTAAACATGTCGATTTGATTCATTTAAACTTAATTTAATAAAATAATACTTGAAAAATATTTTTTTAATAACAATTTTATTAATTTTTAATAAAATAACATTTAAAAGTGAAAAAATAATAATTTTATGATGGAGCTGAAAAGATATTAGAGAAGGAGAATAATTAACAAAAAGAAAAAGAAAAAAGAAGTGATGAGACTGAAAAAAATATTTTTTATTGTTTAAATTAATAAAATATTAGAACGTTATTATAATTCGATCATTTGATTAAATGAAAAAAAAATTATATAAATTTTAAAAATTGCATTAAAAATATTGAAATTAAAGGAATGAAAAATAATTATATAATCTAGATAAAATTTAATTTTATTTTAATTACAAGTATGTATAATAAGTATGATAGAGTGCAACATACGTTGAAAAAATAGTTGCCTTAAATAACCTAAATTGAAATTTGTTTAAGTATTTAAATTACATATCCAAGAATATTTTAATTTAATTATTGTTTTAGAAAAATAAATTATAGAAAAGTTTTTCTTTTTGCTATAAAATTAGGTTTGACTGAAATTTAAATTTGAGATCTCACAGTCCTAAGATCACTCTAATTTCACTAAACTAAAGCTCGTTAGTAATCACATAAAAATTTTAGTTGTTATTATTTAATTTAAATTTATCTTTTTATGTGATTGGACTTCTATATTTAGAAAAAAAAATTAACTATTGAAGGATAAAATTTACACTCATTTGAATTGTGACTTCCATAAAAGAACACAAGAAGACATGACTCTACAGAATCCTTTTTCTAACAAAATATGAAGAAATTGTTTCCTTACAAAATAATTTGGCTGTCATACAACTTAGAAATTGTGTGGGTATACTAGATACTGAGTGTATCACTTGAATTACGCTCTAACTTCTAGACCAAACAATCGTGGGAATTATCTATATTGAACACAATTTCGTCAATCTCACTCCAAAATTAAAAAGAGAAGTAATTCGAAAATTAAAAAAATGTTTAAATTAACTGGAAAGAGAGTACAATACTTGAAATTAAATGCAAAAGCTTTAGAAAAATAAATAACTGATAAAAATAAAGATAAAAGACTGCAAGTTGAGTTGTGTTGTTGATGTTGTTGGGTGTTGGTCCTATTCATGTTGCAGTGTATCTGACTCTTATAGCTTCTCTTGTAGGTACCTGAAAGACTCTAAAAGACACTGAGACACACTCTACCACATTATGCAGTTACTTGTAGTCATCTGACTACTCCCTTGAACCGCTTTAAACTGCTATCAGCCTCCTTATGCTTAGATAATTATCCAATAATCACCTTTACTTAAATTATTAATTATCTCATGGCACAAAATTAATTAAATTAATAAAATAAAAGTAATTAAATTAATTTCACAAAAAATTAATTTAATTAATTCTTTAGGCTTAAAAATAATTAATAAATAATTATTTTCAGTGTAAACAGAAACTATGCTCTCAAAGTCTATTGAGAGGAACATTTAGGATCTATAAAATGAACTTATTTTTCATTTTAAAGGGTAAGAAAGGGAAAAAAAATGAATGCTTTAATAGCCTTAATCTTTTTAAAAATTCGATACTCATAAATGTTGAACTCTTACAAGCAAGTTCAAGTAATTTGTTAAAAAGTTGATGCTTAAACTGAGTAGTCATTAGAGACTCTTCTGGTTCTGTTGTGGTCTCGACTTCCAAGCATCTATTGGGTCTTTTGCTATTGAAGTAACTAAAGGTTTGGCTCCCCATTTTGAAATATTATTGAATACACTCGATATACATATACTCTTTATCTGAATACAAGAGTCCCACCTTCTTAAAATCAAGGAAAAGCTAACTTTTTGTTTATAAGAGAGTACTATTTTTTAGTGCTCCTAGTTCATATAATAATTCTCCCTCCATTTTAGACTCTTGATTGCTTATAATAATGGCTACTCAACTATTATAGTTGAATCGGACTCTCAAATAGGCTATAAATGGCATTAGAGGTTCTGACCTCTAAAATAAATTGGAGTCCACTTGAGATTATTAAGGGCAATATTCAACAGTTGCAAGCTTTAGTTTTATCCATTATCTTCTGTTATGTGAATAGACATTGTAATCATATTACTCATCAATTGATGGGTAATTTTTATCGTTGTCCCTCAATTTTGAGAGTGTTTTACTTTCGTACTTCATCTTTATTTTGTTACCATAAAATTCTTAAACTTCAAAAATGTTATACTAAAATCTCTCATGCTAGAATTCGATTAGTTCTCCTGCAAGACACTAAATGTGGCAATGCCATGCTATCAAAAAATAAAAGAAATTACCATCACATCACCTCTATCACAATTCTTCTTACGTACCAGACTTTTTTTCTTTTATTCCGTGTAACCCGTTTAATAAATAGATCACTTAAACAGGTCACAAGACATGACTCGTGTAACCAGTTTAATGACCCTTATTACTTGTTTACTTAAAAATTTTGAGATGGTTGCAAGCGAGGGGATAGGATTTGAACCTGAGTCTATCCAGTAAATATGACATTCTTCATATATAAATTAAAGTTATATTACAATAAATAAATAATTAATAATATCACTAATTTATTTTATCAGTGTATTCATAGAAATTATTTTTTAATCAATGCTAAAATTTTATTAAATTTAATCCTTTATTTTTATTTTTAAAATAAATAAAATTTTATTTTTAAATATTAACAATCTTCAAAAGAAATTTATAGTTACCATGTAGTTTTATTTTCTTAACCTCATATAATTTATTTATACATAAAATGAGTAGTTATAATGAAATCAACTATAATATTTGAGTCTGAATTTTTTTTTCAATTTTTTTTTCACTATGTAATTTGTTTAATATAGATGATATTAATCAAGAATTCAAATTTTCTTTTAATATCAAATGTTTCATAAAAATAATAAAAAAATATAAATTATAAGATACTAAGAGTAAAATTATATTTTTAATTATAAATAAAATGTCATAACTAGTTTAAATGGATCAAAATGAAACAGGTTAACCTATTCACCTGATTAAATAAACGGGTTATTTTGTGTCTTATAGAATTAAGCACATCAACCCAATTAAACCCTTATTTTTAGCGTGTCATAAATGTGTTGACCTGATCACCTGAACCTCTGTATACTAAACCCAAACCCGTTTAACTATGTGTTGAGTCTTGTCATGTAATCAGGTCGTGTCAAAAATTGTCAGCTCTACATAATATATCATATAATATATATTTTTTAGCTATATTTATATATAATTTAAGATTAAATATATTGTATAATATATATTTTAACTATTTATTAATTATGTAATATTTAATTATAAGATGTATATATAATTAAAAATTAACATATACATATAATATAATAAAACATTTATAATTAAGAAATATAAGGTAATTTAATGTATTTATAACTGAAATTATTAAGAAAATATAAAGAAATGAAATATAATATTATATTATATTTAGTTCATAATTATATATATGCATATAAATATATATAATTATATTGAAAGTATATAAAACATCTAAAAAAGCATATATATATATATATATATATATATATATATTTAGAATGGTTTCGATCGGTTTCAATTCGATTCTGAGTGAAAAATTAGAAACGAACAAAAATATCAAAATAATTTCTATTCGAAATGATTTTTTTAGTCAATTTAATTACTTTGAAGAACTATGCATAGTCTTACTAATTAAAATATGTTCAAAATATAAAAATTAATTAATTGATATTAATTAATATAAAAGTTAATAAAAAAAAAGAGATTAAATAATATATTTTTTAAAATATAACTGTAAATAATTAATTTTATTAAAATTTAAAAATTAAATAATAATTTTCTCAAAAAAAAGCCGTAAAGCCAGAATGCTTTCTTGTACTATAGTGCAGATGTTGAATTAATTAATTAAGACGCCAATGCACCCAAAAAAAAAATTATAAGAAAAGAAAGGGTCAGGTGGCGTTGGGCCCGTTAGCTTGCCGCCTACATAGAAACCGTCAATCTTGACGGCGCTAGCTCAAGCATGTTCAGCTGCTCGTTCCTCTCCACCCTCTTTAACTTCCGCGTGCTAACTACCCACCAAATCCCAACAGTCATAAAAACTTTTTTTATTTAAATTGAATTGATGTTAAACATTAAAATAACTTTAATATTATTAAATTTAAGTTTATTGAGCATAAATGTAGTCAATTTAATTTAATCTATTTGATTAATCAATTTGCTACGATTTTATTTAACGAAAATTATTATTTAATCACTATATTTTAATAAAATTAATTATTTAAATTTTATATTTTAAAAAATATATTATTTATTTTATGTATTTACTTCTATTAAATTATTTAATTATTTCATTAAATTTTTTATTAATAAAAGATTTTAATTATAGTCAAACTATTATTCAATCTTCTATTTTAATAAAACTAATTGATTAGTCCATATATTATGAAAAATATATTAATTAGTCTTTATAATCTAGTTCCGTTAATTTTTTAGTTATTCTTATTATTTTTTTAATACCCAAACTACCTTGATTTTCTCTCTCTTATTTCTCTCTCTCCACAATTCTTTCCCTTTGCACTCACATCCTTTTTCCCTTTATTTTCTCTCTATTTTTCATCTTTTAATAAAAATTAATACAAACTGTATAGTAACAATGCGAATCAATTTTCCTAAATCTTTGTAATTTGGTTTCATTAATTCCTTAATCCCTCTTATTATTTTTGTATACCTAAACTACCTTGACCCTCTCCCTTTTATTTTTCTCTTTCCATAATTTTTTTCCTTTACACCCACACCCTCTTTCCCTTCATTTTCTCTCTATTTTTGGATCTTTTGATAGAAATTAATACAAATCGTATGTGTAAAAATGTTAATCATTTTTTGCTAAATTTCCAAGTAATTAAAACATTAATCTAGGAAAATTATTTTCCAATAAAAATAACACAAAAATGATGCAGGGAATTGAATAAAAATACTTGAATAATTTTTTAAAAATGTAAATTTTTATTTAGCCTCTACACAATAAAATTTTCATTTTCATCTAAAATATATTCTTCAAAATATTTTTTTGTTAAAATATATAGAGTAATTAATTAATTTACTAAAATAGAAAAATTATATAATAATATTTTTAAATTACAAGAATCAATTAATTAATTTTATTAAAATTAAAAAATTAAATAATAATTTAATAAATATTAACTAATAAAAAATTTAACAAAATTGAAACAAAATAAATATAGAAAAATCTCCATAACACACTACAACAAAGCCAAATCTTGTATTAATGAGACTAAAGTTTGTAAATATGTCATTATTTTATAACTATAATAAGAATTTAAATTTTTTTTAATCACTTATTACGCAATATGTAGTGCAACATCTTGTACTTAATTGGACCATAAAAACTACACAACTTTTTTGCTATTTTGACTACTTTGTACGGCTGATAGATTAGAACACCAAAAAAAAAGGGCACGTACCAAGTAGCCAGCACAGTTTGACCGTTAGATAGACCTGCCCAATCAATTAGAGGGCAAAATAATAATAATAATAATAATAATAATAATGATGATGGATTTTGAGAAATAAAAAAAAAAAGGTTTATTGCTTTACTCCTTCACCTACTCCCGTGGATAACGACCAATACAATAAAGCACACACCAACCGCCCTCAACTCCCGCCATTAGCGACCATCCGCCCATCACATCCACTGCGCACCTTCTCCTTTTTTTATTAATTATTTTTTTAAAAAATAATAATTCTGGCATACAAGAAATGATAATAAAATTAATTTATAATAATTCAGTTTAAAATAATATTTAGAATATATATATTTGTTTGATTGAGTATGAAAATTATATTTGATGAGATTTAAGTATTGAAACATTCTTTTATATAATTTCACACTCTTAATTTCACGTTGACAGGTGGCCGAATGGGATTCTTACTTGATTAGCTCATTATATTTGGAGTGTGAGTTATCTCGGGAGCTTTGGTTACACGGCGTTTATTTTACACGGCGTTTATTTTTCAACGTTTTGACATTTTTCTTTTTTAACCAAAAAAAACAAACAATATCAATATTTGTGCACACGTGCGATGTCTACATGAGTTGATAACACCATGTTTGGTAGGTGGAGGTGGAAAAAAGAGAAGGAGAAAAATAAGCAGGCAAAAATAACTTTGAAAAGATTTTTTTTTAAATAAGAAAAGAAAAATAAAAGAGAGGAGAAAAATAAGTTTTATTTTTCTCTAATTATTTTTTTTAAAAAAAAATAAGAAATTAAAATAAAAGAATTTTAATGTCAATTTTTACTTTTTCTCATTTATTTTCTACTCATTTAAACACAAAAAAATAAAAAAATAAAAAATATTTTTCTTCTTTCATTTTCTTTACTCTCCTAAAATTTATTGAAACATTGTGTAAGAGTAGATTAGGTAAATAAAGTCAAACTAAATTATTATGAGTTCTTTTATATAATGTGAAAATTAACTAATTAATTTTTAAAATTTTAAAATGTAATTAAAATATTTATTTATGAGTAAATTATTTTTATATGGTTATTAATAATTTTAATTTATATATTTTTTTAATTTTAATATATAAAAATAATGTAATATTTGAAATGTAATATTTTAAATATTTTATTAATCATCACACCGAGCAATTGTCCGCTTAAATGATAGAGATTGTAACATTGAGCTTGCTTGTAGCGAACTCAAGCCACATGGCAGAGCCAGGAAATCGAAATCGAATTCAAGTTAGTGGGTAGATTTTTTTTTTTTCAATTCAAAGTAAAAAAAAATATATATATATATATAATAATAAATTATTTATTAAAAAATATAATAATATATATAAATTTTCAATATGTGATAATAATTAAGTATGAAAATAAAATAATTTTATAAAATAAAAAATTTTTATTATAATTTTAAATTTATAATTATTTTTAATGAATTTTTACTTTTTGAAAGTGTTGTATAATGGCTTGATTATTAAACCTATCAAAGATATTTTTCTTAACATATGTAATAAAAAATTCATTCAATAATTAATCTCTCATTCGATTTTGCAATTAAGTCTTCACAATATTCATTGTAGAAAATACATTTTCAATACTCGCGGTTGCAATAGGTAATATTTAGGGGTGTGCAATTCTGATCGGAACTGGAATCGAATTTTGATTCTTTCATTTTTTGAAATTAGAATTGGAATCAAATTTCGATTTTATTATAGCTCAGTTTTTTATTCCTACACTCAAAATTACGATATTATTGTTTTCTTTTAAAAGAATAAAAATAATTGTATTTTTTTAACATTAAAATATCAATAAAAATGATATTATTAATATTAAAATAACAATAACAATATCAAAATAAAATATCAATAAAGTAACATAAACATGATCACTTACTAAAAAAAAATGTTAAAATCAAACTAATAATTTTCATGTAAAAATACAAAATAATACTAAATATCTATAATGAGTTATAATATTTCTATCCAAATAGTAAAATAATAGCAAATAAACAAGCATAATATAAAGAATAGCTTCACTCTCATATTTTGAAAAGGAAAAAGGATAAATTACTTTTTAGTCCCTGATTTATATCATAATTTACACTTTTGTCCCTATATTTTTAAAAGCCAACAGTTACATTCCTTAATTTCATATTCTCTTTTGTATTCTCAATCTCATTACTAGCTAATTTTGAATCCTCTATAGCAAACAATTGAGCAAGCTATGGGTATGTTTTGCCAATCAAATCCCCATCGGAGGAAGCCCTAGGCTCGTTAAAAGACACCATTATAGATCTTTCGCTTGAACCTACACAAAATTGATCTTCACCTTCCTTCCACTAAAAACAGTCCCTCAGTACCTTCCTCACATCGAAGCAGTGCTCCTCAACCTCTCCTTTATGCTAGAGCAGAACCCATCTTGCCTCACCCATGATAGTTTCCTTTCAAACAGAGCAGAGTAGAGCATAGTATAACCCATCTCCCTTTACCCAAAGTAGACCCACACACCACCATCATATTGACATTCACTCCCCTCTACTTTCCTCTTTGTTTTTCTTTTCTTAAATCCATTTATGGATTTGTAATTCAACTAATTTACTACCTAGTTGACAAAGAAACCCAATTCTCATTTTCATAAATTCTCTGTCACCCTCTGCAAACAAATTGCAAAACCCTTTTAGAGAATCCAAAACATTGCTCTTTTTATTAACTATTGTTCTAACTTATCTATAGACTCTTCAATCCTTTAAAGCAAGTTCCAAATATCCAATTGAGATACAAACAGGTTATTCAGAGTCTCAGGTTCCAAAAACTCCTCAAGTGTAACCTCTATACTCTAAAACTCTCATAACTAGTTTTCAAAATTTGATTTCATAAAACTCCTTCAAAGGGAGGTTGAACTACATGATTTTTATTTTGATACATTAGAGTATCCCTTTATGTTTGTTTTATAGTATATAAAAGATTAATTCCTTCTGAGTTCGTAATTGCTCCTCCCAACAATGTTTTCTTTAAAAATCAAACTGAATTATTTCATTGAGAATAAAGTAGGTCTTACATTGCACCCAAAATTTATTGGTTGAACTACATAAATTTCGATTCTTCATTCAATGAAGATATTTAAGAGGAAAGGATTTTTGTCCCTTTATCAAATCCAAAATTTGAAACTATTTTCTTGTATTATTTCTTGTGTTAATTAAAAATTTCTAAAAAATTTATATGTTATTTATCTTTTTTAATTTCCTTAGCATTATTCTTTTATAATTATGTTGCTAATCTCTTCTTTTGAGTTAATTTTTTTACAAGTTTTATTGTAACACACAACTACCCAACTCAACTCAACTCAACTCAACTAAGTCTTTATCCCAAAAATTTGGGGTCGGCTATATGGATTCACTTTCTCCACTCCAAACGATTTTGGGTTAAATCCTCAGAAATATGTAATGCTTATAAGTCATGTTATACTACTTTCCTCCAAGTCAATTTAGGTCTACCCATTTTTTTCTTTCTATCCTCTAACCTAATGTGCTCTACTTGTCTAACTGGAGCCTCTGTATGTCTACTTTTCACATGATCAAACTACCTCAATCTCCCTTCTCTCAACTTATCTTCAATTGGCACTACTCCTACCTTTTGTCTAATATTCTCATTACAGACTTTATCTAGTCTAGTATGGCCACTCATCCACCTTAACATTCTCATCTCTGCAACTCTTATCTTAGATGCATACGACTCTTTCAGTGCCCAACACTCACTACCATATAATATAGCATCGTATGGTCAGATGCAGTAAAATTTTCCTTTCAACTTATTGGGAATCTTGCGATCACATAAAACTCCCGTGGCACGTCTCCACTTCAACCATCCAGCTTTAATCCTATGACTAACATCCTCCTCACATCCCCTATCTACTTGAAGGACTGAGCCTAGATATTTAAATGATTACTTTGGGACAGTACCACTCTATTCAAACTAACTCCTTCCCTATCACCAGTTTGGCCTTCACTGAACTTGCAATGCATGTATTCTGTCTTTGTTCTACTTAACTTAAAACCCTTTGACTCTAGAGTACTTCTCCAAAGCTCTAACTTTCTATTGACTCCTTTTCATGTCTCGTCTATCAGAACAATATCATCCGCAAATATCATGCACCAAGGAATACTCTCTTGCATATGTTTCGTCAATTCATCTAAAATTAATGTAAAAAGGTAAGGGCTTATGGCTGATCCTTGGTGTAATCCAATTGAGATCGGAAAATCTCTTGTGTCCCTTCCCACTGTGCGCACAATAGTAGTTGCTCCTTCATACATATCTTTCAACACTTATATGTACCTAATAGATACCCTCTTTTATTCTAACACATTCCATAAGACATCTCTTAGAATACTATCATAAACCTTCTCCAAATCAATAAAAACCATGTGTAGATCTTTCTTCACATCTCTATATTTCTCCATCAAGCTTCTAATAAGAAAGATCGCTTCCATAGTTGAACGGCCGGGCATGAAACCAAGTTGATTGAGAGAGATAAAAGTATCATGATGTAGTCGATGCTCCACAACTCTCCCCCACAACTTCATAGTATGGTTCATGAGTTTAATTTCCCTATAGTTTGAGCAACACTGTATCTCTCCCTTATTTTTAAAAATAGGTACTAAAATACTCCTCCTCCATTCATCAGACATTTTCTTTAAGTTTAGAATCTTATTAAATAATTCAGTGAACCATGCCACTCCCATATCTTCCAAACACTTTCACACTTCAATTGGTATTTCATCGAGTCCACAGGCTTTATCTACTTTAATTCTCTTAAATGCTTCCTTTACTTCTAAATATCTAATCCTTCTAGTATAATTCACATTCTTTTCTATTGTTCTATAGTCTATATTCACGCTATTACCATTTTGACTATTATTAAAGAGATCATTAAAATAATTTCCCCATCTTTCTTTAATGTCCTCATCTTTCACCAACACTTTTCCTTCTTTGTCCTTAATGCACCTAACTTGATTGAGATCTTGATATTTCCTTTCTTTCCTCCTTGCTAATCTATAAATATCTTTCTCCCCTTCTTTAGTTCCAAGTTTCTCAGATAACTTTTCAAAGGCTTGTGCTCTTGCTTGACTAACTGTCTTTTTTGCCTCTTTCTTTTAATTGTAACACACAACTACCAATCTGTTTAATTTATTATTTACTTATGTTTAATTATGGTTTTATTACATCTATGAGATTTAATGTGGTATCCTTAGACTTGATTTAAAAGGATTAGAGAACATTATTTATTTCTACTTTAATTGATATCTATGTTTATTTGATTGCTCTATTAACTTACTATGTCTTTTCTCAGTATGTATACTTAATCTGTGTCAAATATGTTTATTTTTTTTCTCATAATTTGTTATGAAAAAGGCTAATTAGTTTTTAAAAATATTTTATTGTCAAATCACAATTCAAGATGAGTTCTCAACACCTTCCTATTCTGTACATAGTTCCCATGTCCATATTTCGTTATGCAAACTTGCTTTCCTAATTGGATATTAAGTTTTGAGTTAATTTTAGATTTTCTTTTATTTTCATTAAAAATTAAAAAGTAATAATCTCTTTTCAAAATCCTTTGGGGAAGAGTAATTATGAGAAACTAAAATTTTTATTTTGGAGCGAATTTAAATAATTAGTTCATTTCAAGTTGTGAGTTTATTTGGTTTTCCAATTGAATTATTATAAAAAAATATTTCTGATCATATTCTAGTCAATTTATGGATCAATTAGGGTCAAAATATTAATTTTTTATCTATTTAATTTTCAAATTAAAATTTATATCCATTAAGAGATTATTTGGTTTGATTACTTACTTTTAATATTTGATTTAAATATACTTTTTTAATTTATGAGTTAAATTAAAAATAAATAGTTAACTGTTGGGTAAAGTTATTTAAAAATAACTTTTAAATAATTTAAATATTTGATTAAAATGTGCTTAAAATTAATTTGATTAGTTAAAATTATCAAAAGATATGTAATTAAATATTGTAGTTGTTAAAGTGAGGATAATATTGATATTTTTAAAATTATTAAGATAATATAATTTTTTACTTTGTCAAAGAGTAATTTTAAAATAAGTAAATAAATTATAAATAAAGTATCATTACTTATGATTTCTGACTTATTTTAAGTAATCTTTTTAACTTATAAGTCAAACCAAATACTAATTTACTTATGACTTTTTATTTATAGATATATTTTACTAATTTAAAATTATATGGGAAGTCCTATTATAGTACTTAATTTAAAATTAGAAGTTATCCTACTTATATAATCACTAATTAATTACTTTTACATAACTCAAATATAATAATAATTTTAATATTATGTTAATATTTAAAGAAAATAAAAAAAATTCTTTATTTATAAATTTCAAAGCTTGCAAATTAAATCGTGTAACTTCACTTTTATAAATTTGGAAAAAAAAAACCCATTTATTATAAGCTTGATGGAGGCTATTTCAAATTAATATTAAATAGAAAATTTTCAAATTAATATTAAATAGAAAAATTTTATTTACATGTAAAAATTTTAAATATATTTCATTAAAATTACATAAAAAAAGCAAATAATTAAATAATTTTAACCTCCATAAATTTAAAATTTTTGTTTCTACGTAAATGTTTATTATATTTAATATATCTTTTATAATTTATAAAATCATACTCTTTTATCTTAAAAAAAAAACTCTTTAACAAACTCAATTCTACAATAAATTTATTTTTTTATCCTTTTTTTTTATATAAATTTACATTAAACTATAGAATTATATTTATAAATGAAAATATAATCATAATAAATTAACAAACAACAAAAATTATAGAATTTTATTAAAATTACAAAATGGCACACATTTCCATTGTTTATATACATATATTGCTAAATGATCCACCTAAAGGTTTCCATTGTATCTCATACATTATAGAATTTTATTAAAATTATTTAATTTCTTTTTAATTAAATAATAATTTTTTATTTGTTATAGTCTTTTAGTTTTTATTTATTCAATATGTATATAACACTATTATTGCAATTGTGTTTATTTAATATTTTTATTAATTATTAATTAATATTATATCTTAAAAAAATTGCTTAAATATTAACTTATTAATATAAATCAAATTAATAATTTTATTAGAATTTATATTTCAAAAGGAATTTAAATTAAATCAAAACTTTTTAGGCATTCCCTGCTTCTACTATATATATATAGATGGCAATAGAGATTAGCATAAGAATTATAAAAGTACAAGAATTCTTATTTTATAAAATTTTATTTGAATTAGTTATAATTAATGTTATGTAATATTCATTTTATAGAAAGGAATTTTGTGTAAATTTTTCTATCATCATTTTCTGCATTGTCTTTAATCTCATAGCATAAAAATCAAATTTCATCAATAATTTGATTCAACAAGTTTTTTTTTTAAATTATATTTATTAATTTAATATTATATAAAACTGTAAAATTTTTTAATTGATGTCTTTTTCCATTGTTATATTTTTTTTAATTTCTTTTTTTTTCAAGGTCAATAAGTTAATATGAAGGAGAAATACCAAATTAATTATTCTAATAGATTCACTTCAAATACATAAAAAGAATGAACATTAAAATAATGATATTTTAAAAATGTTACATACAATCATATACCAAATATATAAAAAAAAATTGAAAAAGAATTTTGATCAATATAATAAGATAATAAATAAATAATATAATATAAATATTTTAAACTTTTTATATAATTATATTTTTACTAACATTTTATTATATTATTTAGAAAACTAAAATATTAGTTGTAATAAAAAAAATATAAAAATCTTCTTTTAAAAAGGAAGACTTATACCATCACTAATGATATATGCAGTAAAATTATTTGATAGTAAATATATTAGTATGTATAAAATTTTGAGTTAACACTTAATACATAATTATAAAAAATTATCATATACAGAGAAATTTTATTTTGCAATTTTACAACATTTGAAGATGTAGAATAATTTAACTAGAACAATAATAATATTAGGTATCAAAAAAAATATATTAAACTAATTAAATTTTAATAGTAATTATTAGAAAATTTTAACATTTTAATTTAGATAATTAAATTTAATATTTAATTTTATGTGTATATATAAATAAAATAATTATATCTTATAAACTATTTAATGCACGTGTAATTATATCTTACTATTAAAGGCCGGTTATAGAAAATTCTTAATTACACGGATTGACATAATATATGAGATTTATATATTTAATAAGTGAATCTTATTATATAATCTGTATCTTGAGTTTATAGTGAGCCTGAAAAATTCCTACTATTATAACATAATGTTATTTTTCTATCACTTCAACAACCATTAAATTCTTTTTAAAGTGTTTACATCTTACTACTTCTATTTATTTTTATCTAACTGATTTAAATTTTTATTTTTTTTAAATTATCTTTTACATTTAGAAATTAAAAAGCATTAATTTTTTTTAATTTTAATCTTTATTTTTATTAAATATAATAAATATTTATACAAGAAGTAATCATGTAAGATAAAAGGGTAATTTAATTAATTACTAATATATTTTTATAAAAATGAGATCATTCAATTATTTTTTTAATCACGGTATAAAATTTAAATGCGACAGATAAAAATTCACGGAGATAATATTTATTAACAAATTTAATCATAAAGTATTTATTTATTAATTTTTCTTCTCTAGTCTTTTCTATTCATGAATTGTTTTTAAGGGAATGGGAGATTAAGATTAATTACCCATATTTATTGAGAGATTAATTTTTATATGGATTGATTAGTGAATTTTACTCGATATTTACCCATTGACAACTCATGTTCTGAATGATCTTACTTGCATTCTATATTAGTGGAATATCTTATGCTCATCATTATGTAATGTAGATTGTTCTGAGCTTATGCTTCTCTTTATTTAATAAATAAAAGGCCATTCCTACCCTCTACAGGTTTTTGCATTGGAGAAGTTTCACTTTCACTTGTTCAAGTTTCCATTCAGTCATTTAGGTACTCAAGGCTAAATTAGACCGACGGTTTATCAACTTTGGGCATTATTTCATATTAGTCACTTTACTTCTATTTGTCATTTAATTTTAATTTATATTAAGAAAAGGTTATGCTAATTAGACCCGGCTAATGGCTAATTTGGCCCTTGAATCTGATCGAGATCAGTCTGGATCAAATCTAAATTTGGCTATAAATTGAGATTGAGAGGGCCAGTTAAGGGCCTTTTCCCCTTGAACTAAGCCTAAAACCAGCCGGTTAGAATTGGAACCAATTCGGTTCAAAAACTTTCTTTCTTTCCTTTATTTTTTCTAAAATTTATATTTGAGCCTTTTTATTTATTCATTTATTTACATTTAAAACTAAATTATTTAGTTTATAAATGATGTCTAAAAATTTGTTATAATTTTATAATATTAAGGGCTGAATCGAAACCATTCCAAAATCATTTCAAATCGTAATTGGGCCAAACCGTGAAGTTGGCCAAACTAATAGTTTTGGCTAAAACCGGCCGGTGGAGAGGTCTGCCTCACTGTTGCAAGTGTCACAATTACCAAAATAAAACTATCATTTTGCCTCCGTCTCCATTCACTTTAGCCATCTCTCTCCATTCTCTTCCCTATTACCTCTCTTCTCTATCTTCTCTGTTACTTACCTTTTTTGTCCCTATCTCTCTGTTCCAGCGATTCTTCCCGCTTTCCATCTTTCTATCCCATTCTCCCTCTCCATCTCTCCATCTTATTTTCCCTCCCAGTCTATCTCCTCTCTCTGGACCCAACCAAATTGGATTCAATTTCACATTCTTTAATATCCTAATGAGAAAATTAAAATTGAAGCTTGTGGCAGTATATGGGAATAAAACACCTCAATTTTGAAGTTTGCTCACATTTGAGAGACAATCTTTTTTTATTTACCAAGTTCTAATTACTAATGGAAAACTCCATTTATGCATTTTCTATCTATTATTTTGCTAGTCAAATTTATTATCATCCACGCTTCTGATTTCTAAATAAAATCTTATTTTTTTTGTTTGAATTTTGGATATATCTTAATAGATTCGAACTGTGATCCAACCAAAAAGTTTTACATTATTTCTGCGATATGAACCACTATAAATATAAATATTGTAATATTCTACTTTTTACGATAAAGTTGTAAGATATTTGAAAAACATTCTGGAGTTAGAATTTGAAAGTTTGAAGTGATTGCATTTTGCTCTTTCATAATGGTAGAATTTTTTTTCTCTTGTTTTACTTGTGAATATAAACTTACAGTCAAAACATGTTAAATTTTGTCCTTTTTTATACTGTGTGAATGTGTGATTTGTGTGTGTATCTTAAATTTTCGTGTCTGTCATGACATAAAATTGAAAAAAAATGAAATTAACATAATACTTAAAAAAAATAATTTCCCTTCTAGATCTTTTTTAGCATTTTGTCACCAATCTAATATCAAAGCTAAAGAAAATTCCAAATCCTTGCAATGTCAGATGAATGTCGATGGTTTAAGTGATGCATGTGCATAGATGTCTAGAGAGGATCGCGTCTTTCCAAATCATGCCGACTATGATTATGATGATTTTCATGGTGGCAACTAGTGTAAGTAAGGTGAAAATTTCAATCAGAGCTAGAAGGGTCGAGCTCCAGGTCGGCAGTGGTTGCTCTTCACACCTAGTAAACCACTCTGTTGGACTCATCATGCACCAATGCAAACAGAACGCTCAACCGACGTACAATAAAGGAAACTAAACTGAGAGATACAGAGAGAATTTAGGAAATGTTAGGAAACTAGAAATATATAAAAATTCAATTTGATTAATTTTTTTTGGTCAATACTTTTTTTTTAAGTTTATTAGATGAAATAATATAATTTTTTAATTTAAAAAATAATTTATTTAATAATAAATAAAAATCATATTAAAAATAATATAATTGTGTGAGAATTCATTTGAATAAAATAGGCAAAGCCATTATTTAAAAAATGTGACAAAATTATATTATTTTGGAAATAAGCCTTCTATAATATTTTCACTTCACTTAAATAAAATTCTTTTAAATTCATTAGAAATTCAATAATTAAGTAATAATTAATTTCCTCTCTTGCTGAAACATGGATTTTCTAGGCCGTATCTTTATGTTTTATAGGCTTGGCCTTTTAGGCCCCTTCTGTAATCTTTTAAAAATTTAATGAAATTAAAATTTAATGAAATATCAATTTCAATTAAAAAAAATTAACTTTTATTATAAATATAATAATTAATAAAGACTAATTTAAATAAATTATTTATGTAATATGATACACCAAATATAAAAATATATTTTCTATAAAATCATATTGTTAAATAAAAATTAATTCAATATTATTTTGAAAATAAATATATTGCAAACAACTGTGGTCTGGAGATCGGATCATAATTAAAATATTCGAATTAATAAGCAAATCTTGATAACCTGAAGGCACATTTGTTGGATTGGGATTCAAATAAAGTTAAAAGAGATAGAACTAGAGCTGACTGCTGAATTGAAAAGGGAGGAAGCTTTTTTTGGCTGAAAAGGCCCGCCTAAATTGATTAAAGCAGGGAGACAAAAACACAACGTATTTCCATGCTAAAATCATTCAGCGCAGGAAGCAGAATTTCATTGCTGGGCTTAAAGAAGATGGGGCCATTTGGGGATCCACTTTACCATAAATGCAGGGTATAGCAACGGATTATTTTCAGAACATCTACTGCTCTAATGAAGAATAACAGACTAAATGAATGCTGAACTAATTAAACCTTTCTCTTGACAAGAAATTCGTAGAGCCACCTTTGTTATCAATCCTTCCAAAGCTCTTGGTATTGATGGGTTCACTGATTTTTTGTTTTTTCCAAAGGTATTGGTCTATTATTGAAGAAGATATCTGTAGGGTAGTTTTGAGCTTTTCTGAAGGGGGTAGAATGCTAAAGGGGATCAATCGTACTCTTATCACCTTAATTCCAAAGGTCAAGCAAGTGGAATCAATGAGAGACTTATGACCTATTGGGCTCTGCAATGTTTTTTTAACAAAATCATTGCCAAACTTCTTACTTTATGGTTGCAATCGTTCATGGATGATATTATTCAGTATGAGCAGAGTGCCTTTACCAAGAATAGATTGATTTTCGATATCATTCTTATCATTCACGAATTGATGCATAACTTGAAGTTAAGGAGGAAAGGAAGGAATTATGGTATGCCTCTTAAACTAGACATCAGTAAAGCATATTAAAGTTTAGAATGGAGCTATTTGCACCATATGCTTTCTTGTTTTGGATTCCATGAGAGATGGATAAGGTAGATCATAGAATGTGTCTCAACGGTCTCATATTCTATCCAAGTAAATGGTCATCGAGACAGTTAAATTAAACCTTCAAGAGGGTTGAGACAAGGGATCCTCTATCCCCTTTTTGGTTTTTAATATGTGCAAAAGGATTTTCTCACAAATTCGCAATTCTGGTCTTCATGGCCTCTCAATATCCAGACAAGGTCCCCATATTACTCATTTATTATTTGCCAATGATTCTATTATTTTTTCCAAATGCTACCATCAGTGAGGCGCAGGCGATTAATCATATCTTGTCCTTCTATGCTCAGGCTAGCGGTCAAACAATCAATCTCAATAAATCCAGCTTGATTTTTAGTCAGAACACCCCCTAAGATGTTAAGCAAAGTATTGCAGGTATTCTCCACATATCCAAGATGGATTGCCTAGATAGATTCCTTGGCTTACAAGCTGAGATTCCTAGATGAAATGGGGATATTTTTTCCTTCATTGAAGAAAGAGTAGCTTCCAAAACCAAAGGGTGGAAAGAATAGTTGTTATCAAAAGGACGCAAAGAGGTTCTAATTAAGGCAATTGCCTCTGCTTTGCTTGTCTATACTATGTCCTGTTTCAAGTTGCCTTCCACATTGTGTTAGAAAATCAATTCCGTTGTTGCTAATTTCTAGTAGGGTTAAAAGCAAAATGAGCGAAAAATGTATTGGATTGCCTGGCCGAATCTTTATCAACCCAAAAGTAAAGGGAGAATGGGATTTCAAGATTCGAAAGGGTTTAACATAACACTTTTAGCTCGGCAAGGATGGCGGATTCTTTCAGCTCTAAATTCTCTGCTTGTTAGAGTTCTCAAAAGGAAGTATTTCCTTATTCAAATTTTATACAAGCTTCTTTAGGCAGCAGACCTTCATGGGGTTGGCAAAGTGTCCTCTTGAGGAGACAAGGGTTGGAGAAAGGCCTAAGATGGCATGTGGGGGATGGTAGGTCAATTCTGTGTAACCAGGATAAATGGGTGCCTAAGTGCTTTCCTAACTTACCATGATTGATGAACATCATGAGAACTTAGTGTGGGTAGCTTAGCTAATTCATCAGGATAATAAAAAATGGGATAGAGAGTTGGTGTGGGCCAATTTTTGTGAAGAGGACGAAAATCACATTCTATCCATTCCTCTCAGTATTTTTAACAGTGATGATCGATTGGTTTGGCACTTTGACCCAGGAGGCAGATATACAGTTAAATCAGGTTACCATATTGCTTATGCAATTCAGAGGAGTAGAGGGATTAATCTTAATGCTGATCCAGGTCCATCCTTTTAAGCCAATATAGAGTTTTTATGGAAACAACTTTGGAGAATTGATGGGCCAAAGAAACTTCTTATTTTCCTATGGAGTATGATGAAGAATAAATTACCCACAAATTTATCTTTAAACAAGAGATTCCCTCATATTATTTTTCACTGCATTATCTGTGGAGAAGATGAGACATCTAGGCATATCTTCTTCGATTATCCTATAGCTATAGCGGTTTCGGTGAATTCTCCCTTAAGAGTATGGCCATCCCATTTTTGTAGCTCAGATGTTAAAGGCTGTTTGCTGAGCCTTTGGCAAATCATGAAGATGGGGTTATGCTCACTCAACTTACAGTGCTCATTTTGTGGCAATTGTGGGAAAGTCAGAATATTGTTGTGTTTAAAAATCAAATCCTTTCTCATGAGGATATCCTTTTTGCTGCCAACAGATATTTTGATAAATTTGTAGCTTCAAAAGATCCTCCGGTGCCACGAGCTGTTGTAGACACCTCTCTAGTTAAAACTTGGTCTCCTCCACCTCCTGATGTAGTTAAATTCAATTTTGATACAGCAATGAATAGCAGAAAAAGAGAGGGGCAATAGCGATTATAGGCAGAGATGCGTCGGGCTCTGTTATTAGTTGGGTTTGCAAGGCTATATTGGATATACATCAGATACTCTGACCATGGAAGGTTTGGCTTGTCGAAAGGCCACCCTAATTGCTCTTTCTTCGGGCTTCAATAGAGTTATCTTAGATAGTGATTTGAAAATGCTCATGCAGCTTCTAAATGACCAAGAAACTCCATTAGTACCATAGAATATATCTAGAGATATTTTGCAAATTTCTCAAAGGATGGTGGCAAGTCTCCTTTAATCATGTTAACTGTGAGTGTAATCAAGCTGCATATTTTATGGCTAAGAGGACCATTCAGGAGCCTTCAATTCAGTATAATACTATGCCCGCTGTAACCTTGCTTTCGGCTCTTTGCCAGTTTGATGTTCAATGTATTTCTTCTATCTTGGCCTCTATCATGTTAAAAGCCAATGGGCTTGGGCCTAAAAAGGAAACGCTATCATTTGTCAAAAGAATATCATTTCATTTCACTCGCTTATCTCATCTTCCACTTCACATCTGTTTTTTCCCCTTTCATCAGCTCCGCTCCATCGCATTTTCACTCCACTGTATTTGTGCAAGCGTAACTAAAAACTGTTAAAGCCAATCTTAAACAATGTCGTATATACCGCCACACCTGAGGAACTCTACCACCACCACCACTTCTTCACTAACCCTAGACAGCGTCAGTGATCACATCAGTAAGCTCTCGCATTCCGCTTCTTCAAATTTGCACACTAAAATCTCCTCTGCTACTTCCACTTGGAACTCTCTTCCTACTTTGTCCAATGGCTCTCGCCGGACTTCCGTTGCTGTCACGTCGCCGAGAACCTTGGCTGTTCCCGAAGTCGTTTTTCCTCAATGGAGCCCCTCCGAGCGCGTTCTTCGCTTGAATTCGCAGCAGGTTTCCGCTCTTTTACTCTCGCAACTGCTTTGATATTTTGTTGATATTCAGTGCGATTGTTATTATTATTATTTTTTTAATCTGTTAATATTGAACTAAAACGACTTTGTTTGGTTGCTGAGAAGTAATCGGTTTGAATTTTACATGTTTTTAGGGTTCCTTTCTGGTTCATTTTTTCTTTTCTCCAATTGCTTGCTAGATTTTGGAACCTTGCCTTGTATGGGAGTTTCTATACAAGTGATTTGATTCCTGATATCTTAAAAGTGATTTCTTGCTGTGTTTGAATCATTTTTGTTGTATTGCAATTACATGTAGATTGAAGATGTTCGTTTGCGGCTTAATGTCGAAGTCACTGTTGCTTCGGATTCTCCTCCCGCACCTGCACCCATTGAATCGTTTGAAGATATGGTAATCTTTGTAATTTGGATAATGATAATTATATTTTGGTCGGATTGCTATGGTTGATTATGATGAACCAATTTACAAAAATAAAGATCGTTTTTCATTATTTCTTAGCTTTTGCACCCGAGCATCATGAAGGATATTACATATCATGGATATACTAGGCCGACTTCTATTCAGGCTCAGGCCATGACAGTTGCTCTTAGTGGAAGAGATTTGTTAGGTTGTGCTCAAACTGGTAGTGGCAAAACTGCTGCATTCGCCATTCCGATGATACAGGTGTTATGTTATGAACTTATCATATTATGTATACTTATATGGTCATGACATTTTCTTATGCGATTATTTTTTCAATCTGCAGCACTGCTTGGCTCAGTCTCCCATTTGGCGTGGCGATGGACCGCTGGCATTGGTGTTGGCTCCTACCAGAGAGCTAGCCCAACAGATTGAAAAGGAGGTTTGAGAACTTATTTATAATAGAAACAATTATTTTAAGAGTTAAGAATTATACATACCGGTCTGGTCTTGTATGTTTAGTTCTATATAATTTGCCAGTTGGGAGCTAGCATGAGCTTTTATTTGAATCAAGTCACCAAGTTGAATAGCATTGCCATAAAATTTCAGGTCAAATGTTTTAGCAGATCTCTCGAATGCTTTAGAACTGCAATAGTTGTTGGTGGAACTAACATTGCTGACCAGGTATGTATTAGTTCTAATTCTGTTTTCAATGGTTGGTTGAATTCTCAATGAGTATTGCAAGATAAGGAAATGGTGGGCTTAGTTAGAATAAAGGAACAATTGTCATGCTTTAAAAATTTACTGAAATCTGTCCTTGTAAGAATTGGATGCTTAAACAACATTTTCCCTTGTGCCAGCAAGTAAGAATGTATTCTCAAAATTCTATTTTCTTGTTTTATTATGTGATGAGTATTGCAAGATAAGGAAATGGAGGGCTTAGTTAGAATAAAGGAACAATTGTCATGCTTTAAAAATTTACTGAAATCTGTCCTTGAAGAATTGGATGCTGAAACAACATTTTCCATTGTGCTAGCAAGAATTTATTCTCAAAATTCTATTTATCATGTGAATGTGTGATTACCATTTTGTTACTTGATACATGTTCGTCCAACTTTTGTTGCTGTTCGCAATGACAGAGGTCTGAACTAAGAGCTGGAGTGGATGTAATTGTTGCTACTCCAGGAAGATTCATTGATCATTTACAGCAAGGAAACACTTCCCTCTCTAGAATTTCGTTTATTGTTCTGGATGAAGCTGATAGAATGCTTGATATGGGGTTTGAACCACAGATTAGAGAGGTATAAGATGCTGCAATTTATTTCTGCAATGCTATGGGCTTCCCACATCCATACTTCTTGGTTGATAAACTAGACCATTATGTTTCACTTCTGCAGACTTTAAAACATCAGGGATTAGATTCACACATGAACTATTTTCACAAGACCTAAAACTTAATTGTTTTTGCTTTCAATAGCACTCTGTTTCACTTCTGCAGACTTCAAAACAATAGGGATTAGATTCACACATGAAAGTTTTCATAAGTACCAAAACTTTGTTTCTTCATACATTTTAGAAATGCTTAATATTCATCTCCTGCTCTTGAGTTTCTCAATGCATCATTATTTTATAAATGGATCCTCTAACTGTGGGCTGAGTGTTATGTGGATCAATATGATAACTTGTCCATGATGTCATGAAAGAAGACATTAGTATTTGATTCTGTTTCAGGTATTGCACAATCTTCCAAAAAGGCATCAAACTCTGCTATTTAGTGCAACTATGCCTGTGGAGATTGAGATACTAACCCAGGTTAGATTTACCACTTTTTTCATTTGTGTTTTGCCTAACAAGCACGATGCAGTTTATGTGAGAGAGGAAATAACATAGAATGTATAAGGCTGATGCATCTATGCTGCTTTATTATGGCTATCAATTATCAAAATAAAATCCTCCTTTACAGACTAGAATATTTTGTGTTCAATGTGGACTAGTACCTGGGATAGAGGGTTATGGCATTGAAAGTCAGCTTTCTTGGTTTCATATTCATGTTTCACACAATCTGTTGTGACTTCAGGTTGCCCCAGCCAGAGACTAGAGTCATGTACTAAGCCTTGTGGTCACTTGGAGTATTTTCTCGAGTATTTCCTTTTGTATTCTTGTACAATGTTCCTTGGAATTGGTCCTTTGGAAAACTTCAAACGTGGATGCTTTGAAATAAATATTGATTTTTTCTGTTTCCTTGCTATTTAATATTTGAAATTTTAGTTAGTCTGTTTTTTTTTTTGGGTACACTCTGGAAGGCACTATTTAAAGAAATAATTCTGAATATATTCTGACTAGGCTAAATAATTTGAAGTTTAATGGATATTTTCCCTAATGTTCACTTGATGGCATATTCAATGAGGTGTTTGTGGAGTTTTGTAGCTTTAATTTGCAGAGAAAATGGTTGATCTATCATATCTTGGCCTCTGGTGCTCTACATTCTTTATTTTCTAAACTTCTGGCACTAGGTTAAGTGCCAGAGCATTCAAAAGTTTGGTAACAGTAGCATGCATTAATATAATTCCTATCTTTCATGGTATTTGTTGTAGCTTCTACAATTCTTCTGGGAAGAGCCTCTTATATGTGATTACAATTCTTAGCCCATTTTTCATAAAGCATGCATAATTTATGTTGCTTTTCTTTTCAGGAGTACCTAACTACCCCTGTGCAAATTAAGGTTGGAAAAGTGAGCAGCCCAACTGCAAATGTATCTCAAGTTTTGAAAAAAGTTTCTGAAAGTGAGAAGGTAAGTTTCTCATTGTATTCTGATTCAATGTATTTTATTCTGCATGTGATAGTGAAAAGTTCTTAATTTATTTGTTGTATTACTATTTATAGCATAAGGTCATCTTTCTAGGTATATTAAGGGTGGTAAGTTGGACTTATTAGTACTTTCCAAATTTTTTTATTTGCATGATCAACTTCTTCTCTACTTTCACTCATTATTACTATGCTTTAAATTGATGTTATTCTGGTTTCCAGAGAAAAAAGACAATGCCATGTAGATGCCTAAGTTAGAAGATAGTGTTGCTTACAAAACAGCTAGAGGAAGAGGAACATTATGGTATTATATGTTGTTTGAAGGGGGTAAATAAATTGCATGGGAGTCAAATATAGATTTGTATACTATTTCTTTTTTTTTTTTCCTTGTGAATTTTGATGTAAATGTTCCATTCTGAACATCTGATCATTGATTGAAATCAAATCATTTCATTCTCACTAACTTTTTAAAATTTCTTACATGCTTCCAAAATGTGCGTTATGCATTGTTATTGGAGTTGATGGTGGAGTTGTGACAGCATTTAATGTGGTGTAGATTGATTGCCTTCTAGCTTTGCTTGTGGAGGATGCATCTCAGGCTGAAAGATCTGGTCATCCCTTTCCTTTAACTGTTGTGTTTGTGGAAAGGAAGGTGCGCTGAGTGCTATAGTATTCGTCAAATAATTTCTTGCTTTTACTAGCATTACATCACTTAATTGTTGATGAAGAATTTATTGTAATATAATTTCATCAAATAATTTGCTGATTGAGGGAAAACTTATTTTAAATTGTTTGTCTTAAATATGTTTGTTATAGTGAACTTCAATTTAAGTAGTTAATAATTTACTTAAATTTAGTAAAATATAATAATGTGAATATATTTTATTCCCATATGATTTTTAACAGAATATTGTTAATTATATATATAAATTTTAATGGAATATTGTTTATTATATATATAAATTTTAATATTTATTGTTTAATTTAATTCCGGTTGTTTACCTGTTCAATCTTTGATCCGTGAAGGCCTTCATAGGTTCAAACGCTGGAGGCTGGACTGAGTTTGGAAACCTTGAATAAAAGAATGTGCTGAGTTGAGAAAGATACAAATGAATATGCACATGCATAAGAATCACTTAGTGCCTGCCATAAGATTTTGGGGCTTTCCTTTTTTTTTTTTTAGATTAAATGTTTTTTTGATCAAACTTGCTTATGAGATAATTTATATTTATGCCTTGATCTTTAAGTTTCTTGATTAATGTCTTGGTACCTGAATATGGTTCTGAAAACAGACAAGGTGTGATGAAGTTGCTGAAGCTCTGGTAGCACAAGGCTTACAGGCGGCTGCTCTTCATGGTGGCCGTAGTCAGAGTGAAAGAGAAGCTGCTCTGCAAGATTTTAGAAGTGGCTCCAATAATATTTTGGTATTCAGATTTTTATTGCTAAAGCAATTTGATGCTCGCTTTGTTAATGGAACTCGTATATGTGATTGTAATGCGCAGCATAATATATGTGATGTGAAATAGATTAGTATCTTATATCTTTTGTGTTTGTGTAGGCATTTCATGAAAACCTCCCATCCACCTGTGAGTTTCAAGTTAGGATTTACTAGCATGTCAATGTCATTATCTATCTTGGAAACTCAATTAAAACAAGTGCTGATGTAAACAGACTGTCTCATATATATATATATATATATATATATATATATATCGTGTAACTGTCTCATCTTTTACTCTGTTCTGTGATAGCTTCAAAATTCTAGCCTTAATTATCATCTCTTTCTTCTAAAAATTCCTCCGTGTGTGTTCTTGCTTGTTTTGTTTTAAGTACCTTTCGGTGTTTTGTCAGGTTTAGTATTGTTAGAATCCCTTAATTAGTGCATTATCTGTAAATTAGTGATATTAGGGATATTTGTATTTATTAGTTTTTGTTTTCTTTCCTATTAAGGCTCTAGCCTTTGTGTATAAATTTAAATCATTGTAACACATTGAAATAAATCAAGAAATTCTTTAATTCTCTCTAATCTCAACATGATATCAGAGTCTTAGCCATTTTATCTGGCAATTTTTTTTTTTTCGCAAAGAGAGAGCAGTGAGAAATAGTTAGGGTTTGTGTGGATAAGCCTTGAAAGCAGGTCTGTCGAGAGAGGTAATTGTCACCACCCCTCTAGGAAAGAAGAGAACCTTGTTGCCGATTCTCGCCTGGAGTCTCTCCGCCATCCGGTGAGGCGCATGATCCTAAGCGCTGACAGAAGGTTTCTGTCTCGTGTACATGCGCCAGCGCGTGAGCCTGTTCCTGGTCAGTTTTTTCAGCCACACTTTTTTTTCAACGATATCCCTAGTGTACCGAGCCTCTGCCCAGCCCATTCCTATCTCTTGGTTTGAATTTTTTCTAGCTCACTGTGTATTTCAGGAATTGACAGCAGGGAGAATGATTGGCAGTGGTAGACTGCAAGATGGGCTATATCTCTTGAATGATTACGTTGGCCACGCCATGTTGGGGCAATCTATGGGTGTTGAGAAACAAATTATCATGTGGCATAGGAGACTAGAATATCCTTCATTTACTGTGTTAGAAAAACTTTATCCTTTTCTGTTTAAACAATGCAAAACTGAATTGTCAGTATGTGATGCTTGTGAGTTTGCTAAACATATAGACAATCTTATCCTGCAATAAATAATAAGGTTTCAGTTCCTTTTATGACTATCCAGTCTGATGTATGGGGGCCTACTCAAACTGTGTCTTTATCGGGTTACAAATGGTTTGTAACCTTTATTGATTGTTGTAGTAGGTTAACTTGGGTATATTTGATGAAAGGGAAAAATGAAGTTTTCTCTTGTTTCCAATAGTTCCATAAAATGATTAGTACACAGTTTCATGCTCATGTTAAAATATTGAGAACTGATAATGGTATAGAATGTATGAATGGAGTCTTTCAGGAGCATTTGAAGATACATGAGATTTTACATCAGACTTGTTGTGTTAATACTAGTTCACAAAATGGGGTATCTGAGAGAAAAAATAGACACTTACTCGAGGTTGCTAGGTCTCTTATGTTTATCATGAATATTTCTAAACCTTACTGGGGATATGCTATTCTTTGTGCTGTATATCTTATTAATAGGATGCCTCTTCGAACCTTGGAGTTTAAGAGTCCTTTAGAGGTTTTGCAGGGTAAAAATTTATATACCGTTCCTCCAAAGGTATTTGGTTGTACTTGCTTTGTTCATAAGCTTAATAGTGGGAAATTAGAACCTTGAGCCTTGAAATGTGTTTTTGTTGGTTATTCTAGTACTCAGAAGGGATGTAGGTGTTATCATCCTCCTTCATGGAAATATTTTGTGAGTATGGATGTTACCTTTAGGGAATCTGAATCTTATTTCCATCCACCTCTTTATGGGAAGCATAGAAAGGAAGAGGTGTATTTTTGTTCATTCTCATCCTCTCTCAACCTTCAATTTCAGGGGGAGAATATGGGTTTAGAGCCTATACCTAACAATGATACTTAGGAAGAGTCACTTAAATCTCAAGAAAGACTGAAAAGGCCATATTTGAGAACATATACTCAGCGGAACAAAATAGATATAGCCATCGAGCAGGCGACTGCTGATCAATCGGAATCCCTGGACATCTTGAGGTATGTGACGAGTCTCCTTTGGCTCCTGATGAGTCTAATTTTGATTCTCAGTCCGTTTTTCCTTCTTCTGATAATGATCTTGATATTCCTATTGCTTTTCGAAAAGGTGTTAGGATATGTACTAAACATCTCATTTCTAATTTTATCTCCTATAATTCTCTGTCTCCATCATATAGAGCTTTTCTACTGTCTGTTTCCTTTGTCTCTATCCCTCAGGATTGGAAGAAAGCTTGCCTCGATCCAAAATGGAAGGCAACTATGGTGGAGGAGATGAAAGTTTTGGCAAAGAATGAGACATGGGAATTGGTTTCTCTCCCACTGGAAAAGAAGCTAGTTGGATGCAAGTAGGTGTTCACTGTGAAGCATAGAGCAAATGGTTTAATTGATAGGTATAAGGCCACACTGGTAGCAAAAGGTTTCACACAGACATACAGAGTAGATTACCAAGAGACCTTTGCTCCTGTTGTTAAAATGAATATTATCAAAATTCTGTTGTCATGTGTAGTGAATCTTGAGTGAAACTTGCAGTAGTTTGATGTTAAAAATACCTTTCTGCATGGTGACTTAGAAGAAGAAGTGTATATGAAAATTCCTCCAGGGTTTGAGGATGAGAAGACCAAAGAGAAAGTTTGCAGATTGAAAAATGCTTTATATAGTCTAAAACAGTCACTTAGAGCATGGTTTGATAGGTTCAGTAAAGCGATGATCTCTTTTGGATACTGCCAAAGCAATGCTGATCATACCTTGTTTATGAGGCATCGTAGAGGCAAAATCACATTACTTGTTGCCTATGTGGATGATATTGTGGTAACTGGTGACGATAAGGAAGAAATGACTCTTTTAAAGGAGTGCCTAGCACAGGAGTTTTAAATCAAAGATTTGGGAAGACTCACGTACTTTCTTGGAATAAAGGTTGCCAGGTCAGATAAGAGAATCTTTAATTTTCAAAGAAAGTACATCTTGGATCTGTTGGAAGAAACAGGAATGCTGGGCTGTGAACCAACAATCTCTTATTGAGGCCAATCATAAATTGCAATCTGGAGTTGGAAAATCAGTGGATTTAGGGAGATATTAGAGGTTGGTTGGCAGACTAATTTATCTTTCGCACACTAGACTGGACATAGCATATGCAGTTGGTCTAGTGAGCTAGTATATGCATGATCCTCGTGAATCTCATTTGGAGGTTGTTTTCCGCATCTTGTGATACCTAAAATCTACACCTGGGAAATGATTTCTTTTTTCAAAGTATAGTCACCTTCAGATTAAAGCCTTTACAGATGCACATTGGGCTGGGTCTCTTGATGATAGAAGATCGACATTAGGATACTTTACCTTTGTTGGTGGTAATCTAGTCACCTGGAGAAGTAAGAAGCAAAACGTGATAGTTAGATCCAGTGCAAAAGCCAAATTCAGGGCAATGGCTCAAGATATCTGTGAGTTATTGTGGTTACGGAAGTTGATGGAATAATTAAAATTGTTTGAAGCTAACGGTTTGTTTTTGTTTTGTGATAACAAAGCTGCAATCAGTATAGTTCATAATCCAGTTCAGCATGATCGGACCAAGCATTTAGAGATTGATAGACACTTCATAAAAGAAAAAATTATGGATGGTTCCTTAAGTATCTCTTACGTAGATTCGAAAGATTAGTTAGCTGATGTGTTCATTAAGGGGTTAAGTTGTAAGGTGTTTCATACCCTAGTTTGCAAGTTGGGCATGTGCAACATACATGAATTAACTTGAGGAGGAGTGTTAGAATCCCTTAATTAGTGCATTAGCTATAAATTAGTGATATTAGGGATATTTGTATTTATTAGCTTTTATTTGCTTTTCTATTAAGGCTCTAGTCTTTGTGTATAAATTTGAATCATTTTAACACATTGAAATACATCAAGAAATTCTTCAATTCTCTCCAATCTCAACAAGTATTTATCCTGAAAGAAAAACCAAAAAAAAGAGATGAGCTGGCATTAAGTCAAGCAGATTCATTGCATGGTCTTCCTTGTATTTCTTTGGGTTTGACTCTTCTCTATTTTGCTTCGGAACTCCATATGCAGGTTGCCACTGATGTTGCATCTCGAGGATTGGATGTCACAGGAGTTGCTCATGTGATTAATCTGGATCTTCCTAAGGTATTTATGGCAGAAACTTGTTAGTCACTGAATTTACCAGAAATCAATTTAACATATGTTGGATGGATAATTCTTTCCTACATTTACGTCTGTTGGAAAGCTTGGGAATTCTGTTGGGTTTGCGGATTGCCAATCTATCAATGCTCAATGTCATTGGTATTTGGTAGAGATCTTCTTGATATTGAAGTGTCCTGCAGTTTAAATCTTTGGTTGTGTAGATAATCACAATACCCTGAACCCATTTGATGGGTTTAGTAATGACCTAGATCTCAGCATGTGATCATGCTTTCTGCTACTGATATGTTAGCATCTCAATAGCCTGGTCATTTCAGTCACTATTAATGTCATTCTGAATAGCAACCTGAAGCTTCAGTTATGGCTGCCTCGATTATAGACAATGGAAGATTATGTACATAGAGTTGGAAGGACAGGCCGTGCAGGATCAGCTGGCCAAGCTACTTCATTTTACACTGATCGTGATCTGGTACCCTCGCCTTTTCTTTCTACTTATTTCTAATGCTTATTTTTATTTATATTTATGTTTGTTCTAATCCTGACTGGTGTTCCCTTGTGCCCAAGTTCCTAGTGGCACAAATAAAGAAAGCAATTGCAGATGCTGAATCTGGTAACATAGTGGCTTTTGCAACTGGGAAGGTATGGATTTTCTCTGTAATATACTCTGATGAAGTGTGTGTGTGCGTGCATGTGCGTGTGACGTTTATATCTTTATTCTCTTCCTGCAACCCTTGTGCTATCTAGTCTTAAATTCACTACTCTTTGTCGCCTTTATGTTGCAGTATGATTACAAGTTGTACCTTTAAAATGTTTCAGTATGACCTATGCTTCCTTATTGTATTATTGTAAAACTAAGTGCAAGTGCTAATTACATTTTAGGTTGCTAGAAGGAAAGAGAGAGAAGCAGCAGCCTTGCAAAAGGAAGCGAGGAATGCTCTGTCTCAAATGGTTGGACCCACTTCATCAAGCATTGAGGATAAGTATAGGTTCATGATTGCCTCTTCAAGTATCAAAGGAGAGGGTGCAGCAGATAGTGCTTGGGATGATTAAATGGAAGTTTCCTTCAGTACCTCTTACATAGCTTTGATGATACAAGCTTATGTTTTCAAGATTTTTAAGGTCAGTGATGCTTTGTTGTTTCTGCAACTGTTTATTGTGAATCATGTTCTTTTTTTTTTTCCAGAATCATCTTAGAAAAAAAAATGAGAATAGATTCCTCTCTCTTGTATTTGTGTAAGCAATATTAAATAATAAATACTATGTTATATGCGTCATTACGCAAGTTAAGCTGATGAAAAGAGAAAAAAAATGTTTAGGTGTACGGTTTCTGAGTTTGGGCTTAAAGATAAAGATGTGCTGAAGATTATAAATTTCTGGTGAGTTGTTCATCTTCCAATGTCACTGCTCCATTACATGTTCAGTTACCAGTTATAAGAAGGGTGGATTGCATGAATGCTGATAGGGCTTTGTAGGACTTCTCATGTATTCTGTATATTGTACATCTTAGGAGTGTTCAAGTGGAAACTTTGCAATTTAACTGTGATATTGGTACTTATCAAGTGTCAACTTGAATTATCTTTATACTTATCATCTTTATTGGAGCATTTGCTTTGTCAAACATCAAATTTTGTGCCAAAAATGAGAGAGAAATTGACGAGCATCTTTATTTGGATGTTCATAAATGCACTAGTTGAAGATAAATTGATTAATTTTATGCAACTGATCTGGCTGATCTGGCTACAACCCTTAGAGCCTTCAACAAATTTTATTTGATGATGTGCAATATTTGCTATTCAATATCACAAAGGCCTGATTGGCTTTATGGTCGGCATTAGGTTGTTCTAAACGGTAAGCTTAATTAGTAACTTTAATGTGTTTTATTTTATAAATATGTGAATATAAAATGCTTGTTAAAAAAAAAAGTACAGAAACATATGTAAAACACGGTTTGGCAGCTGGGAAATTCAAAAAATTAGATATTTTCGGATATTTTCGCTCATGGTGGTTTCTTAAATTTCAGTTTGTATGTGTATAAAAAAAAAATATTCAATTTTGATTCATCTCAATAATGTCAATTTTGCTATATTTTTATAAAAAAAATTAATCTAAATTTTTATGAGGTGATAAAATATAATAATTTTTTAACCTATAGAATTATTAAATTTACTAAAGTTTAGTAATTAAGATTATTAAAATAAAAATAAAAATTTAAAGATTTTACCCACAAAAATCGAAGTTTGATGGAAGCTTCAACGAGTACAGGTGAACAAGGATGGCAATAGGACAAAGGTAGTATGTAATTGGGTTTTGTATATTTGAAATTTATTATTGAAATTTATTTATATAAATAAGTAATTAAATATAAAATATATATATTTTTATAATATTTATAAATTTTTTATACATAATATTTTACAGGAATAAAATTTAAATATTTTATAGAGTTGTTAAATTTTTAAAATATAAATTATTAATAAAAATTATTTTATGTCTATTAGTAATTAGAGTATAACATAAATGGGTCAAGGTGTTTTTGGTAAAATAATTATTTTTTATTTTGAGATGAATTTAGGTATTAATAATATTAATTGAGTTTGAATAAAGTAATTTTTGTAGTTGTTGCGAACCTGAAAATTTTGTATTGAGGGAGCAGTACAGTGACACAGCTTTATGTTCTTGAATGTGATCAATTAATGTACTTAACCTTATAAAAAATTTTTAAATACATATAATTTATAAAATATTTAAATATTTTTAAATAAATATTGAAATTAGTAAAAAATATAAAGATCAAAATTGTATTTTAAATTAATATATATAAAAAGAATTCACGTACTTATATAATTTATTTTTAAAAACATTATATATTTTATTCATAAAATTTTGTTTTAATATTTTTAAATGATATCTGCAAATTTGAGATATATATTTTACGCATAAATTCTATTAATTCACAGAAAGAAAAATATTCTTAATTTGCAATCATCAAATATCTCGATTATTGAAATTAATTTTTTATTTAAATTTATTTTAAATTTTAATTGTGATTAAAAATTATATATATATACACCTAAAATTTGTTAATTAAATAAACCATTTCACTAAATTAAATTTCTAGTTTCACCAGTAAGTTAATGTTAAACATAAAATTAATTTAATAATAATTAATTATGCTCATTATTTATGTATTTTGTAAGAATCAATGTTGTATATTTAAATAAATACAGTAATAGAATATAGTTAAATTAAAATAATTTTTTGAGGGTCTCAATATTATAAAAACTTATTAAATATATAATGAAAAATAAAAATTCAAATATATCATATTATTTTTATATTTAAACAAATACCATAATAAATTATAATTAAATTAAAATAATTTTTTTAGGCTGTCAATGTTATAAAAATTTATTAAATATATAATAAAAAATAAAAATTCAAATATCTCGTATTATTTACATTGTAATAAATATTATTTAAGGGAGGCAATAATTAAAACAAATTAAAATTTTAAGTATGCATATTGACATACATATGTGCAAAAGAAAACTTAAAGGAGGGTTGGGGGCCGTGGTCTCCACTAGCCCTCCTTCCCTCCGCCCCTGCCCATTACCATTCTCAGGTGAAGTTAAATCTACATACAATTGAACTTACAAAGGACGAATTTTAAACAACAGTAATTGGAAGGAAGTCGTTTGACCGCATATTGTTGAATGCTATTGCTACTAATAAAGTGGCTAATTAGCTGGATATAGGTAAGGCATACCTAAATACAATAATAATAATAATAATAATAATAATTTTATTAATACAAATTAAATTTAATGATTATGAAAATTGATAATACTCAAATTGTATGACAATTTGTTTCAGTACAGCATCAATTTATTATCACAACACATTGAGAGGAAAAAAAGAAAAATAACAACGGAGAATAGTTGAGAAAGATCCATTTGCATGGATTACGAGTAAGAGAGTGGACATTTATTCAAAATGACTTCTCTTGAAATGATAAGCACCTGTAATTCAAGTAAAGTAAAAAAAAAGTTGGTCATGTTGCCATTAATCGAAAGGAATTTTCATGGGAGTATGAAACAATAGTATAATGTTCAGACGCGGAGCTGAAAAATATTTTCTGAGGGGTCAATACAAGGGTAGAGTTACATGGTATTGAGTATGGTCAATTGATTCATTTAATTTTATAAAATATTTTAAAAATATGTAATATATAAAATATTTTAAATAATTTTCAATATATTTTTGTTAAAATTAATTGAAAAAATAAAATGGGGTAATTTTATATTTGCACTAATATATGTGAAAAGACTTCAAGTAACATTGTATAATTTATTTTCTAAAAAAGATTATATAATTTTTTTAATAATTTAAATGAAAGTTTAATATATACATAAAAGTGTTTTATGTTTAAATTCTATTAGGTAGCATAGATATAGATAAGAAGAAAAATATTCTCAATTTACAATCATCATTTTAATAATTTAATGTATTAAAATAATTATAAAATGTCTTGATTATTAAAATATATTTTTTTGAAAATTAATTACTTACAATTATTTGAAATTTTAATTATATATATATATATATATATATATATATATATATATATTGATTTATATATAATTATTTATATATACTTGAAATTGATGTATTAAATAAATGGCTCTACTAAATAAAAATTTTAACTCTGGCACTAAAATAATGTTGAATATAAAATTAATTTAAAAAATAATTAATTATGCTTATTATTTATGTATTTTGAAGGAATTAATTTTATATAAGTTAAAAAATATCATAATGTAGCATGGTTAAACTAAAAAAAAATTGAGAGCATCAGTATTATAAAAATTTATTAAATTATGATATAAAATTAAAAAAATTCAAATATTCCACATTATTTATGACATAATACTTAACTCAATTCAACTAAGTTTTTATCTGAAGAGTTTGGAGTTGGCTATATGGATTCTCTTTCTCAATGCCTCTAAGTTATGTTTTACTACTCTTCTAAAAGTCAGTTTAGGTTTACCCCTTCTTTTTTTTCTATTCTCTAATTTAATGTGTTTTCCTTGTCTAACTAGAACATCTGTATATCTACGCTTCACATGACCAAACCACCTCAATTTTACTTCTCTCAACTTATCACTTATCCACCTTAACATTCTCATATCTATATATTTATGACATAATAAAACAATAAAAATTATATCAAGGATTAAAATAAAATAATTTCTTTAAAGAATGTACATATATGCATAATTAAATTTTAGGAGGGTGGGGGCCAGCCCCTTGGCCCACTAGCCCTCTTCCTTCTGTCCTGATAACGATAAGTTATTTGATAATTTTTATGCAAGCCAAAATGGACCTTAGTCCCATGTTATCTTGAGCACGTTAGATACCTATTATGTTGTGTCAAATCTTTTTTTAAAAAAAAAAAAGCCCAAAAAAGGAAAATCAATAAATTATTAAATAAATTAATAAAATTAGAAATATATGATATAATTAAGAAAATGTCAAAACTAAGATATATTTAATCATTAGGCTGAAAAAAACAATTTAGAAGTTAAGTCGTATAATTACCTCTCAATCACCCTCCATCTGGTCTATTTTTTGGGTATCTGAATATCTAGAAGAGTTTTCTGTATCAAATGCAACTTTTTCATGACATCAGCCATATTCATTCGTTCCATAGGTGACTCCATTGAACATGCAACTCCAATTTCAAGTATTGAAACTAGGCATTGTCTCAGATTTGTTGTAACCTGGCTCAAGTTCTCATGGTGATTGGTTTCTTCTGCTTCCACGGTGGCATCATCATCACATTCTTCATTTGCTATTTCTTTAGGGAGAAGGATTGGATCCACAGTTTGTAAAAGTCTTTTTGGCAGTGCTGCCTTAACAAAATTATGGAGATTTATTCCCTCTTTAAACATTTCATCAGTTGGTCTTCTTTTGGAGAACATCTCTAACACAAGAATCCCATAGCTATAAACATCTCCTTCTTTCGATGCTATACCACTCATTCCATATTCTACATGAACGTAAAAATAATCAAATTAATATGGCAATAATAAGTTATCATTTGTTGACTAACAATAAATTAACAAACTAGGAACACAGGTCTTGATTAGAGCAGGTATAGGTGAAAGTTAATTTTATTGAGGATATAACTCCTCAAGTGGAATTTTTATAGAAATGAATGTGGCTCGGAGATGGGATATAGAACAGTGGTCCTTCAAAAACATATCAATTTTTGTTTACGTGATAAAAGAAAAAAAAGGACCTAAAGGAAGAAGAAGCAGTATTAGAAGAAAAAGAAGAAAAATAGAGGAAGATGGCTTATATAGTTGTTCATTACCTGGAGCAATATAACCAACGGTTCCTTTGATTCTAGATGTGCTGGTTTGACTCAGAGATGAATTGCTGTTGATTGAGAAGAGTTTTGCTAGACCAAAATCACTTACATGAGCAACCATGTCATCATCAAGAAGAACATTGCTGGGTTTCAGGTCACAATGAATGATAGGCTTTCCACAGAGGTCATGTAGATAATGCAATGCTGATGCTACGTCAATGGCGATATTAAGTCTTTGAAGAAGGTTCAAGCTTCTTTTCTGATTTTCACCTTCTTCACATGGATGCAGCCACTTTTCCAGGCTTCCATTCCCCATATATTCAAAAATTAAAGCTTTGAATGCATTTGATTTGTAATCTAAGCTGGAGCAACATGTTACAAGCTTGACAAGATTTCGATGCCTTATGTTCCCCAACGAATTGCATTCAGCCATGAAGCTCTTAATGGCACCCGTTTGCTCGAGGTTGAGGACCTTGACAGCTACTGGTCTTTCGACTTGAGGTAGAAATCCTTTATATACGGAGCTAAAGCCACCTGAACCAATTAAATTGCTAGAAGAGAATCCATCCGTTCCTTGATAAAGTTCTTTATAAGATACCTTTAGAAGGTGGTTCATTTCTAAGGATGCAGAAGAAGGCTTGCTTCTTGATTTTCTCATCCAGCGAATAAGGAAAAAGATCAGAATCGAAAGCACAGTTGGAACCACACAAGCAATTGCAACCACTAGCTTAAGAGTATGGGCTTTCACTTTCTTCAAGATTCTGGTGGGGCATTTTGGCAAGCCAAGTTCTGGGATACCACCGCAAAGCTTGTTATTCCCAATCAGTGATAATGCACTGACATTAGTAAATACTCCTCTTTCTGGTACCTCTCCCTCAAGATCATTGAACGAAAGATTCAAGTATTGGAGATAAGGTATTTCTTGGAGATCTTTTGGAATTTGTCCTGACAATTTGTTTCGTGAAAGATCTAAATATTGAAGGCCTTCAAGGGAAGCTAAAGATGAAGGGATGGTTCCTTGGAAAAAATTTCCTTGCATATAAAGATATTCTAGGCTCGAGCAACCTCCAATGGTTCCAGGAATTTCACCTGAAAGATTGTTTTCTGAGATATCTAGTGTATTTACATTTTTAAGCTTTCCCACTTCTGCTGGTAAGTGCCCAGTGAAAGAGTTAAAAGATAAGTTTAGTATTTTTGATAAAGAAGTAAGACCTAAAACTTCCTTAGGTAACTCTCCGCTGAGTCTATTTTCTGCAATATATAAAGCATATAAATGTTGGCAATTTCTAATTCTTGAAGGAATGCTTCCTTCCAATTTGTTTCCAGACAGCACTAGACGAGATAATTGAGTGAGGTTACCAATGGAGGACGGAATTTGACCTGACAATTGATTGTAGCTTAAAAATAATGATTGTAGCTTTTGAAGCTTTCCAAGCTGAGATGGGATGAAACCTGTGAAAAGGTTTTCATTCATATGCAATGCAATTAAGTTGACAAGATTCTCCATTGCCGCAGGAATAATTCCAGTGATTTCATTTTCTCCCATATATAATCTAAAGAGCCCAGTTGAAAAATTCGCTACAGAGCCTGGTAAGACACCTCCAAATTTGTTTCCGTAAATAGAAAACATTTCTAGATTACTACAGTTTGTCAAGGAGGTCAAGAAAAGCAAGTCATTCGATGAATTACTTCCAAGATTATTGATCTCGAAGTTCAGCCACAGTAGACTCTGTAAATTTCCAAGATTAGTGGGAACTTGTCCCACAAAATCGTTACCACTCATATCAACTCTTTGAAGTTGAGATGCATTGGGCAGTGAATTTGGGATTGGGCCAGAGAAATAGTTTCCACCAACTACAATATTCTGAAGATTTGGAAGAGTGGAGCAAATGTTGTCAGGTAGACTCCCACTCAGTTGGTTGACCGCAATTGCCAGATAACTCAAAGATGTAATGTTGAAAAGAGATGGAGAGATTGTACCTGATAGTCTATTAGCTGAAACGGCAAAAATATTCAAGCTTTTAAATCGACCCATCTCATTTGGAATACTTCCCTCTAAATTATTATACATGGCAGAAAATATTGTAAGTGATGAAAGGTTGCTTAGAGAACGTGGAATTTCTCCAGTCAGATAGTTATAACGAAGTTCAATAATCTCTAGCTTCATCAGAGAGCCAAATTCTGCTGGAATTTTTCCAGTGAGATTATTCGACTGTAAATATATCATCTTGAGTTGGGAGCAGTGACTCAAATTGAGTGGAATTTCACCTTGTAATGAATTATTTCCGAGAAGAAATTCTTGCAGTCGAAATAACTTGCCAACTTGCTGTGGAATTTCACCGTGGAAGGTGTTGTTTTGGAGGTTGATCAACCTGAGAAAACTGAGGTTACCAATATGTGGTGATATGGATCCAAACAGATTCTGCCCTTCTAAGACCAAGGAGATGACTCTTTGATGGCGTCGACCGCATGTGATTCCAGTCCAGTTGCAGAAATGGAGAGAATCATTCCATGAGTTGAAGATACCATGTGGATCACTTATCCCTTGTTTGAATTCGAGCAAAGCAAGTTCATCTGTCTCTCTCACTGAAGCACTGGCTTGCAGGCATCCTAGGTTAATAAAGAAGAAAAGAAACACTTGCGGATGCACAAGTGTATAAAAGCTGGGTTTACTAAACGCCATTTGGTGTAAAGAAGGAGGAATCAGCTGGCAGTTTTGTTGGGTGAGTTCAGAAGTGAGATGCAAAAAACTATATAGAGAAAAACTTTTTAAGAGTCGATGTCAATCCAAGCCCAGTGTTGAAAGTTTCATAACTAATAATAATGACATTTGGGGAATGCGTCAAAGGGTCGATTAAAGCTCGACAAATTCTATCTACCTCAATAAATACAATAAAGTCAACACTTCTAAATTTTAAGACAATATGCATTGCGTACATTTCGGTCTTTAAAGCATTAGTTATATTTCGCCTTCGCATTCCCTTTCATTTCCAAGATAAGAGGTAAAATTGAGCTTGAAATTTATCTTTATTTTTTTTATTTGTTAACTAGGTATCAATACTTAAAAGAGTTTTGTTAAAGTAATCTCCTTGTACTTCAAATTAGGGATTTACGATTTATCTCAAGTAAATGTTGAAAAAAAATAAGGAATTTTGCTCTATGAGCAAAGTGAAATCATGGTATTTGGTTATGATTTGGTGACTGAATTTTGTGAATGTTGGCTCAGTTAGTGCTTTGGATTCAAAATTAGAGATATGAGTAGAAGTTAAAGAGTGAAATTGGAAAGACTATAACTAGGGTTCTGGGTTTTTTAAGCAATGAAATTAGAGTGAAAAAAGAATAAAGACAGAGGCGTTGGCTGAATGAAATAAATCCATAGCGAATCCCAAAAGGGTTATTGACAATACACTTGGACCCAATAGGAACTTATGGACTAAAGGGATATTGACAAAAGCTCTGTTAGATAATATTAGTTATTTTAGTAGTGGCCAGTTATTTTAATAGTTATCAGTTATTTATTAACAATTAATTGTTAATAGTTAATTGTTTATATAGTTGTTAAAATAGAAATATTAAATAAAAATAACTATTAAATTCATTGTTAAATATAAAAATAGTAATTTAATTTTGTTGACCTTGTCAAAATACTCGTCCAACCTGTAAAAGTTAGGAGGGGTAACTTTTCATGAATCACTCAATCAATCTCTAAATATTAGTATAAATGCTATGTCATTGAATCGTATAAATAAGAGAGATAATGTTATGACTTTGATTAAAATATTAAACGCTACTTTAAAAATTGTTGCCAAACATAATTTAAGAGAAAAGAGAGAGAAATGAAGATTAGGAATTGTTAATTATAACTTTCAAATAACAATATTTATTGTTCATGATAAAAAATACTTAAAATTAAAGTCTTATAATAATAAATTTATATGTTCCAATGAAAAATGAATGTTACTATAGAACACACAAGATAGAAAAAATCTTATGTAATAATAATGATAATAATAACAATAATCATCTTTGGGCACAAGTGGAGCTCTATAGGGGTGAGCATTCGGTTCAAACCGAACCGAACCGAACTAAATTAAATTATGAAAATTGAATTATATATTTTAGAAATCGTACCAAATCGAAATGGATGAAAAATTGAATCGAATCAAATCGCTCTATTTCGGTTCGATTCGGTTCAAACCGATCGGTTTTGATTTTTGATTGATTTTTAAATTTAGACTTGATTTTTAAGTTATTTGATCTAATTTTGATTTTGGTTTGAACCTAATAAACATTAATAAATGAAATTAAATAATTTATTTATATATATATATAATTAAATATAATTCATAAATTCCCTATAAAATTAAACCAATTCAAAAATAAATTAGGTTCGATTTGGTTTGATTTGAATATATAAAATTACTATTCAATTCAGTTTGGTTTAATCAATTTTTTTTCTTCAAAACCCAATCGAACTGAAATAACTGAAATTTTTATAATATAAAATCGAACTAAACCGATTAAAATTTAAAACTGAACCAATTGAACCGAATTGACTCAGTTCGATTCGATTTTTCGGTTCAAACCGAAATCTGCTCACCCCTATAGCTCTCAGGTCACAGGCACAACTCCCAGCATGTATGTCCCATTTCATTTATTTAGTTGGGTTGCTGGTCAATTAATTTGCCGGTTAGTCGGCCAGTTGACATTGATTTTGTTGAAATTAGAGTTTGTAAGTGAAAGAGTCAGATCAAGTTTAATTTCTAATTAAATTCGTCCAAGTGATTGGTTCAGTTTAATTTTTACAATCATGATAAATATATATCAAATAATAATATTGATAATAATAGTGTAGATGGTGTTTGGTAAGGCAACTGATAGTTTTCTCATATAAAATAATTATATCGACGTTCCCTGTTCGTAAATGTCATGAATGTGAAGGATAAAAAAATAACTGCCAAAATTTTTATTTTTTTAAAATTTTTGTAATTACTTTATATTATAAAATTTACTAATTAAATCATAATTTTTTTAATTCTTATCAATTTTACCTTATCATTAATAAAATTGTTTCAATACTAAATGATAATTCAATACTAAAATGTGATAAAATAGTGGTAAAAAAATTAAAATTAAAAGGAAAAAACCTAAAATAGGAAGTAATAACAAAAAAAATTATAACCTTATGAAATTGGTTTCAAAGATAACTGAATGGTAAAAAATAATTCATATAACTGACCTTAGCTAGTTTTAGAGACTTAATTGTATATATTTTAATTAATTATATATAACTTTTACAGTAAATATTTAAGGAAATTTTATTTTTTAGTCCTTAGATTATGTTAGGGATGGTAATGTGTAAAGTACCCAGTAAAATTATTTACATAAAATATATTTATAATTAATAATTTATATTTTAAAATTTAATAATTTTAAAATAAAAGAAATTACTAAAAAAATTTTGTACTTTTCATTTTTTTTATAATTATATCATATACTAATTAAATTTTTAATTAAATCCTATACTTTTTAACATTTACTAATTATACTCTATCGTTGACATGTTGTGGCAGCTGACGTGTTGTCTTCGTTAGTGATATAACAGTTTTATTAATGATAATATGGAATTGATAAAGATTAAAACGTTTAGAGATATAATTTTTTTTTACAATTATAAAAAAAAATATGAAAGTGATTTAATTAATTTTTGGATGAAAATTGCAATTCAAAAGTTTGCAAAAAAAGATTTTTTTTTTTAAATTATTGGGTTCTTTAATTTTCGAATTACATTTATGCTCTTTGCTCAGGCATCGGGTCATGTGAAATGCACAATAATGGTCAATCCCAAATCACTGTTAAAAAATACGTTGAAAATTCATATTAAGTGAATAATATTATATTATTTACGATCCAAATTATATCATTTGTGAATTGTAATGATTCTTCAGACTTGAAGTGAGGCAAAGAAGTCACTGCAAGCTATGTATCTTCATTTGGAGGTTGTACCACAAACATATTATTAGATCAGCACTACAATGTCAAATTTACAAATCAAATACTAGGAAGATCCATCATAAGATTTATCTCAAAAAATGAAACATGCCTCCCATAGTATTAAAAATAAATAAATAAATAAATAAAGGCAGTTTTATTTAATTGACATTAGAATAAAATGTTCATATTCTTGCAAAAGAACAAGTAAAAAAAAAAAAAAATCTTCTTAGTAAGGAATATTTCTCATATTATTTGAAAATAGAGTTAAAATATTTTTCTTTTTAGAGAAATTAAGTAGAAAATCAACAATTCCAACAAGAAACAGAGCACAAAAACCGAGTGTAACTAAGTCAAATAAAAAAAAACATAGCAAAATTACCATAAAGAGTGGTAGAAAAAGTAGGAATCCAGAAAGAATCTATATGTATATATATAAAGCAGAGTGGTGTTCCCTTGGTGCTGCCACATAAGATTCTAAAACTATTATATTTATGCCACGTGGCAATATTTAAAATAGTCAAATTTTCTCCTGTGCTAAGTGGTAATACCAAGTGGCAATATTAAATTGAATTTATTGCTAGCAATATTTTCTTCTTCCCACATATGCCAATTATATTAAATTGAATTTATTACTAGCAATTTTTTCCCTTGCCTCATTTGTCAATTTTATTGATAGCAATTTTTTCCTTATTTAGTTTTTAAGTTATAATCAAAATTTAACTTTTTACTGCCTAAATACATATGAAAAAGATCTTCAATATGCCTAAATACACATATTTTCTTTTTTATCAATATCAAAGTTCAATTTCTTGAGTACAAATCATATTAAGAGAATAATATTCTATTGTCTGTGATCTAAATTATATCATTTGTGAAGAAGTAATGATTATTCAAACTTGAAGTGAGGCAAAAAAGTCACTGCAGGCCATATGTCTTCATTTGGAAGTTGTACCATAAACACATTATTAGATCAGCACTACAATCTAAAATTTACAAATTAAATACTAGGAAGATCCATCATAAGATTTATCTCAATAAATGAAACATGCCTCCCATAGTATTAAAAATAAATAAATAAAGACAGTTTTATTTAACTGGCATTAGAATAAAATGATCATGTTTTTGCAAAAGAACAAGAAAAAAAAAAAACAATCTTCTTAGTAAGGAAGGTTTCTCATATTGTTTGAAAATAAAGTTAAAATATTTTTCTTTTTAGAGAAATTAAGTAGAAAATCAACAATCCCAACAAGAAACAAAGTACAGAACCGAGTATAACTAAGTCAAATAAAACAAAAACATAGCAAAATTACCATAAAGAGTGACAGAAGAAGTAGGAATCCAGAAAGAATCACAAGGGGGATTGTCATTTTAAAGCAAAACACTAATAAAATGAAGGAGAAGAAGAAAAGAATGGTAACTATAAAAAAGATTCTGCCTTGAAGGCTTAATGTTTTCAGTATTTTTCTAAAGAGTTGAAATATATAATTATTATATAACTTCTCAATTTAAATATCTTAAATTTTTTTTAAAAAAAAGGTCAACATTAAATTTTATTTATATTTCCTAAATAGTTTTAATTAAATTTAATTTTCTTTAAAATATCGGTTCTAAATTAGAACAAAGAATCAAAGATATTTGAATATTTGTGAGAAATTAATAATTGAATTTTTTTTAAAAGATGTCTAATTATTAAAAGTTATTTAAAAAAAAGATCAAAATTAAATTTTATCTATATTTCTTAAATAGTTGTAATATATAATTATTATAAAATCTAATTTTCTAAATACAATTCTTAATTAATATGATCTTTCAAATTTAAATAATTAAAAATTATTAATTATTATAATTAGGTTTAATTTCCTTTAAAATATCTGTTTAAAATTAAAACTAAGAATCAGAAGATATTTAAATTTTTTTTAGAAATTAATGATAAAAATTTTCATTAAGTGTAATCTTCTTTAAAATATATGCTTTAAATTAAAATAAGAAATCAAGGGATATTTAAATTCTTATGAGAAATTAATGATTGAAATTTTAAAGGTAATTAATATTCAATTTATAAAAAAAATGAAAGGTCAATATTAAATTTTATTTATATTTTCTAAATAGTTTTAATCAAATTTAATTTCCTTTAAAATATCTACTCTAAATTAGGACCAAGATTCTTGATGATTAAGAGATATATATATATATACACACACACACACCCCATAATTAGGTTTAATTTTCTTAAAAATATATGTTTAAAATTAGAATTAAGAATAATGAAATATTTGAATTTTTTTTAGAAATTAATGATAAAAATTTTCATTAAGTTTAATTTCTTTTAAAATATATGCTCTAAATTAAAATAAGGAATCAGGGATATATTTTTAATTATATATTAAATGATATATATATATATATATATATATATATATATATATATATATATATATATATATATATATATATATATAAATAGAAAATTTATATCAATATTTAATTTTCACTTTTTTTTATATTTTTTTATAGTATATTAATAAATAATTAATATTATTACTTTGGTTAATATTAATTATGTTATGTTGTTTTATTATCATTTAGAAAAATTAATTAATGATATAATTTTTTTTAAATTATGATTAAGTTATTAATTCCCTAATTATGTGTATATAAGTTACAAACTATTTACGTAGTTATTACTTTAATATTGTAATAAGTAGCTATTATTATTATTATTATTATTATTACAAATATGTAAAAACCTCAATTTAATTAGATATAGGAAAAACTCTTTATTTTATATATATATAGAGGTTATATTTAATAATTATATTAATTAATATAATTAATTATTACCATTATTATTACTATTAATTATTTTTATTATTACCATTATTATCACAATTTTTATGGTTAACTAATTAAAAATATTAGACATATTTTAATAATTTTATAAATTTCTTATTTAATTATTCTTAAATTTTTAATTATTTCATTTAATTATAAAAATTTAATAATTATATATATCTTAAAATTAATAAAATAATTTAAAATTATGCTATGAAAGTAGTCACATGGAGTTAAATACCTTGCTTTCTTTCTCTCTCTCTTTTGTATATTTAATAATTTTTAATTTACTTTAATGTTATTTTATTTTTATTTATCTTATTTTAGTATTCATTTAATAAAGACATATTTTTAATTACACATTGAATGCTATATAAAATGAACTGTGGAAAAATAAAATGAAATAAAAATTTATTTTCATAGTTATGTTAAACAATAAATTTATATTAATATTTAATTTTCATTATTTTTTGATATTTTTTATAGTATATTAATAAATAATTAATATTATTAATTTAGTTAATATTAATCATGTTATGTTATATTATTTTATTATTATTTAGAAAAATTAATTAATGATACAATTTCTATAAATTATGATTAAGTTATTAATTCCCTAATTATGTATATGTAAGTTACAAATTATATAATTATTATATTTTAATATTATAATAAGTAGCTATTATTATTATTATTATTATTATTATTATTATTATAAATGTCTAGAAAAGTTTAATTTAATTAGAGTTAGGAAAAACTAAGAGTTAATCATATTAATTTATTAATTATACTCAATGAACACATATATGTTAATTTATATATATTCCATGTTCGCTTTCTGATAAAGAGGTTATTCAAATTTTATAAAACGAATTCAATAAGATATAGGATTTTAAATTTATCACATTTATAGCAAGTAGCAATTTTTAATTAAATTTATTGATAACAATTTTTCTATATTTTTTAAACAGTCGTGATATCTAATTATTATATAATTTTATTTTTAAATATGATTCTTAATTATTTTGATCTTTCAAATTTAAATAATAGAAAAAATATTGATTACTAAATATAGTTGTCATTCATTACAAGTTTTTTACTTTTTAATTTAAAAAGTAAATGGCAGTTATTTTAAAAGAAGGTTAAATACTTTTGAACACATTTACTATAATTAAATTTAGTATTTAATTGCTAATAATTTGACAACTTAAGACATTTAATTTTAAAATTCAACTAATATTATAATGATTATCCAATTATTACTACAACTAAAAGTTTAATTTCCTTTAAAATATCTGCTTTAAATTAGAATCAAATATATTTGAATTTTTATGAGAAATTAATGATTAAATTTTTTTTAAACATGTCGAATTATTAAAGGTAATGCTTATCCATTAATTTTTAATTTTTTAAAAGAGAAAAGTCAACATTAAGTATTTTTTGTATTTTTTAAATAAATGTAATATAATTATCACATGTTATTATATTCTTAATTTTTAATTTAAAAAGTCAATTGCGAAATCAAGACTCATATTTACTTTGAAGAAAAACTAATATTTAAATTTTTTTCTATTCCTTTTATGCATTTAATAAATTTTAATTTACTTTAATTTAATTTAATTTTTATTATTTTAAAATGATTTTATTATTATTATATATGAAAAATAATTTATGGCCATAAAAAAAACTTATGGCTATTAAGTTCATTGATTTGAGAGTAATTGTTAACTTATTTGATTAAAATTTATTGCTAACATTTTAAAATTTTAATATATTAAATAGTAATATTAAAATATTTTCAATTAAAAAATTATATATATATATATATATATATATATATATATATATATATATATATATATATATATATATATATTACCGTGCGTTGTTTATATTGCGAGTTTTTTTTAATATTGATAATATTTTAGTATTATTAAAAGATTTAAAATATTAAATTATTGTAATTATAGGCTTGTAATTATAGACAATAAATTTAATTTATCAAAAAATATAAAAATAAATATTTTTTAATGTTCATTTGATCAATTATCAAAATTATTGATTAATATTTAATTTATAAGAAATTAAATTAAATAAAAAAAATTAAAAATTATGTAATATTGATTAATATTAAAATCAACTATCAATAACTTATTTATAAACTTCTCCAAATAGTAATGAAATAATTGTTGGATATCAATTCGATATTAGCGACCTCAAAACGCTTAAGAGCTTGTTTGGTATTGTCGACACCATATTTTGGCCGATCCCCGAAATCAATAAACTTTGAAACCGATCCCCTGCACTGAGTCTCCCTTTGCCAGTCAATCACATTTCCGATCTCTCCTCAAAAGGAATCGAATCAATACTAAGTCCCCATATCATTTAAAGCCTCACCGATCTCTCAAACCAATTGTCAAGTCTCCTGACTAGTCAATTACATTTCCGATCTCTCTTGTCAAACGAAATTGAACCAACACTAGACCTTTATGTCACCAGTCTTATTGCCGATCTCCCTTTTAAAAGTTTGGGGATAATCGTCTGATAAAGTTAAGGTTCCAATCCGGTTTAATGATGATTCCGATCTTAAATGTTCAAATTACATTTTCAATTTTAATCAAGTCCCGTTTAGCGTTTGTTCTCAACCGATCTCATGCTTACAATGTTTTCCGACCTCTTACACTTGGATTAATAATCACTTTTAGTTGTCGTAATATGTTCAGACAATCAAGTGCTTATGCAATTCAGATACTTTCCGATCCCATCCATTCATTGAACAAAAAGGGGAGTTTCATTTCATTTCAAATTGCAATTTATACAAGTCATTCGGCTGGAGGAGCACCCCCAGCTTGTTCTACATTTTGTTCACTTCTTCTCTCACCTTCAGCCTCCTCCTCGCCATCCTCTTCGTCCTGGGGAGCCAGATCCACCATCCAAGAGAAGTCCTCCTCGGGATACCGCTTCCTGAGCTCGGCCTAGAGATCCCCATGAGCGTTCACATAAGCACCGGCCTCCGTCGTCACCGCCTCTTCTTCTTTTGCTTTAAGCTCCTCAGTGAGGCGAGCGACTTCAGCAGCTCGGAGCGCCCGAACCTCTTCAAGAACATGAGCCTGCTCGGCCAGCTTATCCTCGTCAAATTTCATTCGCCCCTCAATTTCAGATATGTAGTTTTGGGCGGACGAAAGTTGAGATCGGAGGGAAGCAGCTTCCTGACTCACCTTCTCGACATCCTGCCTCAAGCGGTGAGCCTTCTCCCGGATAATATGTTGGTTCATCAGACTCTCCACGCTCAGGCTCATAGTTTGTGTCAGGATATCGTCGAGGCTGTTCGGGGTTAGCCTATCCCGATCCTCCCGAAGGCAGATGGAGGACCCCAGGACCTTAGCAAAACCAGGGTTCTCTCAAACCGTGCGGTTCTTCTCTAGCGAGTGGATCAGGATTTAGGCGCCACGGGAAAGGGTCCTCACAGGTGGTTGGGAAGGACCCCCTTCCGCACTCGAAGCAACTGGAGGGGGTGGTGGCGGCTCTTCTTGACGAGGAGGAGACCGGACCACTTCTATGTCGGGGATCGGCTGTCTCGAGGGTTGAGACGAGCCTCCTTGCATTTCCCCAGGATCATGCCTGGGCGTCTGAAGCAGTTCGGCCCGCTTCATCTCCTGCACTTTCCGGGAGACCTCTCTTTTCCGCTTCCGGCTCTCTTTAGAAGCCTCGCCGCTTGCCATACCTACACAGAGAAAAGGTCAGTGAGATCGCTAAGGCCCAAAGATCAGAGATATAGAAAGTACTAAAGCCGAGGTCAGAGAGCTGAAGTCCGCGTTCTTGGCCGGTGACCAGCTGCATAGTCCAATGATGCAGTTCGGCTGTCACTGCATCTAAACAAGAGAATTTATGTCTAGCCGCTTGATCTTTCAGTTCCATCACCATTAGGCCCTCTTCCCTATTCAGGGTGATGCGCTTCGGAAGTAGGGGAACCTGGTGTAGCCAGCTGCGTGGGAAACCCTCAAAGCCATTCGGAATTTTGCTCCTCAGAATAAAGAAGCGATTCTTCCAATTCTTCAAGGAGGAGGGCAGATCGGTAAAGAGCCCGCAATGTGGCTTCGCCTGAAAGAACCAGTACTCATCGTCCTTTCGGCTAGTTAGCCTATGTAGCTCAGCGAATACCTTCGCCGTTGGACTGAGTCCTTTGGCTCGGCAAAGGCCTCTGAAGGCCACTAGGATCCGCCATGAGTTCGGGTAAACTTGGGCTATGCACACTTGGTGAAATTTTAAAACTTCCTTGAAGAAGTCGTCAAGAGGGAACCGCAGCCCGACTTTTAATTGCTCTTCGTATACCATGATCATATCATTCTCTTCGAAGAAGTGATCGGCTCGAAGATCGCCGTGACACTTAATGAGTTCGTATGAATCGGGCTGAATGTTATACTCTTGGCTGAATGACTGCAGGTCGGTTTCTTGAAGGATTGATGGCAGCTCGTCCATGGGAAGGTTTTCTCTCCCTGAAGAATGTGTTTGCCTCGAGGATGCTGCTTGACCGCGGGCTGGAATGGAGGTCCTAGGGGGTTCAAATCGCCCGCTTGTTCCGACTACCTCTACCTCATCTGACGACCATGAGACCTGAACGGAAAGGGGGCTTGCCACTCTCTGACCCTCGGCGCCGCTCATTTTCAAAGAAAGGAGGAAATTTAAACTAAAAGAAAGATCAAAACCCTTACCGGAGTGTGATCGGTGTCGGAAGAACTTGAAAAAACGAGAGGATTTTGGAATTGCTCGCGAAAGGCTGAAAATGACATAAGGAAGCAACTGGCTGACTCGTCCCCTATTTATACCCGTCTGAGCATTTAATGCTCATGGTGTCCCTTGCGACAGCTTGGCGACTCCGCTGGGGAGGGTCATTTTTCCTTCAACCCCGGCCCAGAGGTCCAAAAGCAGATTTAATTTTATGCTCCTATAAACTAGAATTATAGTTAGGTAGGTTCAATTTACGAAATTCAAAAACCTTAATCTATTGATGTTTGTTATTTCCGCTAATCGCTTTGTTTATTTTTGTTTTATATCCTACAGCATTTTTCGTCTAAAAAAAAAAAAAAAAGGAAAAAAAACTCCCCCATATCGGGAAGAGGTAAAGATATCCCTTCACACACTGAACACTCACACGATGTCCTCACACACTCCAGCCCTATACCAGGGCTTTCTTACCCTTTTAAGAAGTAGGAGGGAGTCATGTAGCGGTACCCGTCGATTTTACCCCGTTAGTATCCGTGAAGGCTTCTGCTCAAATTGAAACTCGTTCTATTCACTGTGATACCCGTGAAATTCTCCCGTCAGTATCATGGTGATAGATGGGGCTCTACTGTTTACAGTAGGGGCAATTTGGGAACTTGTGGCTTTTAGAAAATTAGACCTTGAGCTAAACTATCACGATAGCTGGAATGTAACACCCTAGGCAAATCCCACATCGACAAAACATGGGAGAGATGCTGGGTTTATAAGTTGGTGGTTCGTAACCCCTAGTGACGCGTTTTAAAATCGTGAGGGCTTTAGTCCCATAAGGGAGGTGGATTGTAACACCCTAGGCAAATCCCACATCGACAAAACACGGGAGAGATGCTGGGTTTTGCCTAGGGTGTTACAATACAAATGTAACGGCCCGGCCCACTAGTGATATTGTCCGCTCTGGACTAAAGCCCTCACGGTTTTAAAACGCGTCACTAGGGGTTACGAACCACCAACTTATAAACCCAGCATCTCTCCCGTGTTTTGTCGATGTGGGATTTGCCTAGGGTGTTACAATCCACCCCCCTTATGGGACTCAGCGTCCTCCCTGAGGTTTGCCCCACCATCGTTCAAGGTTGCACGCAGAGTGGCTCTGATACCACAAATGTAATGGCCCAGCCCACTAGTGATATTGTCCGCTCTGGACTAAAGCCCTCACGGTTTTAAAACACGTCACTAGGGGTTACGAACCACCAACTTATAAACCCAGCATCTCTCCCGTGTTTTGTCGATGTGGGATTTGCCTAGGGTGTTACATGGAAGCCGTAGCAAGCTACCTTATAAGATAGAACTATCCAATTAGGCAGCACCCATCCGGTACCAGGACTCTCCCTATTTTAGGACAAAAGGGGCATACTTACTCTTACCCTATTCTGCTTGTTTTATTTTGTTCTTATTTTTGAGGGTAATCTTGAATCATACTGTTAGGAAAACCTACACACTTTCCTACTTTGATAAATGTGTAGGTGTTGCTCTGCCAACAGTATAATTCAAAATTACCTAAATTTATCCTACTAACAAGTCTTTCCTGCAGGCATCACCAAAATAAGGTCTGTAAAAGGATAAGCATCATTTTTAACATGGCATCCTCGAGTCAGTCGGCAGAAGAAGTTCTTAAATTGGAACAAAATGCTAAATCGCGGCCCGAACCTCCTCATAGTTCAGTGCCCCCACAAAGTAATGTTATCAGAGAATATACTGGCTTATTACCTCCATTGGGCCTGAGCAAAATTAAGGTCAGAATGAACAGTTTCGAGGGTCTGGCTAATGGTCGGAAGTCAATTCCCAATCAGGTCAAAGCACGATTTGAGAAAAAATATGGGAGGATTGCAACCTTGATACGAGTGAAAGTCCAAGTCTCGGCATTAAAGGCCATGCTGTCAGTTTGGAATCCTAAGTATGGGGTGTTCTCTTTCAACGATATCGATACTGCTCCCACTATGGAAGAATATCAGGCATTGCTAGAAATTCCTTATGCGGCGCAGAATCAGATTTATCTACACCTCGAGCATAGGCAGACTTGGAAACGGTTCGCACATATGATGGGGATTCCCCCGGAAGAAGCAAAGGCGAGGGAAACTGTCAAAGGGAACACGCATGGATGGTATTAGACTTATCTCAAGAAGTGGTTGGATCAATACATCCAAGATGAACAGTGGGATCAAGCTTCATTGACGCTCGCTTTAGGGATCTACGGCCTGATCTTGTTCCCTGGACCTTCAGGAATTATAACCTGCAACGTTGCGGAGATGTTCTGGGCAGTAGAAAAATAGAAGGTCAATCCAGTACCGGCAATTCTTGCTGAGACTTTCTTAACCCTTACTTACTGCAGACAACAAGGCAAGGGATCCATTAAATGCTGTTCTCAATTGTTGCACCTCTGGATCATCAGTCATATGTGTCCTGTGGAGACGAAGGGGTTAACATGGTATCTTGACCAGCCTCTCATCGAGAAGATGACCAGATTAGTAATCAGCCCAAAGGATGAGCCGCAGTGGCAAGAATAGATTTTGAGCTTCAACAGCCATGACTACTGTTGGAGGAAATTGTGGACGTCGGGTCAATCCATTTTGGTCAGCACGGGGGGTAATCAATCAGTATCCCTAATCGGAGTGACTGGATACACAAGCTACACTTCGGCATTAGTAATGAGACAGTTTGGCTCAACACAGTTCAGAATCAACATTGAAGAATACCACCGAGGTCATTTCTACCATGAGCTCAATGAGGAGGAAGGATTGAAAATAGCTCGCAGATCCTGGGAAAACATCACTATGATGGAAAGGTCGCCTAAAGGTCCAAGTGCCACGGGCGATTATCTTAAATGGAGGGCTGGCAGGGATCAAGGACACTTAACTGCAGATCCAACCAAATTCGAAGGCAATAACCCTCGTCAAAACGTCCTTTCAGAAGAAGCTAGTGATCATTTGGCCGATTCCCTACAAAAGGCAAACACCGAAAACTCGCAACTGCAAGAACAAATAAAACAGTTAGAGGACCAACAGCAGATCCTCAAAAGAAAAGTGAGAAGGCTTAGGGAAGAGGCGAAGACCGAAAAGATGGGGTTCGAAGAGCAAGAGACACGATGGGAAAAGGAAAAAAGCTCTCTCCAAGCTGTAATAAAAGAAGCAGAAATACAGAATCGCAGGCTTCAAGAAAAAATGAAATACCAGGAGATACTCATAAAAGAGTATAAACAAGAAAGCAAAAAGAAGAAGCTTGAACTGAAGGAACAGGCACTGCTTATCAACGATATTCTGAAAGAATTTGCTAAAGAAAGAAAGGAAAAAGAAAGACAAGCCGCTCTTTATCAAGAGCTAAAAGAGAATGTTACCAGCTGGAGAGAACGATAGCACAAGGGAAACAAGAACTCTTACCTGAATTCGAATATGCCCTAAAAATGTTCGACCCTGCCAGACAAGAAGAAAGGCTCTATGAATATCTCAGGAAATGTCATTACATTATAAAGAACCTTCCTGAGCCTAGGCCAATGTAAAGTATGCCATGTATGAATCATTCAATTAATGGAACAACTTTGGGCCATTGTTTAGCAAAATTGTGAATGAATAGTATGACTCCCGTAGGAACCCCCTCGCTAGGGTTATGCAAAAATTGGATGCGCCATATGGACAGGTACCATAAATGCGCATTCAATCCAGTCATTCACCGTCAGACTATCGAACGATGCTTTGATAAAAATGATGCAATTATCCTTCTGCAGATTTCATCTTGGGTCTCAGATGCCACCGTATCCTTTGTCCGCACCACGACCCTTTTAATTTTTAATTCAAAATTCATTGAAAAATTTCCTTTTACTTCCTGCAGAAAATCAACATTGCTTTAAACAAAGCAAGCCTGACTAGACACGCAGTTCAACCCAGACGAGTGTACTTAACAAGATCACGAACAAGAAGGTTAATGGAAGACTAGGAACAAGTCCAGAACCTACAAGGACAAGTTTTCGAATTGAAAGACCAAGTCTCGAAGCTCATGAGACTAATGAGGGAAATGTCCCATAATAAGCCTGCTTCAGAGCCTAACTTACCACCACCTCCCCCACCTCCTACAATGACTGATTCTCATCATGCCTCGACCTCTTTCACCTTTCAGCCATCGATCCCAGATCCGACAATCATCGTCAATCCTGCCCCACTAAATAATGACTCGCCTTTCTCCTATTATCCAGCTATCTCGAATGCTGAACCATACCCTTCAGCCTTGATCCCTCCAATTCATCCCGCCCCTCATTTCCCAACTGGGGGAGTATCTCTTACAGTGGGAGGAGAAAATAAGACGAGAGAAAATGAGAAGCTCTCCGCTCTAGAAGAGAGACTAAGAGCAATAGAGGGACTGAACATGTATGGTTCAGTTGATGTGGCATCACTGAGATTGGTGCCTGATGTGGTGGTGCCGCCTAAGTTTAAGGTCCCGGACTTCGACAAATACACTGGGAATTCAGACTCTCGCATTCACTTGGCCACTTATATTGCCAAAATGTCCGCCCTGACAGAGGACGATTGACTCCTGGTTCACTTCTTTTAGGAGAGTCTCTCCGGGGCTGCCTTGAGATGGTGTATTTAGTTGGACAGGAGCAAATTGCGCTCCTGGAAAGATTTGGCAGATGCTTTCCTGAAGCAATACAAGTTCAACTGCGACGTGGCCCCCATAAGGAGAGATCTCCAAAACTTGGTGCAGAGGGACAGGGAAAGCTTCAAAGAATATGCTCAGAGATGGAGAGAGAAAGCGGTGGAATTATATCCTCCGGTTACTGATAACGAGCTTTGCTCCCTGTTCATTTAGACATTGAAGGCTCCATACTTCAATCTGATGATTGGAAACACTTCCAATAGCTTCTCAGACATCATCCAAGCTGGTGAGAGAATAGAAGCCAACTTAAGGATGGGACGACTGCAGGAGTTGACTGAGAACCCTGCAAAGAAAAATGCCAGTTTTGGCAAAAAGAAGGAGGGTGATGTGCATTCCATCACCCGGCAGAACAATTACTCCCCACTTCCTCAAAGTAACTACCGGCCATATCCTCCCCCTCATGGCCAAACTATTGCAAACATTCCACCCCCTTTTCCAAATTATCCTCACCCACGCCCACAGTATCCACCACCGATAAATTACCAACCTAGACCACCTCCTCCACCTACTCAACCCAGACTACCTCAAAATAACCCGAGACCACCAAGAAATCCTGATCCACCTCTTCCCCTGCCACTTAGCGAAATATACCGATACCTCGTCGGTATAAACCAAATAGTGCCGATTCCCCTTGACCCAATTTAGCCGCCATACCCTAGGTGATATGATGCCACTGCCCGGTGTGAGTATCATGGAGGGGCATAAGGGCATTCAACCGATAACTGCGGGGCACTCAGAGGAAGGGTGCACGCCCTAATTAGGAATGGGTGGTTGAAGATTGAAGGGAATGGTTCTCTCCCCAATGTTACCTCAAACCCATTGCCCAATCATGGTACGGGCAATAGTGCAAATATGATAGAGTTGGAAGGAGAAGGGTCAACTTTGGAGGTGGATCAACTAATTCCTCACTTTGGGGAAATTTTGACAATGGCAGTAAGGGAAGGTTACCTCCACCCCCTAATAACAGAACCTGAAGATAAGACGGGATGCCCCTATCATGGAAGGGCAGCTAACCACGAGCTGCAAAATTGTGAAGAGTTCAAACAAGAGGTCCAAAACTTACTGTCCCTCAAAGTTCTGAGATGCCAGGCAAAGTCAAAAATGGAGGGCGGAGTAAATACAGCCCGACTCGGCTAAAACGCCTCTACCCCTAACCACAGAATCACTTTCTCACCCCCAGCATCGTCACCACTAGTAACAATCATACGAACCCCGCCTCAGCTCCCTGTCACAAACACCCATGCTATACCTTGGAATTATAACTTCCAAGTTTTCACCCAAGGAACGTCAAGCAGTACACCGGCTCCTAGTCTTGCTTCACCTTCGGCACTTCCTAAACCGTGCTTCACTCCTCATGAACACTTCAAGATGACTTATGCCGGACCCACCAGCAGTGCTACTCCCCAAGCTAATCCTCAGCCCATCGCTGCCACAAAATCTTCCCCGCTTGAGCCAGAAGTTGAGTTTATAACCAGAAGTGGAAGATGTTACGGGAATGAGGAAAAAGAAAAGAAGAAAGGGAAAGTAAAAATGGGAGAGTCACAGGAGAGTACGGAAGAGGAGGTTGAGAAAACGGAGGGAGTAGAACCTACCCGACCAAGAGAGGAAGAGGAGCTGCTGCTTCAAATAATGAAGCAAAGTGAGTACGACATTGTTGAGCAGTTAAGAAAAACGCCTGCTCGAATTTCATTACTATCCTTGATTCTGAGCTCTGAGGTGCATCGTCAAGCCCTGCAAAAAATTCTGAATCAGGCCTTCGTGAACCCCGACATCACACCGGGGCAGTTCGAGAAGATAGTGGGACAAATTCAGGCGTCCAGTTTTGTCACTTTCTCAGAAGAAGAGATAGACCCAGCAGGCTTAGCGCACACTAAGGCCCTACATGTGACAGTTAAGTGTAAAGGTTGCATAATGGCTAAGGTCCTTATTGATAATGGATCCGCGCTCAATGTACTGCCTAATGCCACCTTGGCTAGGCTGCCGGTTGACCATTCAAATATACGTCAGAGTGCCATGGTGGTAAGAGCCTTTGACGATACAAGAAGAGAAGTGCTGGGAGACATTGACTTGCCCCTCCAAATTGGCTCATGCACCTTCAACGTCACATTCCAAGTGATGAACATCGAACCTGCGTACACTATGTTGCTGGGGAGGCCTTGGATCCATTCAGCGACTGCCGTTCCTTCAACTTTGCACCAAAAGATTAAATACATTATGGACGGCAAAATCATCACTGTGAGAGGGGAAGAAGCCATATTGGTCACCAAGCCACAATCACTTCCTTATGTGGAAGCTGCTGAGGAGTCATTGGAAAGCTCTTTCCAGGCTCTCGAATTACAAGAGACCATCTCAAGAAATGAAGGGGCTATGGCTATGGTAGCCAAGGTGATGTTGAGGAATGGGTATGAAGAGGGCAAGGGGTTAGGCGCCGTAATGCAAGGGATTATCGAACCTATACCGGCTATCCAGAAGGTAGGCCATTGCGGTTTGGGTTATGAGGAAGATGCCCTCATGGATGGGCGATTCTGGATGAGGAATATGCTTCGGGATCAAAGATTTAATCAGAAAATCCGGAAAATGAAGGTAGTCCCGAGAATCATGGAGGTCTTCACTAAACCGGTCATTGAAAATCCGGCAGAGATTGAAGAATCACCCGACGAACCATCCATCGATGTCATCCATCTTGATTCCTTGTATGAGGCTCTAGTCTCGCCAATAGCTGAAGGGCAAGAACTGGACAACTGGACAGCAGAGGACATCCCTGTACTCAATTTCGAGTAAAGTACCTTTGGTTATCTACACTTGATCATTTTGTCCATGGTGGCAAGTGTATTTTTTTTTATTGACCCTTTTCTTATGATATAAATATTAATGAATTAATAGCGCATTTTATATCCAATTCTCTTTTTCTTTCCTTTTTGAAATCCATTCTTATAATATATTCCATTTTCGTTTCTTCAGGACCATTCATCAATTAACACCTAATAATTCAATAGACTCAGAAATTCCTCTGGTTAATTTTGAAATCCCCATAACTGCCATTACTTCAAGTGATTCTGAGGTGGAACTCACAGAAGAAAGGGATGAAAGAGATGAACCTTCCCTAGTGCCTTGTGGGGACGAAACGCACATCGTAAACTTAGGCACAGAAGAAGTAAAAAGGGAACTTAAGGTTATGGAGAGTGAAGAATTAGAAGATATGATCAGTTTGCTCAAAGAATTCCTAGACGTGTTTTCCTGGAGCTATGATGATATGATTGGTTTGGATCCTCATATAGTGACGCACAAAATTCCCTTAATTCCTGGGGCAATCCCGGTAAAGCAGAAACTAAGAAGAATGAACCCTGACACGCTGCTCAAAGTCAGGGATGAAGTCAAAAAGCAGTATGATGCTGGGTTTCTGGAAGTGGTCAAATATCCCCAATGGATAGCTAACGTTGTCCCCGTGACGAAAAAGGACGGGAGAGTCAGGGTGTGCGTTGATTACAGGGATCTTAATAAGGCAAGCTTGAAAGATGATTTCCCTCTCCCTCACATAGATGTGTTAGTAGACAATGCTGTGGGATTGGGCAGGTGTTCGTGTATCGATGGGGCATCTGGGTACAACCAAATCCCAATGGATGAAGAGGACAAGGAAAAAACTGCTTTTATCACTCAATGGGGAGTATTTTGCTATCGGGTCATGCCTTTCGGGTTAAAGAATGCTGGCGCCACCTACCAACGCGCTATGGTCACATTATTCCACGATATGATGCATAAAGAAGTGGAGGTATATGTGGATGATATGATCATCAAGTCCAGGGGAGAAGAAAGCCATGTGCAGGTGATGAGGAAAGTATTCGAGAGACTCAGAAAATATCAGCTAAAACTGAACCCTGCCAAATGCATATTTGGGGCTAGATCTGGGAAGTTGTTGGGATTCATAGTGAGTGAGAAGGGAATAAAAGTAGATCCAGACAAAGTTCGAGCTATTCAAGAGATGCCATCCCCAAAAACAGAAAGGGAGGTGCGCAGTTTCCTGGGGAAGTTGAACTACATCTCGAGATTTATTTCTAACCTCACTGCAAAAGCCGAGCCAATTTTTAGACTACTCCGAAAGAACAATACCACTCAATGGGATTCAGTCTGTCAAGAGGCTTTCGAGAAAATCAAGCAGTACCTGTCAAACCCACCAGTATTGGTTCCGTCGGTGGCAGGAAGGCCACTGATTCTATATATGGCAGTCCAACAAAGCTCAATGGGATGTGTTTTGGGGCAACATGATGATACCGGCCGAAAGGAGAGGGCCATCTACTACTTGAGTAAGAAGTTCAATGATTGCGAGACGAGGTACTCTTTCCTAGAGAAAACTTGCTGCGCGTTAGCCTGGACAGCAAATCGCCTCAAACACTATATGTTGAATCATAAGACATGGCTCATCTCCAGGATGGATCCTATTAAGTATGTATTCGAAAGCCCATTCGTGCCAGGGAGGATAGCCAAATGGCAGGTCATACTCTCTTAATATGACATTGTCAATATGACCCGGAAAGCATTCAAAGGTAGCGTGATCGCTGATCTCCTAGCAGAAAACCTTATCCAGGATTATGAAGCTCTGGATTTTGAGTTTCCTGATGAGCATATTAACGAAGTAGACTGCGGAGAAGAAGAGCCAGCTGATGTATGGGAAATGTATTTCGACGGAGCTATCAATTTGTCCGGTAGTGGAATCGGAGCTGTATTGGTATCCCCGAATGGAAAACACTTCCCGATAGCTATCAAGTTGAAATTTGACTGCACCAACAACGTCGCAGAATACGAAGCTTGTGTGATGGGTCTACAGGCTGCCATCGAAATGAAAGTCAGGAAGTTGGAGGTATATGGAGACTCATTACGATCATTTATCAAGTCAAGGGAGAATGGCAAACTAAGGATCCGAAGCTAATCCCATATCAGAAGTACTTACTGGAGCTGATTAAGAAGTTCGAAGAAATCTCTTTCACTCACCTTAGTCGAGACAAGAATCAATTTGCAGATGCCTTAGCCACCCTGGCTGTTATGGCTCAAGTGGAAGAAGGGTAGACGACTCAGGTATTAAAGATTAAAGCAAGGATTGAGCCGACATACTGCTTTATGATCGAGGAAGAACCTGATGGTAAACCTTGGTATCATGACATCCTGCTTTACATCGTAACTGCAGAATTCACTGTGGGTGAGAAAAAACGAAAAGAGGATGATTCGGAGATTAGCATTGGGATACTTCCCCAGTGGAGAAATTCTATACAAAAGGAGCTCCAATGGCGAATTGTTGAGATGTGTGGATGCAAAAGAAGCGAAGAGAATCCTTTTCGAGACTCATGAGGGAAACTGTGCAACCCATGCCAATGGGCATATGATGGCTAAGCAAATCATGAGACGGGGATATTTTTGGACTACCATGGAAAAGGATTGCGTCGAGTATTTCTGAAAGTGCCATAAGTGTCAAATCTACGCGGATCCGATAAATGTTCTGCCTCACCAATTGTTCAACCTCGTTTCACCATGGCCTTTCGCAATGTGGGGCATCGATGTGATAGGTCCCATCAACCCTAAGGCATCCAATGGGCATAGATTTATCCTGGTGGCTATCGATTATTTTTCTAAATGGGTCGAAGCGACATCATATGCCCACATTACACAGAACACATTTCTCAAATTCCTCAGAAATAATATCATCTGCTGCCATGGCCTCCTCAATGAAATCGTCACTGACAACGCCAAGAATTTGAATGGTCCGAAGATCCAAAGATTATGTGATCAATACAAAATCCGACATCTCAATTCCTCACCATACCGTCCCCAGATGAATGGAGCAGTGGAAGCTGCAAACAAAAATCTCAAGAGAATAATCCAGAAAATGACAGTCACTTATAAGGATTGGCATGATATGCTTCCCTATGCCTTTCACGCATACCGGACTTCTGTAAGGACATCAACTGGGGCAACCCCATACTCACTGGTTTACGGGATGGAAGCTGTACTACCTATTGAGGTAGAAATTCCCTCTCTAAGAATTCTGAAAAAATCAGGGATTGATGAGTCGGAATGGATCCAGTCAAGGTTGGACCAATTAAATTTGCTAGATGAGAAAAGGCTAGCGGCGGTTTGTCACGGGCAGTTATACCAAAGAAGAATGGCCAGGGCATTTAACAAAGGTGTTCGCCCACGTGAATTTCAACCAGGGGACCTAGTCCTGAAGAAGGTGCTTCCGAATCAAAACGATCTCCGGGGTAAATGGTCACCAACCTACGAGGGACCCTATGTGGTTAAAAAAGCATTTTCTGGTGGGGCATTGATCTTGACCCACATGGACGGTGAAGAATTTCCAAGACCTGTGAATGCCGACACCGTCAAAAGATACTATGCCTAAAACAAAAAAAAAAAAGTAGGGGTGAAAACCCGAAAGGGCGCTCCTAGCAAAATGTGCGAAGGAAGGCGAAAACCCTGGAAGGGCGCTTTCTGTAAAATGAGCAAGGGATGAAAACTCGAAAGGGCGCCCTGAAAGAGCGAGCAAAAAAAAAAAAGGGGGTGAAAACCCGAAAGGGCATCCCAAGGACCAAAAGGGAGAAATAAGGAATGGGGCATGAAACCGAGGATGGAAATAAACCGTCATGGCATGAGGCTTCAGAGTACTTGAAATAATGGCAGTTAAGAGACTTCAAAGCTAACTACAAGGAATATGTGAGATCTATCCTTGTACCCTTTTTCTTTGAAACTGTACCTTTGTTTCTTAAATCCATAATAAAGTCATGCTTTCTTCACGTTTGTCTCTTCGCTTTTATCTTTCCCGTATACTCACTCTTTAATATTGTCTTTCTTCAACCTCTTTATCTAATGCGCTATTAATCAGTTAAAATTTTGCCATAAGATTAGGATTTGAAAATTGATAACCTCACGTACTTTGCTATGAGATTTGCAGGAAATGGCCTAAAAAAAAAAAAAACTAGAGGTGAAAACCTGAAAGGGCGCTCCTAGTCAAATGGGCGAAAGGAAAGTGAAAACCCGCAAGGGCACTTTTCACAAAATAAGAAGAAAGTCGAGAACAGAAAAGGGGCATCCGAAGAAATAAGTAAGGAAAAGGAGGTCGTAGGTCAAGTCTTGTAACTCGTCCTCCATTAATCATTGGCCTTCGGGATCCTGTTAAGTACACTTCGTCGTGGAGGAACTTCTCATGTCGAGATTAGACTTGCTCTGTAAGTTGATTTTAATTTTCCTGCATTTTAAATTTCCTGTCAATCAACCTCTGGTTCCTTGATCTAAGTTGATTTTAATTTTCCTACATTTTAAATTTCCTGTTAATCAACCTCTGGTTCCTTGATCTAAGTTGATTTTAATTTTCCTGCGTTTTAAATTTCCTGTCAATCAATCTCTGGTTCCTTGATCTAAGTTGATTTTAATTTTCCTGCATTTTAAATTTCCTGTCAATCAACCTCTGGTTCCTTGATCTAAGTTGATTTTAATTTTCCTGCGTTTTAAATTTCCTGACAATCAACCTCTGGTTCCTTGATCTAAGTTGATTTTAATTTTCCTGCATTTTAAATTTCCTGTTAATCAACCTCTGGTTCCTTGATCTAAGTTGATTTTAATTCTCCTGCATTTTAAATTTCTTGTTAATCAACCTCTGGTTCCTTGATCCAAGTTGACTTTAATTTTTCAGCATTTAAATTCCTGTTACAAACCTCAACATTTCAATGCCCAATCATCCAAAATATGGGTCTGAATCTTTACATAATCCCTACACGGAAAATTCTTTCCAGTAGGAATTATGTAAAGAGGGGCAGCTGTCGACACCATATTTTGGCCGATCCTCGAAATCAATAAACTTTGAAATCGATCCCCTGCACTGAGTCTCCCTTTGCCAGTCAATCACATTTCCGATCTCTCCTCAAAAGGAATCGAATCAATACTAAGTCCCCATATCATTTAAAGCCTCACCGATCTCTCAAACCAATTGTCAAGCCTCCTGACTAGTCAATTACATTTCCGATCTCTCTTGTCAAACGAAATTGAACCAACACTAGACCTTTATGTCACCAGTCTTATTGCCGATCTCCCTTTTAAAAGTTTGGGGATAATCGTCTGATAAAGTTAAGGTTCCAATCCGGTTTAATGATGATTCCGATCTTAAATGTTCAAATTAAATTTCTAATTTTAATCAAGTCTCGTTTAGCGTTTGTTCTCAACCGATCTCATGCTTACAATGTTTTCCGACCTCTTACACTTGGATTAATAATCACTTTTAGTTGTCGTAATATGTTCAGACAATCAAGTGCTTATGCAATTCAGATACTTTCTGATCCCATCCATTCATTGAACAAAAAGGGGAGTTTCATTTCATTTCAAATTAAAATTTATACAAGTCATTCGGTTGGAGGAGCACCCCCAGCCTGTTCTACATTTTGTTCGCTTCTTCTCTCACCTTCAGCCTCCTCCTCGCTATCCTCTTCGTCTTGGGGAGCCAGATCCACCATCCAAGAGAAGTCCTCCTCGGGATACCGCTTCCTGAGCTCGGCCAAGAGATCCCCATGAGCGTTCACATAAGCACCGGCCTCCCTCGTCACTGCCTCTTCTTCTTTTGCTTTAAGCTCCTCAGTGAGGCGAGCGACTTCAGCAGCTCGGAGCGCCCAAACCTCTTCAAGAACATGAGCCTGCTCGGCCAGCTTATCCTCGTAAAATTTCATCCGCCCCTCAATTTTAGATATGTAGTTTTGGGCGGACGAAAGTTGAGATCGGAGGGAAGCAGCTTCCTGACTCACCTTCTCGACATCCTGCCTCAAGCGGTGAGCCTTCTCCCGGATAATATGTTGGTTCACCAGACTCTCCACGCTCAGGCTCATAGTTTGTGTCAGGATATCGTCGAGGCTGTTCGGGGTTAGCCTATCTCGATCCTCCCGAAGGCAGATGGAGGAGCCCAGGACCTTAGCAAAACCCGGGTTCTCTCGAACTGTGCGGTTCTTCTCCAGCGAGTGGATCAGGATTTGGGCGCCACGGGAAAGGGTCCTCACAGGTGGTTGGGAAGGACCCCCTTCCGCACTCGAAGCAACTGGAGGGGGTGGTGGCGGCTCTTCTTGACGAGGAGGAGACCAGACCACTTCTATGTCGGGGATCGGCTGTCCTGAGGGTTGAGACGAGCCTCCTTGCATTTCCCCAGGATCATGCCTGGGCGTCTGAAGCAGCTCAGCCCGCTTCATCTCCCGCACTTTTCGGGCGACCTCTCTTTTCCGCTTTCGGCTCTCTTTAGAAGCTCGCCGCTTGCCATACCTGCACAGAGAAAAGGTCAGTGAGATCGCTAAGGCCCAAAGATCAGAGATATAGAAAGTACCAAAGCCAAGGTCGAGAGTTCTTGGCCGGTGACGGTACCAGATAGTCCAATGATGCAGTTCGGCTGTCACTGCATCTAAACAAGAGAATTTCTGTCTAGCCGCCTGATCTTTCAGTTCCATCACCATTAGGCCCTCTTCCCTATTCAGGGTGATGCACTTCGAAAGTAGGGGGCCCTGGTGTAGCCAGCTGCGTGGGAAACCCTTGAAGCCATTCGGAATTTTGCTCCTCAGAATAAAGAAGCGATTCTTCTAATTCTTCAGGGAGGAGGGCAGATCGGTAAAGAGCCCGCAATGTGGCTTCGCTTGAAAGAACCAGTACTCATCGTCCTTTCGGCGAGTTAGCCTATGTAGCTCGGCGAATACCTTTGCCGTTGGACTGAGTCCTTTGGCTCGGCAAAGGCCTCTGAAGGCCACTAGGATCCGCCATGAGTTCAGGTGAACTTGGGCTATGCACACTTGGTGAAATTTTAAAACCGCAGCCCGGCTTTTAATTGCTCTTCGTATACCATGATCATGTCATTCTCTTCAAAGAAGTGATCGGCTCGAAGATCGCCGTGATACTTAATGAGTTCGTATGAATCGGGCTGAATGTTATACTCTTGGCTGAATGACTGCAGGTCAGTTTCTTGAAGGATTGATGGCAGCTTGTCCATGGGAAGGTTTTCTCTCCCTGAAGAATGTGTTTGCCTCGAGGATGCTGCTTGACCGCGGACTGGAATGGAGGTCCTAGGGGGTTCAGATCGCCCGCTTGGTCCGACTACCTCTACCTCATTTGACGACCATGAGACCTGAACGGAAAGGGGGCTTGCCACTCTCTGACCCTCGGCGCCGCTCATTTTCAAAGAAAGGAGGAAATTTAAACTAAAAGAAAGATCAAAACCCTTACCGGAGTGTGATCGGTGTCGGAAGAACTTGAAAAAATGAGAGGATTTTGAAATTGCTCGCGAAAGGCTGAAAATGATATAAGGAAGCAACTGGCTGACCCGTCCCCTATTTATACCCATCTGAGCATTTAATGCTCACGGTGTCCCTTGCGACAGGTATTATTAATAAAGCTACTGTTGAGAAAAGTATTATTTTAAATACACTAGTTAGATAATATTAGAAGATAATTAAAATTAAATTTAATAACTTTTAATCATAAGCACACTAAAATAATAGAATAATTTTTTTCAAATAGAATGATATTTTTTTCTTAAAAAAATAGTTTTGACTTTTTAACTTCAATATCAAACAGACACTAAAGGCCTATTTGGTATTGCTGTTGAAACAACTATTGAGAAAATTACTTTTTTAAATATACTAGTTAGAGAGTATTAAAAAATAATTAAAAATTAAATTTGATAAGTTTTAATCATAAAATAATAAAATAATAAAACAACTTTTTTTTACTTTTTTTCGACAGCATCTAAAATGATATTTTTATTCAAAAAAGCAGTTTCGACCTTTCAAATTCAATTTCAAACAGACTATAAATATCAATTAAAAAGTCAAGATCAATCACCAACTCTAGTTCTGAAAGATTAAGAAAAATTATTAATATAGATGCGCGTGCATATATATATATAAAAGAATGAATATTTTTAACTAGTTTAAATATTAGTTATAATATTTTTATATTTATTTATTATTTCTTATAATTAATAAATTTTAAAAAATAATATAATTAAATTGAAAAATAAAATAAAATGAGGCATCAACTGATTAAAAAAAGTATTAAAAACAAAATTGTTATATTAAAAAAAAAAGAAAATTTGATTTGCATGTAATGACTCTTTGATTCCTGATCTATGAATTTCATCTTTTCCCTAAAAAAATATTAAAATTAATTTTAACATTGCATGGTGAAATTAACAGTTAAATGAATATAGTTCTGACTAAAAGAAATTAAATGTGGAGCCAATAGAACAAGTCACACTAGCAGCCTATTGAATAGGTGAATTGTTACCCTTTCTTCTTGCTTGGATTTTAATTAAAGGAGAAATAGAAATTTTGTTATTAGTTGACTAAATCTAAATTTATATATATATATATATTTTAAAATTATTTAAATATAATTTTATTTAATTTCTTAAACATTATTTTTATGTTTTTTCCATTGAAAATCAATTGTAAATTCAGATTTATTATTCACACAATAAAATTTCTATTTTTAAAATAGAAATATATTTTTTAAAATATAAAGATTAACTAATTAGTTTTATTAAAATAAAAAACTAAGTAGTAATATTTTCAAAATACATGGATTAACTATTAATTTCATTAAAATAGAAAGACTAAATAGTAGTTTAACTGATATTGACTAATATAAAATTTAACGAAGGGATTAAATAATATATTTTTCAAAATATAAGGACAACTCAACTCAACTCAACTCAACTCAACTAAGCCTTTATCCCAAAAATTTAGGGTCGGCTATATCGATTCTCTTTCTCTACTCTAAACGATTTTGGGTTAAATCTTTGAAAATGTGTAATGCTTCTAGGTCATGTTGTACTACTCTCCTTCAAGTCAGTTTAGGTCTACCCCTTATTTTCTTTCTATCCTCTACCCTAATGTGCTCTACTTGTCTAACAGGAGTCTCCGTATACCTACGCTTCACATGACCAAACCATCTCAATCTCCCTTCTCTCAACTTATCCTCAATTGGTACCACTCTTACCTTTTCTCTAATACTCTCATTACGGACTTTATCTAGTCTAGTATGGCCACTTATCTACCTCAACATTCTCATCTCCGTAACTCTTATCTTAGACACATACGACTCCTTCAGTGCCCAACACTCACTACCATATAACATGACCGGTCGTATGGCTGTACGGTAAAATTTTCCTTTCAACTTATTGGGAATCTTTCGATCACATAAATCTCCCGTGGCACGTCTTCACTTCAACCATCCGGCTTTAATCTTATGACTAACATCTTCCTCACATCCCCCATCTACTTGAAGGACTGAGCCGAGATATTTAAAGTGATTACTTTGGGACAGTATCACTCCATCCAAACTAACTCCTTCCCTATCACCAGTTTGGCCTTCACTGAACTTGCAATGCATGTATTCTGTCTTCGTTCTACTTAACTTAAAGCCCTTTGACTCTAGAGTACTTCTCCAAAGCTCTAGCTTTCTATTAATTCCTTCTTGCATCTCATCTATCAGAACTATATCATCTGTAAACATCATGCACCAAGGGATACACTCTTGTATGTGTTTCGTTAATTCATCTAAAACTAATGTAAAAAGGTAAGGGCTTATAGCTGAACCTTGGTGTAATCCACCTGAGATAGGAAAATCTCTTGTTTCCCTTCCCACTATGCGCACAATAGTATGTGCTCATTCATACATGTCTTTCAACACTTGTATGTACCTAATAGATACCCCCTTTTTTTCTAACACTCTCCATAAGACATCTCTCGGAACACTATCATAAGCCTTCTCCAAATCGATAAAAACCATATGTAAATCTTTTATCACATCTCTATATTTCTCCATTAAGTTTCTAATGAGAAACTAAATAATAATTTTTTCCTTTATTTTATCTACAAAATGGAGGTATTAATAGGGTTAATTTCATTCATAGTTCTTCAATTTAAGGATTTATCTTATTTTTGTCCATCAATTTTAATTTACATCAATGATTAATTTTATTTTATTTCAATTCCCTTCAACCTATAGAATCAGGCTTTCAAGTAAAAATAAGAGAAATTATTACGTTATCCGTCTCTTTCAAAAAAAAAAAAAAATCACCATTTTATCTCTTCTCCCTTCTCTTTCTTTCTCTCTCTCAAATTTTTAATTTCTTTTATCAAATTAATTAATAATTATTTATTGACAAAATTATTTTATTAATGAAATTGTTATTGTGTTTACCAGATAATTTGCTTTTGTTCGAGTTGAATTGAAAAAGAAATAAATTTAATTGATTTGATTTAATTTTTGAAGAAAAAAAGGAAAAAACAAATGAAAAATATAAGGACTAATTGAGCTGGCTGAGTTCAAAAGTAAGATGTAGAAACTAGGATGTTTGAGTAAATGAAACATATAATTATGGAAACAATTTATCTTGGCATTGTTCTTTTTTGAAGTCAAGGTCAACCAATCAGCTCACTGTTGAAAGACCTTGTCCTGTATGTCGGGGTGGACGTCAAAGAGTCGGGAGGTGATATTTTAATAGGATTTTTTTTATATCTGATTTATTATAAATTTAAAATAAAAATGTATAATAAATTTAAATATTAAATATGTATATTTTATATATTAAATAGTATTCCTTGGTGCATGATGTTTGCGGATGATATTATTCTGATAGATGAAACACGAGAATGAGTCAATAGAAAGCTAGAGCTTTGGAGAAGTACTCTAGAGTCAAAGGGTTTTAAGTTAAGTAGAATGAAGACAGAATACATGCATTGCAAGTTCAGTGAAGGCCAAACTGGTGATAGGAAAGGAGTTAGTTTGAATGGAGTGGTACTGTCCCAAAGTAATCGCTTTAAATATCTAGGCTCAGTCCTTCAAGTAGATGGGGGATGTGAGGAGGATGTTAGTCATAGGATTAAAGCCGGATGGTTGAAGTGGAGACGTGCCACGGGAGTTTTATGTGATCGAAAGATTCCCAATAAGTTGAAAGGAAAATTTTACCGTACAGCCATACGACCGGCTATGTTATATGGTAGTGAGTGTTGGGTACTGAAAGAGTCGTATGCATCTAAGATAAGAGTTGCAGAGATGAGAATGTTAAGGTGGATGGGTGGCCATACTAGACTAGATAAAGTCCATAATGAGAGTATTAGAGAAAAGGTAGGAGTGGTGCCAATTGAAGATAAGTTGAGAGAAGGCAAATTGAAGTGGTTTGGTTATGTGAAACGTAGACATACGGAGGCTCCAGTTAGACAAGTAGAGCACATTAGGTTAGAGGATAGAAAGGAAAAAAAGGATAGACCTAAATTGACTTGGAGGAGAGTAGTACAACATGACCTAGAAGCATTATACATTTATGAGGATTTAACCCAAAATCGTTTAGAGTGGATAAAGCGAATCCATATAGCCGACCCCAAATTTTTGGGATAAAGGCTTAGTTGAGTTGAGTTTATATGATTTATGATAAATTAATTGTAAAAATTAATTTTTTATTCTAATATTTTCTATTTTCTTTTTTTTAATTTTTTAAGGATCGCACTAAGTCAACGTTGAGTGGAAGATAAAGATAAAGGAAAAATAAAGTTTATGGGTTGTTTTTTTATGGAGATGTGAACAAATTATAATTTCTGTAGTATGAACTGTCCGAGTCAATGTCTCCATAAAAGCCTTGGTACCAGGCTCCACGTTCTTATGGTGAATCAGGGACAACGCTGGCTAAGGCTTCACGTGCATCACTGTCTTTTGTATCCATTGGGTCTTGCAAATCTTGAAAGACAGGATGAGTCCAGTCGATGGGTCCATTTGGAGTGACATGTGATGGTCCTAGTGATGTGCATGTGATATGAGTATTCGATGCAGGATGATAATTATTGATATCACATAAGTGGCATCCAAGTTGGCGCCTTTGGGGACCCATGTGGATTTTGTCTGTAATGGTGGCTTCGTATGTTCTCTGTTCATAATTGGAGTTCTATGACCAAAGGAGACCATTAGGCCTTTTGAAAAAGGGCCTATGGAATATGAAAATGGATCGGATTGTATGTTGCTGAGTTGGAGGCCTGTCTTCAATGCCGTGGGATTCAATGAGCCTTCTAAGGCTATAAGCCCAAGTGGATAAGGGCTTGGACCACTCAAGACAGGAAATTCAATGGCTATGGGATAAAGAGTCATCATGCACCAAAGGAACCATAGTTCTTCAAGGAGTAATTCTATTTTAGGATGGAGGCTGATGCAGGTAAGAAAAGGGCAGTCAGGATGGAAGTGAGAAACAGGAGGGATAATGTTTCTGAGGACATTCCTTGCACTTTAAAAGTGAAAGAGATGATTGCGAGCATAAGCCTAGAGTTCAACTAGGGTCATGGAGGATGAGCTTCCGGGAGGAAAGCTATCTAGAGTAGGTATGAAAAAGTTGGGAGTGTTGGCTGAGGAGGAGGCTACCATGAGAATTAAAGGGTAAGAGGAAGAAGAGATTATCAGATGGATCTGTTGGGGTCTGGAGAGGAGATCAGGTATCAGGTTGTGTTTTCCTTTGATATGCTGGACGGTAAATTTATACTTGGAAAACCAATATTTTAACCTTAGAAGTTGAGGTTCTAGTTAGGCCTTTTTTTGAATTCCATGATTCTCGAGAAAGATGAGCTATCCATCATGACAGTGAAATGATGCCCGATAAGATGAAATTCAAATTTCTTGATGCCGTTTTTAACGGCTAAGATCTCCTTATAGACTGAGTGATAATGCTTTTGAGCAAATTGAAATTCTCCACTAGAATGACCACAGATGTGTTTGTCTCCATTCAATTCTTCTATCAATATGGAGCCCCATACCATATACTATATGCTTATACTCATGCTTAATGCCGCTTCCCACTCCTTTAGTACTCTAGGCTGCGAGCCCTTTTGTACTCACATACAGCATATAGTATGAGGACCATAGCTTATAGGATCACAACAGATGCATTTCTGATACACAGGATCCTCATACGAGGCAAGTGTAGAGCATACGTGCAACTGAGTTTCGGCAAATAGTATACATTCTTGGATTTTCAGAAGAGAAGAGAGAGAAACTTAGAAAGCCATGAGAGAAAACACATAGGATTTTATTTCTCTAAGATGGTTCTTGAGTTACAGAAGGAACCAGGCTCTCTTATATAGAGGAGAAGCCTTAAGAACATGATACTTCAGCATATACAACAAGCTACCCATGTTTCTTTAGAAGAAGATGATGTAGAATCCCTATTCTCTGAACACGATGAACCAGATGGAGATACTGTTTTTGCTTTGGGCCCTGATGATAATTTTGAACCATCTTCCACAGAAGAGTCTGGCTCAGACTTTGAAGCCCATTATCCTTCATACTTAGCCCAAATTATCCAAGCTACCCGTGTTTCTCATAACCCACACACCACTCTAATCCCTTTGGTTACCTTACACATTTGGCCCAGTAAATATGACTGGCCCATTACGGTTATTGGATTTTTGGATACTGGAGCCCATAAGAGTATGATGAACCCAACCATCCTTCCACCAAAGAATTGGGTCCAACATACAGAATATTTCAAGGCAGCTGATGGGAAAATATTCAAAACCAATTTGATCTCCAAACATCTAGTTGGCATTTAGTTTTTCCCTAACTGCATATTATGGACCAAGATCATTGGGTCAGACTTGCCTGATAAAGATATTCTCATCGGGTTTGATATTTATCAATAGGCCAAACATCTGAAGATCATTCCTAATGGATTGAAGTATAAAAGGCAGTTTCAGACTTTCATTACCATCCCGAAGCTTTTCTCATTAACAAAAGCTTCCTCAGAATTCTAGGCGCACAAGGATCTTCTCCTCAGATCTTATGCAGATTCTCATGCAGAATTCAGACATCCTCGATGCAAAATGTTGACTTATTCATCCATCTTTCCTTTAAGCTTAATGAAGATGTTAACCGTACCAAAGCCACTCATCCTGAGATGAACCTTGCTGACTTAGTCTTGGCATAAGAAGAATGTAAATAACTTTTACAACAAGGTCTAATTGAACCCACCAATTCTTCGTGGGCTTGCTAGGCTTTTTATGTTAAGAAAAGGTCCCAAAAACTAAGGGGCAAAAAGAGGTTAGTAATTGACTATAAACCTCTTAATCATTTTTCACAAGATGATAAATTTCCATTGCCCAAGCCAGATGCACTGTTCACCCAGCTTCATGAGGCCCATGTGTTTTCCAAGTTTGATCTTAAGGCTGGATTTTGGTAATTAGGAATCCATCCTGAAGAGAGTCCCAAGACGGCTTTTTGCATTCCTACAGACCAATATCAGTGGACAATTTTACCCTTTGGCCTTAAGACAGCCCTGTCCTTATTCCAAAAGGCCATGACAAAAATCTTTGAGCCCATTCTCCACAGTGCTCTAATTTGCATCGATGACATCCTCCTGTTCTCCAAAGATGTCTCAGCCCACAAATATCTCTTGTCTCAATTCCAAGCCATAGTCCAATCCTATGGCATTATGTTATCCGGAAAAAAGAGTTCTCTAGCCCAATCTGATATTGATTTCCTTGGCATGCATTTGCATGATGAAAAGTACCAACCAAAACCCTACATAGCTAAGGAATTAATGAAATTCCCTGCTAGGGATTTGACTACCAAGTAGCTTCAACAGTTTTTGGGGATAGTAAATTATGTCTGAAATTTATTCATCATGTTGCTGTTCACACAAGCTGTCTGTAAAAAATGTTGAGGAAGTCTGCTTCTCCTTGGGGACCAAAACAAACTAAAGCAGTTCAAGTTCTAAAAAAATTGGCTCAACATCCGCCACCACTAAAGAACCCTAGTACTGGTCATCGAATCCTTTAGACTGATGCTAGTGATACACATTGGGGGGCCATATTGATTGAAGAATTGAATGGAGACAAACACATCTGTGGTCATTCTAGTGGAGAATTTCAAGATGCTCAAAAGCATTATCACTCAGTCTACAAGGAGATCTTAACCATTAAAAACGGCATCAAGAAATTTGAATTTCATCTTATCGGGCATCATTTCACTGTCATGATGGATAGCACATCTTTCCCAAGAATCATGGAATTCAAAAACAAGGCCTTACCAGAACCTCAACTTCTAAGGTTAAAAGATTGGTTTTCTAAGTGTAGACACCATATTTTGGTCGACCTTCAAATGCAAGGTTCTTTTAAAATTGAAACTTCATTATGTTATCCATTCTTGATCGATGACTTGATCACAGGTAGCTTTTCCGAACTCACCAATGGCTTGTCTTTGGAACAAATCGATCTCACGTTGAAGTTAGATTACTTTTCATTCCCTTGGTCTTTATCCGATGAGTTCGAATCAATGTTGGATCTCCGGACCATCTAATCTTACCTGCTGTTGTTCTCCGATCTCTCTATGCACAAATATCGCAAAATTCCATCTGAATAGTGTTGTGATCAGGTATCTCGCTTGAGTTGCCCAGATATTCCTCAAACGAAGTTAAGGTTTTATCTGGTCCCTAAATAATGATTCCGACCTTAAAAAGTTCAAGTCATTTTCAAATCTTTACAATTCTAATGTTTTAAAGTTTCATTCGATATTTGGTCATGGCTCCGTCTGATCTCATGTTCACGTGTAATGTTTTTCTGATCTCTTAGGGTAGCTTGATATTTTATGATTAATAACCACTCTCCGGTTTTATGTTCAACTGCATTCAATCGATTAAGTACTCAGGCAATTGGGTTTGGATACTTTCCAATCTTATCAAGAAATTGAACATAAAAAGACTTCGATTCATTTCAAAATAAAAATGTACAAGTCATTCGGTAGGAGGGTCTCCCCTAACCTGCTCTCCGAGTACATTATCAGTTCTATCATCCTCTCTCTCTCTCTCTCTCAGGCTCCTCCTCGCTCTCCTCTTCACCTCTAGGGACAAGATCCACCATCTTCCTCAGGATAGCGCCTCACGAGCTTGGCCAGAAGATCGCTATGAGCATTCACATAAGCACTAGCTTCTCTCGCCATTGCCTCTTCTTCTTTCACTTTGATCTCCTCGGTAAGGCGAGTGACATCGGCAGTTCGACAGGCCCGAGCATCTTCGAGTTCCTGCTCCAGTTCGACTATCTTATCCTCATAAGATTTTGTCTGACCTTCTATCTCAGCGATGTAGTCCTGAGCAGACGAAAGTTAGGTTTTGGCAGAAGCTGCATCCTGGACCGCCTTCAGAATTTCTTGCCTCAAGAGATGAGCCTTTTCTCTAATTATATATTGATTCACAAGGCTCTCTACACTCAAGCTCATCGTCTGAGTCAGGAGGTCATCAATACTATCCGGAGTCAGCCTATTCCGATCTTCTGGAAAGTAGATGGTGGCACCCAAGACCTTGGCCAAGCCAAGATTCCCCCGAATTGAGCGATTCTTCTCCAGGGAGTGAATGAGGACCTGGGCACAACGAGAGAGGGTCCTCACAGTAGGTTGAGAAGACCCTCCTTCCACACTTGAATAAATCGGTGGAGGACGTGGTTCATCTTGCTGAGGAGGGGAAGGAGCGATCTCTATCTCTGGGGTTGACTATTCTGGAGGTCGGAACTAAGAGCCCAGCACTTCTACTGAGTTTCGCCTCGGCGTCTGGGATGTAGCAGCACTTTTCATTTCTCGCACTTTCCGGGCAACCTCCCTTTTTCGCTTATGGCTCTCCTTCGCGCTCTCGCCTCCAGCCATACCTGCACAGAAAACAAGTTAGTGAGATTACCAGAGTCAGGAGACTGAAGATTTAGGTTGTACCGATCCCAGGACCAAGGTCAGAGAGCTACAGCTCATAATCCTCATGGGCGATCATTTGCATTAGCCACCACTTCAGTTCGGCCATAACCACATCCAAACATGAATGCTTATGAGTGGCCGCCTGATCCTTCAATTCCTTTACCATGGCGTCCTCGTCTCTATTTAGGGCGATCTTCTTTGGAACTGAAGGAACCAGGTACTGCCAATTGCGCGGGATACCCTCAAAGCCATTTGGGACCTTACTCCTCAATATGAAGAACCGATTTTTCCAATTCTTCAACGAAGAAGGGAGATCGGTGAAAAGCCCACAGTGAGGCTTGGCTTGGAAAAACCAATACTCGTCGTCCTTCCGTTGAGCAAGCCTATGCAACTCAGTGAAAACCTTTACTGTAGGCTCGAGCTTTTTAGATCAGCATAAGCTTCTGAAAGCCACCAGAGTCCACTAAGAGTTCGGGTGCACTTGGGCTACACAGACATGATGGAACTTCAGAACGGCTCTAAAGAATTCGTTTAAGGGGAACCGAAGCCCGGCCTTCAATTGCTCTTCATATACCATGATCATGTCATTTTCTTCAAAGAAATGAGCAGCTCGGAGATCGCCATGATATCTGATAAGCTTGAAGGAGTCAGTCTAAAGGTTATATTCTTGACTAATGGATTACAGATCGGTCTCCTTGAGGACCGACAGCAACTCGTCTACGGGTAAGTTTTCTTTCCCTAAAGAAGACGCTTGTTTTGATTTAGTCACCCGGCCGTGGGCTGGGATAGAGGTTGTAGAAGGTTTGGGTCACCCGCTTGGTCTGACCACCTCACCTTCATCCGATGTCCATGAGATGATGAACGGAGGAAAGACTAGCAGCTCTCTGACCATCGGCACCTCTCATTTTCAGAGAACGAAAGTGAAACCAATCAAGAAAAGATCAAAACCCTTACCGGAGTATGAATCGGCGCTTGAAAACTCTAGAAAACAAGAGGGAGTGTCAAAGTCGCTAGGGGAAGGTCTGAAAATGACATAAGGGAACAAATGGCTAACCTCCCCCCTATTTATACCCACCTGAGCATTAAATGCTCACGAAGTCCCAAGTGACGCATCGGTTAGCAGAATTGGGCTGCCTCAATGACACTTCAAACGAAGATTCCAGAAATATTGTAAAAAGGTCGGATAAATGAGATTGGTTAATGAAGGTCATCAGATTGAATAAGGTTCCAAACCGATGGATCAGCAAATGGCGATTCGTCTAGGGATCAGATCGAGCACATTTATCAGAGATCAGAAAAATAACCAACGTAATAATAAAATAAAAACATTCAAGTTAAGTTTCATTTCATTTCTAAAAGATCAGATTACATCATTTGGGAAATCTCAAAAGATCATATTACATCAATTGGGCGATCTCAAAAGATCAGATTACATCATTTGGGCGATCTCTCAAAATCAGCACTACATTCTACCTAACTTAAGGCTACTCTGAAGCCTAGAATTGTAACACCCCTCACCCGACTACAGTGTAGCCGAGCAAGACGTGCTACAATCGGTGCCGGAGCACCCTAACTTATCTTACTTTATTTTTTTAATAATTTTGAATTCATTTAATTTAATATTAATTATTTTTCGATGGAGAAACCAACGGAGTTTTCCCTATTTTATTATCGTTTGGCGTATTTTAATATTCACCTGTTTGAAATTCCATAATATTTTCAAAATAAAATCTTATCCTTGCTAATCATAATGATCTCATCAATCATTCTCATAATTTTCTCATATTTCAAATCTCATCCATACATTTCAATTTCATAATCAATTCATATGTAAACATTCTCAAATTACATAAGCAAAATTTTCAAATTTCCTTAATTTACATAATTTACAAAATAATTACAAAATTTCATAATTTACATGATATATAAATTAATTACATATAAAAAGCTAATTTATTAATTTACATCGCATTCCTATTAATTATCTGTTCATAATATACATTACAATACAATATCTAAGCATTTTATACAAAATATAAAATATGATCTATATGGGCCCTATCTACATGCATTGCTGAGGAGGTGACAACCTTGAATACTTCAGACACTTCTACAGATCAAAACTCCCAAAATTTCCAGTCAAACGTCCATTGGGTTCTAGCTTCAGTACCTGCGCGAAGGAAACAATTCCATCGCGCTAAGCATTGCTGCTTAGTGGTGCAATAATATAACAAGCAAATAATATACAAATAAAGATAGAAATAAAACATAATTCAAATAATTAAGATTTATTTATACTTCACATGCGGTTTCTAAAATTTACTATGTTTTATCATAATTTAGTCTTCTTTAGAAGTGTTTATTTCGCCAATGTACAGTAATAATATACATAGAAAAATGATCTAAAAATAATAAATTTATGCTTATATTATTATATAGGTCACATTTGCAATATTTATTTATGTTATAATTTTTTTTGCTAATCTTTTAGCATTTTCTCTATACTTGCTAGGTTGTCTCAGATTATCTCATAATAAGTAAATTTTAATATTGGTCCTGTTCATTTCGATTCTTTTTAATAAATAAATATTCTAATTTATTTTAGGTCATCTTACTCATTTATTTTATTTAATTTCTAATATTTTTAATTGCTAATATTCTTAACTTATCTCAATAAATTTCACTGCCCAAGTAACCTATGACAGGCTGACTAAATCGATAATGTCGTTGGCACTGGACACCGCGGTGTCTCGGGCCGTCATACCATGGGACGCAGAACGTCAACCACGTATGCAGTCAGTATGGCTAAAAAGCCATGATAACACATAATCAGGCATAAAAGCCATGAATGTTGGCATAAAGCCATGAATGCGGGCATAAAGCCATGAATACGGGCACAAAGCCATGAATACAGGCATAAAGCCTTTCGCAGTACTGCTAAAACAATACCCTATTGGCATGCCAAACTATCCAATCTGACACACATGTCTAGGCAATACAAGGGCACATAATATCATTAAATATTAATATATTGTGTTTTATGACTTTATTATTTCATGATAACTTTCATAATTTATACATTCATCATAATATTCATACATTCCTTACATCATTCCTATTGATCACAATTCACAACAATGGTGTTCATATACCATTGTACTCAAAACATTTTTCCTTTCTCTTATAAAGAAAACTAATGTTCCATTCATATTTTCATATGATTCATTTATTCATTACAATATTTATATGAATTCATAACTCATACAAGGTGTTATTATCTTATTTGTAATGGAAACATAAATCCTAATGTGAACCTCATCCCATTTATACTCAACAATCCATCTAGGTTAATGTCATTTCATATTCAAGTGGTATTATTTATGTTTTATTAGACCTACTAGTAATGGAAATAAATCTTAACTATATACTCACATAATTTAAATGTTCATTGAGCCATTTAGGTGAATTACTATTTCTATTCCAAATAATCCATTAATGTTTCATGGATTCCAAATTTCATACCTTAATTTCCTCTACCAATTTAGTTATTATACTTTGTGTCTTTGTATTACTATTCACATTACTATTCACTCAAATTATTGACTTTTTAATACATAATAAATTTATTGAACCTAAGTTCTCCAAGATACCACATTTTGCATTCAAAATTTGTTGGTATTGATTACCAATACCATTTCCAAGCTTAATGTTAATTGGGCAGAATTTTCAGTTTTCATGCCTTGTGTTTACTGTTCCATTTGTCAATTTTGCAGTGGAAATTTGGCAAAATGATCAACATGAAAGTTGTTCCTTATTTTGTCTAGTTGAATTTCCTTTTTTGAATCACTCAATTTGGAGTTTTGTAGCCCAAGTTATGGTCATTTTACCATAACTGGCCGGAGTGACCTGTACCCAGATTTTCTGGGCAATTTGGTTCTGCCAGATTTGGTGATCTAAGTTTGGTTGGCAATTTGACTAGGTTATGATCAGAATTTGGATTTGTGTTCTTCATGAAAGTTGTTGGTCTATATCTCAGCTTGTTGCTGGTAAAATTTCAGGTCAATTTGACCTTTCTACACTGAGTTATGGCCAAATTACCAAATACTGTTCATTTGGTCATTTTGCCCAGGCAGACTGCAGGTCACCCGGATTAGGGCAAACTTTTGGTCCACTTGGTTTGGTTTTCTGGGCATGGTTTCTTCACCAAAGTTGTGCCATTATGTGTCTAGTTTCATGTCCAATTGGCCTTGAACCAATTGGAGTAACATAGCTCAAGTTATGACCCTAGGAATACACTGGACTCAAGTCCAGTATTCTAGCACAATGGGGGCAGCATACCACTTTCAATTTCAAAGCCACAATTACTTCCAATTTAGGGTCAAACTTCATCAAATGGTCACTAATTGACCATTAGAACTCCAATTAACCATTCAAACACAATATCTCCAATTTTCATACTAACCCTAATTGATCAAATCTCATTCTCATACAAACTCAAAAGGATTCAACTCCATTCAACTCCAATTCATATGTATACATTAATTGACATTAATATACAAACTTAATTGAAATTAAACCATCAAAACCCTAACCCTCTCTTGGCTGCCACAATTCATACATACTCCTACATAAGTGTTTTATTCAATTTCTTAACAATTTCTCATTCACTTGAACTTCCTAACATGGAATAAAAGAAAAATGTAAGAGTTAGCACTAACCTTTTTTTGAGCAGAATTCTCTCAAGTATAAACTTCACTTTCTTAGCATTTCTTGGCTGCCAAACACTCCTACAAGGTGTGGGGGTAATTTTTATTGAAGGGATCTAGGGTTTTTGGTGCAAGATAAGCAAGGTTTCCAAGCTTGGAAGCTTGAACTATGGTGGAAACCCTCTCCTCTCTCTCTCTACGTTTTGGATGTCCAAAGGGTGAAGATGGGAGTGCAGATTGGTCTTTCATTTTGTGTCTTTTAATTATTTTTTATCCCTTTTAATTAGTTTGTCAAGTTGTGATTGGGTGGGGGCATTTTAATGACATCATGTGATGTCATAATTCCCAATTTCTTTCATTTTTCTTTTCTTTTCTTTTCTACTCATTTTCAATTCAATTTTTAACAATATTTATTCACATTTTAGATCATAATAATTATTTACTTAACTGGACAAGTCGGTCAAAAATCATCTCTGAAGGCGAAATGACCAAAATGTCCTCCGTTTGGCTTAACAGACTAAAATTGTCTGTATCGATCGAAAAATTTTTCTAAACCTTTTCTTGGCATTCTAATGCCATAGAAACCTCAATGACTCTTCTCTGGAGTCCCAAAAATTATTTTATGAATTTTCTCCCGGGTTTAGGGCTCCTAGTTACAAGAACCGCAACTTCCCACTGGGTTACCCATCGCTAGGGCACCGGCTCATTTAACTTGGTTGTATTTTATTTCTAAAATTTTTCCTAAATTTTTCTTATTAATATTTGAGTTATTTATGACTCCTCACTCTAGTCTAATTATTTTTCCAGACAATCTAGCTGTCCGGACCGACACCGGTCACCGGAACAGTAGAATGTACGTAATTGCTACAGTGAGGGTGTTACAATTCTTCCCCTCTAATTTAAATTTCGTCCTCGAAATTTACTGGGTGTAGGTATCTAAGATAATTCGTTTACCTTTCTATTGCTCCTTCTGTCTACTTCTTTTATATATATGGTACTATTTAGTCTTTTCGAATATATCATTATACACTTAGGCATATCATAAAGGAAATACTTTACCTCAAATTCACATCTGGGGCTTTTCGCTCCTCTCCGGCTTGGGTGACATTTGGAAGTGGTGTTACTGTTGTACTTGGTCCTTCCACGGCCTCTGTCTGGGTCCGTGGTAAATTCCTCTTAGGACAATCTTTCAGACAATGTTCTATGGCTCCACATCTATAACAGGCTCCAGTCAATCCCCTACATTCACCTTTATGCCACTTGTTACAATGGCCACATTTTCTTGCTAATCCTGGTGCACTCACTACTAGTGTTTCTGGTTGATCTCTTCTGGGTATAGGCTTGGGTCTAGATCTCCTACTTTGATCAGATGTCTGACTTAACTGTTCTCTCGGCCTCTTATTACTAGACTGTCCAAATTTCCTCTTTTGCTGATCACCACTCCTATTCTGTTCCTCTTCATGAACACAACTAATATATTTCTTTCTGAACTCTATCAGAAAGAATTCCCAAGTTACGTCGGCTGGTGGCACTACCTTGTTTACAACATCCCACCACCGATATGCAGCTTTTTGTAACAATGAAACTGCACACTCCAAACTTTGTTCTGGTGTGCAATGGAGCTGCTGCAGGACTCTTTCAGTCCTTTCTAACCAATACTCAGCCGCTAAAGAATCGTCTCCCTTTCTACCATTGAAATCTACAGCTCCATACTTCCTAATTTTTCCTAGAGGTGATTTCTGCTGAGACAGTGGTGGAATAACCCCAGTCATCTGTCGAAAGAATCCAGTCATCTGCTCAAACAAGGCCTGTTGAGGTTGTACAGGCACCTCTTGTACTAGTGGAGCAGGATCTTCCCGATTTCCAATATCACTCCCAGTCGGAATACGGCTTACTACTTCTTCTTCTACTGCCCTCTGCGATTCTGAGTCCATACCTTAACCTAAAATAACCAAGAAAATAGATCTGCATTAGTGTAACCTCAACTCATATGAATGCAATGCATGTTATGCACACAATCTTATTCTATCTATCTATGCCTAGGAACGCCTAAACTGTGCTCTGATACCAATAAATGTAACACCCCTCACCCGACTACAGTGTAGCCGAGCAAGACGTGCTACAATCGGTGCCGGAGCACCCTAACTTATCTTACTTTATTTTTTTTAATAATTTTGAATTCATTTAATTTAATATTAATTATTTTTCGATGGAGAAACCAACGGAGTTTCCCCTATTTTATTATCGTTTGGCGTATTTCAATATTCACCTGTTTAAAATTCTATAATATTTTCAAAATAAAATCTTATCCTTGCTAATCATAATGATCTCATCAATCATTCTCATAATTTTCTCATATTTCAAATCTCATCCATACATTTCAATTTCATAATCAATTCATATGTAAACATTCTCAAATTACATAAGCAAAATTTTCAAATTTCCTTAATTTACATAATTTACAAAATAATTACAAAATTTCATAATTTACATGATATATAAATTAATTACATATGAAAAGCTAATTTATTAATTTACATTGCATTCCTATTAATTACCTGTTCATAATATACATTACAATACAATATCTAAGCATTTTATACAAAATATAAAATATGATTTATATGGGCCCTATCTGCATGCATTGCTGAGGAGGTGACAACCTTGAATACTTCAGACACTTCTGTAGATCAAAACTCCCAAAATTCCCAGTCAAACGTCTATTGGGTTCTAGCTTCAGTACCTGCGCGAAGGAAACAATTCCATCGCGCTAAGCATTGCTGCTTAGTGGTGCAATAATATAACAAGCAAATAATATACAAATAAAGATAGAAATAAAACATAATTCAAATAATTAAGATTTATTTATACTTCACATGCGGTTTCTAAAATTTACTATGTTTTATCCTAATTTAGTCTTATTTAGAAGTGTTTATTTCGCCAATGTACAGTAATAATGTACATAGAAAAATGATCTAAAAATAATAAATTTATGCTTATATTATTATATAGGTCACATTTGCAATATTTATTTATGTTATAATTTTTTTTGCTAATCTTTTAGCATTTTCTCTATACTTGCTAGGTTGTCTCAGATTATCTCATAATAAGTAAATTTTAATATTGGTCCTGTTCATTTCGATTCTTTTTAATAAATAAATATTCTAATTTATTTTAGGTCATCTTACTCATTTATTTTATTTAATTTCTAATATTTTTAATTGCTAATATTCTTAACTTATCTCAATAAATTTCACTGCCCAAGTAACATATGACAGTGACTAAATGGATAACAGTCGTTGGCACTTTGGACACCGCGGTGTCTCGGGCGTCATACCATGGGGCAGAGCGTCAACCACGTATGCAATCGGTATGGCTAAAAAGCCATGATAACACATAATCAGGCATAAAGCCATGAATGTTGGCATAAAGCCATGAATGCGGGCATAAAGCCATGAATACGGGCACAAAGCCATGAATACAGGCATAAAGCCTTTCGCAGTACTGCTAAAACAATACCCTATTGGCATGCCAAACTATCCAATCTGACACACATGTCTAGGCAATACAAGGGCACATAATATCATTAAATATTAATATATTGTGTTTTATGACTTTATTATTTCATGATAACTTTCATAATTTATACATTTATCATAATATTCATACATTCCTTACATCATTCCTATTGATCACAATTCACAACAATGGTGTTCATATACCATTGTACTCAAAACATTTTTCCTTTCTCTTATAAAGAAAACTAATGTTCCATTCATATTTTCATATGATTCATTTATTCATTACAATATTTATATGAATTCATAACTCATACAAGGTGTTATTATCTTATTTGTAATGGAAACATAAATCCTAATGTGAACCTCATCCCATTTATACTCAACAATCCATCTAGGTTAATGTCATTTCATATTCAAGTGGTATTATTTATGTTTTATTAGACCTACTAGTAATGGAAATAAATCTTAACTATATACTCACATAATTTAAATGTTCATTGAGCCATTTAGGTGAATTACTATTTCTATTCCAAATAATCCATGAATGTTTCATGGATTCCAAATTTCATACCTTAATTTCCTCTACCAATTTAGTTATTATACTTTGTGTCTTTGTATTACTATTCACATTACTATTCACTCAAATTATTGACTTTGTAATACATAATAAATTTATTGAACCTAAGTTCTCCAAGATACCACATTTTGCATTCAAAATTTGTTGGTATTGGTTGCCAATACCATTTCCAAGCTTAATGTTAATTGGGCAGAATTTTCAGTTTTCATGCCTTGTGTTTACTGTTCCATTGGTCAATTTTGCAGTAGGAATTTGGCAAAATGATCAACATGAAAGTTGTTCCTTATTTTGTCTAGTTGAATTTCCTTTTTTGAATCACTCCATTTGGAGTTTTGTAACTCAAGTTATGGTCATTTTACCATAACTGGCCGGAGTGACCTGTACCCAGATTTTCTGGGCAATTTGGTTCTGCCAGATTTGGTGATCTAAGTTTGGTTGGCAATTTGACTAGGTTATGATCAGAATTTGGATTTGTGTTCTTCATGAAAGTTGTTGGTATATATCACAGCTTGTTGATGGTAAAATTTCAGGTCAATTGGATCTTTCTACACTGAGTTATGGCCAAATTACCAAACACTGTTCATTTGGTCATTTTGCCCAGGCAGACTGCAGGTCACCCGGATTAGGGCAAACTTTTGGTCCACTTGGTTTGGTGTTCTGGGCATGGTTTCTTCACCAAAGTTGTGCCATTATGTGTCTAGTTTCATGTCCAATTGGCCTTGAACCAATTGGAGTAACATAGCTCAAGTTATGACCCTAGGAATACACTGGACTCAAGTCCAGTATTCTGGCACAATGGGGGCAGCATACCACTTTCAATTTCAAAGCCACAATTACTTCCAATTTAGGGTCAAACTTCATCAAATGGTCACTAATTGACCATTAGAACTCCAATTAACCATTCAAACACAATATCTCCAATTTTCATACTAACCCTAATTGATCAAATCTCATTCTCATACAAACTCAAAAAGATTCAACTCCATTCAACTCCAATTCATATGTATACATTAATTGACATTAATATACAAACTTAATTGAAATTAAACCATCAAAACCCTAACCCTCTCTTGGCTGCCACAATTCATACATACTCCTACATAAGTGTTTTATTCAATTTCTTAACAATTTCTCATTCACTTGAACTTCCTAACATGGAATAAAAAGAAAAATGTAAGAGTTAGCACTAACCTTTTTTTGAGCAGAATTCTCTCAAGTTTAAACTTCACTTTCTTAGCATTTCTTGGCTGCCAAACACTCCTACAAGGTGTGAGGGTAATTTTTATTGAAGGGATCTAGGGTTTTTGGGGCAAGATAAGCAAGGTTTCCAAGCTTGGAAGCTTGAACTATGGTGGAAACCCTCTCCTCTCTCTCTCTACGTTTTGGATGTCCAAAGGATGAAGATGGGAGTGCAGATTGGTCTTTCATTTTGTCTCTTTTTAATTAGTTTTTATCCCTTTTAATTAGTTTGTCAAGTTGTGATTGGGTGGGGGCATGTTAATGACATCATGTGATGTCATAATTCCCAATTTCTTTCATTTTTCTTTTCTTTTCTTTTCTACTCATTTTCAATTCAATTTTTAACAATATCTATTCACATTTTAGATCATAATAATTATTTACTTAGCTGGACAAGTCAGTCAAAAATCGTCTTTGAAGGCGAAATGACCAAAATGCCCTCTGTTTGGCTTAACAGATTAAAATTGTCTGTATCGATCGAAAAATTTTTCTAAACCTTTTCTTGGCATTCTAATGCCATAGAAATCTCAATGACTCTTCTCTGGAGTCCCAAAAATTATTTTATGAATTTTCTCTCGGGTTTAGGGCTCCTAGTTGCGAGAACCGCAACTTCCCACTGGGTTACCCATCGCTAGGGCACCGGCTCATTTAACTTGGTTGTATTTTATTTCTAAAATTTTTCCTAAATTTTTCTTATTAATATTTGAGTTATTTATGACTCCTCACTCTAGTCTAATTATTTTTCCAGACATTCTATGTAACGGCCCGGCCCACTAGTGATATTGTCCGCTCTGGGCTGAAGCCCTCACGGTTTTAAAACGCGTCAATAGGGGTTACGAACTATCAACTTATGAACCCAGCATCTCTCCCGTGTTTTGTTGATGTGGGATTTGCCTAGGGTGTTACAATCCACCCCCCTTATGGGACTCAGTGTCCTCGCTGAGGTTTGCCCCACCATCGTTCAAGGTTGCACGCGGAGTGGCTCTGATACCACAAATGTAACGGCCCGGCCCACTAGTGATATTGTCCGCTCTGGGCTGAAGCCCTCACGGTTTTAAAACGCGTCAATAGGGGTTACGAACTATCAACTTATGAACCCAGCATCTCTCCCGTGTTTTGTCGATGTGGGATTTGCCTAGGGTGTTACATTCTAGCTGTCCGGACCGACACCGGTTACCGGAACAGTAGAATGTACTTAATTGCTACAGTGAGGGTGTTATAAGAATGCTGGCCCATGTCAAAGCCTAGTCTTGTGGCTAAATCAAAAGATGCGTTTGATCAGAAAGCCAGCAATAAATACTAGGCAAATGTACAGCTTAGATGGGGTGACTATGACTCTCATGATATTGAGCGGCGTCATTATCGATGTCATCGATCAGAACCGAGCTGCAATCGGGACCCTCGAGATGGTAAGGAGCCAAGTGAACTTCAAGAGGTGGTCACCGATATTAAGATTGAAATTAGTGGTCCTCTTGTCAGAGATCGGTCTACGAACCATGCTGATGGGCTGACCCGAGATCGGTGCAGTAGTTAGTTTCGACCTTGATTGGTTGATTAGTCCAGTTCCCTCACCATCATCAGATGACACCCTCATGAACCTTTGATCACCAGAGTTGCTCATTTTCAGGAGATGAACAAAGAAAGCATTCAGAAAAAGATTAAAGTGGTTGTCATGAGAAGAATTCTTGCCGAAAAAGCCAAGAACTGAGGAATGAAACATTGAAGATTCACTAGAGAAAGTTGTGAGTATGCAAAGGGAAATTCCTCGGCATACATATAGGGCCCTGGCATTTATTGCATACAGAACTCGAAGCGGACGCATCAGTAACTGAAGAATTTATTGCTTTGACCAATACAGGTCAGATCGAGAGGAAAGATCAGGAATAAGAGAGATCAAGAAGTAAGAAGGGACCCGATGCAAGAGATAGAGATCAGAATAATAACCCTAAAATGGGTCAGTCATAATGAGAAGATCGAAAAAGCGAGAGACGACCCATAAGATCAGAGAAGTTAGGGAGTTGAATAACTTCTGATCATGACCTTTAATTAGCTCCCTTCACTATCAGATCCGAGTTAGTTAAAGCATTGCAGGCATGATTTGATCCTCGCCACACATCTCATTTGTAAGGACACACTCCTAGCTGCCAGATTCCAAATGGTTAAAGTAGCCCGGTACATCTCGTTCTACACTGTTGATTATAATTGTAAGGATGGATTTAGAGCCTTCGGATCAAAAAGCAGATGGCAGATTTGGCACTTTTTGTTCCCAACCTTTGGATCCATTTTGTAAGGCAAGCCCCTTGAATGTTGGATCAAGGGGCGAAAGGACAGAAATTCTGAATGAAATCCCAACCCTCAATTTTGATTCTCTTTAATTCCCAGACATCAGATTATGTCCTTTTGAATCTGGGCCTTCCGTCTCTTCTTGATGTAATCCTGACCCTCCACTTTGGGAACCCATTCCCTATAAATACCTGCATGTAATACTGTAGAAAGGAGGGTGGTGATTATGGTGAAGAAACTCTGAACTTTGACATAGCCTTATTGCTTGTCATTCGAAGCTCTCAACGTTTTGAGAAACTTCTGAAACCAGTTTTTAGGAGTATCTCATTCAAAAAAGCTTTAAACCCTGTAACTCTCATTTTCAGTATCTGTATATCATCCAACGAGCTCAACTTCATTCCACTTCGTCCCCATCACCTCGAGTCAGCTCAAGTTTTTTGGCGGTCTCAGTCTTTAGCTCCCTAAGCTTTCCTGACACTGGTGTTGGCTCCCCATCATCCCAACTTTCTACAGGTAAGCGTCTAACCTGTCGTGTGTTGAATATCATCAGTTCATTTTCTTGAGTTTTTTTAAGTATCTAGTTACATTGAGTCTTAGAATAGGTTGTCTCGGCTCGTAATCATTATCTTTATCTTTTTTTTTTATCATTCATAAAGTTCATTTTAATCGTCACCTCATTTTTATTCCCCTAAAAAACAAATGTTCGAGCCATCGACGACTCTTAAATACTCTGAAGAGTACAGGTAGAAGTACTGTCACGGTAATTTTTAGTCCAAATAAATGAAAACAATGGGAAAACAAGTGTAACTTGAGTAGTTATAGAAAGGATCAGAATAGGCTGAAGGGGTTGATATGAGAAAATAAGTTATGAGATAGGGTCTTAGAGCGAGCCCAAGCGATAAAACAATGGATCAAAAATCAAGACAAAGTTCAAACCCCGGGCAAGCGATGAAAAGGGATGGAGTCTGAAACCAAAGAGTCTGGATAAAGCAATCGTGCGGAAGATCGGCAAGGAGTTCGGCTCAACGCCCGCCATCCAGTTATAAAATCCCATAGATCAGGAAAAGCCTTTCACAAAGGTTTCCGGTGTCTTCGGTAATTCTTTCCAATATAAAAGGGATCGGGAGAGAGCCCTTACCCGAATCCCTAGCTTAGAATTCTAATAAAACACTATTCTTATAAATATGGGGGATCGGAAGAGAGTTCTTACCTGAATTCTCTGCTTAAATTTTTAACGAAATATATTAAGAGTTCGGGAGAGAGTTCTTACCTGAGTTCTCAGTATGAATTTTAATAAAATATATTAAGAGATCGGGGGAGAGTTCTTACACAAGTTCTCAGTCTAAATTTTAATAAAATATATTAAGAGATCGGGGGAGAGTTCTTATCTAAGTTCTCAGCTTAAATCTTTAATAAAATATATTAAGAGATCGGGGGAGAGTTCTTACCCGAGTTCTCAGTCTAAACTTTAATAAAATATATTAAGAGATCAGGAGAGAGTTCTTTCTTGCATTTTGAACTAAAATTCTAATAAAATGTTTCAGAGGAGGAGAGAATCCTTTCCCCTTCTAATCCTAATACTTTTGTTACAAAACTCTTTATACATTCTAAATAACAGGTTTGCAGGAGAGTTCTTCCAAAGTATCCCAAATATTACGTTGAGGCCCAATGGAGAGTCCTCCTCAAGGCACTCATTTTATAGGAAAAAAATTCCCCCAGAAAATATCACAACTTCAGTATTCATATTAATCCTCAAAATACCTATTACACAATACCTATTCACTGAAGGGTCATCTCATGTACTCGTGTTTTTGGGCAACCCGTAATAGTAAAATATCAAACATTCCTTTTATCTATACAAAGGATTAACATCATCATTCTAACCCCCAAATTATCAATTTCAATTTATAAAGAGTACAATATTAAATCTGCTTACCCTCATTGAGGGACGAGGTGGGGTGCCTAACACCTTCCCCACCCGGATATGGACCCCGAACCTTGAATATCTGTTTTTGAAGTGGTCTTTAATTTGTTCTTACAAATGGTTTTCTTTAATTTTTCTCAAAATTAAAGTGGCGACTCCTTACTTTTTCCACTTCGGTGAGAATCGCCCGGCGACCGCAAAGTCCTTGCGACACTAAGTATAAATTCACCATCCAACATATCAAAGGAAAACACAACCTAAAACCTGATCTCCTTTCCAGACCCCAACAGATCTAGGGCTGAGCAGAATTCGGTTCAAACCAAAAAATCGAACCTAACCGAGTCAATTCGATTTAATCGGTTCGGTTTTAAAATTCAATTGGTTCGGTTCTGTTTTACATTATAAAAATTTCTGTTATTTTGGTTTGGTTCAGTTTTGAAGAGAAAAAAATCAGTTAAACCGAACCAAATAAAATAGTAATTTATATATTCAAATCGAACCAAATCGATTTTGAATTGATTTATTTTTATGAAAAATTTATGAAGTATATTTAATTATATATATATATTAATTATTTAATTTCATTGATTAATGGTTATTAGGTTCAAACCAAAGTTAAAATTAGACCAAATAACTTGAAAATCAAGTCTAAATTAAAAAATCAATCAAAAATTAAAACCGATCAGTTTAAACTGAACCGAACTGAAATAGAGTGATTCGGTTTGATTAGGTTTTTCACCCATTTTGGTTCGATTCGATTTCTAAAATTTAAAATTCAGTTGTTATAATTTAATTGGGTTCGGTTCGGTTCGGTTCGGTTCGAATCGAATGCTCACCTCTAAACAAATTCATCTAATAAGCTCTTCTTCCTCTTACCCTTTAATTTTCATGGCAGCCTCCTCCTCAGCCAACACTTCCAACTTTCTCATACCTAATCCAGATAGCTTTCCTCCCAGAAGCTCATCCTCTATGACCCCAGCTGAACTCTAGGCTTATGCCCGTAATCATCTCTTTCACTTTCAAAGTGCAAGGAATGTCCTCAGAAACATAATCCCTCCTGTTTCTCACTTCCATCCTGACTATCCTTTTCTTACCTGCATCAGCCTCCATCCTGAAATAGAATTACTCCTTGAAGAGCTATGGTTCCTTTGGTGCAGGACGTCTCTTTATTCCACAACCGTTGAATTTCCTATCTTGGCCCTCTACCACTATGTTCAGAACCACACCTCCAGGACTCTACTCTTAAGGTTTCTAGAGTGGTCCAAGCCCTTATCCACTTGGGCTTATAGCCTAAGAAGGCTCATTGACTCCCACGGCATTGAAGACAGGCCTCCAACCCAACAACATAGAGTCCGATCCATTTTCTTATTCCATAGGCCCTTTTTCAAAAGGCCTGATGGTCTCCTCTGGTCACAGAACTCTAATTATGAATGGAGAACATACGAAGGCACCATCACAGACAAAATCCACATGGGTCCCCTAAGGCACCAACTTGGATGCCACTTATGTGATATCAATAATTATCATCCTACATCGGATACTCATATCACATGCACATCACTAGGACCATCACATGCCACTCCACATGGACCCATCGACTAGACTCATCCTGTCTTTCAAGATTCGTAAGACCCAATGGATATAGAAGATAGTGAAGCACGTGAAGCCTTAGCCAGTGTTGTCCCTGATTCACCAGAAGAACGGGGACACTAGTACTAAGGCTTTTATGGAGACATTGACTCGGATAGTTCAGACTATAGAAATTACAATTTGTCCACATCTCCATAAAGAAACAACCCATGAACTTTATTTTTCCTTTATCTTTATCTCCCACTCAGAGTGTTGGTTGCATGACTTTATTTGTATTTGTGTTAAAGATCTTATCTGTAATCAACTTTATTTTGAAAGCTTGTTTGTTTAATTATTGTAAGTTTATCATGTTCTTAAGGCTTCTCCTCTATATAAGAGAGCCTGGTTCCTTCTGTAACTCAAGAACCATCTTAGAGAAATAAAATCCTGTGTGTTTTCTCTCATGGCTTTCTAAGTTTCTCTCTCTTCTCTTCTGAAGATCCAAGAATGTATACTATTTGCTGAAACTCAGTTACACGTATGCTCTACACTTGCCTCGTATGAGGATCCTGTGTATTAGAAATGCATCTGTTGTGATCCTATAAGCTACGGTCCTCATACTATATGCTGTATGTGAGTACAAAAGGGCTCGCAGCCTAGAGTACCAAAGGAGTGGAAAGCGGCATTGAGCATGAGTATAAGCACACAGTATATGGTATGGGGCTCCCGAACCCTGATTGGTATCAGAGCCTGATTTTCTTTAAATAGTATATACTTCGCAGAATAGTAAGAAGAGACTTGTCATACATCATGAGTTGCCAAACACCTACACCCGCTATTTAGATTGTATATGAACAACCTATGCCTTTTGATATTGTTAATCTCTCTTCATCTCTTTTTTTTTCTGCCCCTTTACACAGAACTCTTTCATCCCATATTGATAATCTTGTTGAGATTTCTACATTACCGGAGAATGCCCAAGTAGGTGAGTCACTCTTACCACTTCTTAGTCCCTATAACATTTACAGAAGATCTAGATTCCTTACTAGAGGGATAAGGTCTTTTATCTCTTCTCGAAGATCTCTCCTGAAAGAATATGTCCAAGCTTTTAAGATGGACCAGTGCAGCCTTCAAAGTATAACTTCTGAACAATATGTTACCCTTGAGATTCCTTCTCTATTGATTCCTAGATGGAAGAATGAAGGATACTCCCGTCTTCATTTTAGAGCAGTAAGACTTATTCTCACTTTACATGGCCGCAGGGGACTCCCTGTTACAGCACGTGTATCTCTTCTAGATACTCATTTTCTTCAGTATGAACACGATATGATCGGGACATATTTGACTACACTACACGCTGGCAGTGTAGTTCTTACATTTTTTTCCAAATTATAATCTCTCTCTCAGAGATCCTCATCTATGCATAGCCCTCAAGGTCTAAGTACAATTGACTGGTGCTGAACAAGTGACCTCCTCTATGATGGCCACTTTACATCATCAAATCATATACCGCCTTCAAGATCATGTTGTAAATCTGGCTCAAGCCTCAGTTTCTACTAATGCCTTATTAGTTCTTCCTGATACTGAGACTACTCCCACTATTGTCTAGATCCCCAGATAGCTTCCCAGAAGTGAGCTTGAGCAGATCATTCCAAAAGTCTAGCTTACAAATTATGAAAGGATCCATGCTACTTCATAGCCGATCTAATTCACTGAATCTTCTTTCAAGAGGAATCCTAATGGGATGGTCCAAACAACGTTCCAACCTCCTAGGCATTCTACTGGATCTCTACCCATTTTTTAGACCATGATGATCCAGCCATTACCAAAGGAACAAAAGCACTTCCCCATAAGAGCGATTACTGCAAATAGCCATTATGTCTATCCCATGAGGATAGAAGGCCATTGCCCTTGGGATTTTCCTGGATCAGGCCAATGTGTTCGACAACTACTGGAGTCATGAATATGATCACCCTTTATCTGATAAAAATTGGAAGAAGTTAAAGAAAACTTCCAGAGTCTCTTGTAAGCCTCAATAATCGTATCACCAGGACCATTCGGATTCTGGTCCTTGGATTGAAATTCATGAGGAGACAAAAAAAAAAAAAAAACCTTTGGCTATCTGTGAGCTTGCTCTCGAAATCTTGAGAAAAGAAGGGTATTCACCTCCTCCTCCTCCTTCTCTTCCAACTCCGCCTCTAGTTCTGCTCGTAGTACAACCCTGTATGATGTTTTCTCCAACATCATATGAATCTGAGTTTCCTGCCTTATCTCTATAAACATACCAAAAAAATAAAATCTCCACTAGACCTTTTATTCAGTCCACCAAGATGACTGCTGAAGGCCAACTTGCTCTTATCACCCTGGCAGAAGAAGTCTTAAACTAGCAGACAAAGAATGCTACTGCTCAAAATAAGACGTTAGAGTGCCTTGATTCAAAAATGGATAGAGTCCTTTCTCAAACTCAATCCATAGATCATAAGATTGATTCTTTCACTCTCTTTGCCCAGAAGATGTATAAAGACCTCCACACACGAATAGCTCAACTTGACAGGGATCTACGATCCCTACTTCAACAAAGGAGGTTTGGAATGGAGTTCAATAAAAAAGAGGCAGAGATTAGAAAGCTAAAATAGCAATTAGCTCAAATAGAAGTTGATTTTCATGGGCCACCTTCAACATACACACCTAAACCATATAACCCTTTCTCTTGTGTCAGTACACAAAATCCTTTCATTGCTGCTCCTGCACCAGCATACTCTCTACTTAATTTTGCTTTTCCAGAACCTACTCCGTATTCCTATAACCCATCACCCTTATTCCATAAACCAGCTCCTCCACTTACAAAATCTAAACCAAGTTTCTCCTCCTCTAGAGAATCCTTACCAAATACCAGACAGAAGACAGACAAAGGAAAAGCAAAACTACATCCTGAACCACCTCCTAAACACATGGTTTCTCAAACTTTTGAAACCTCCTCAAATGACTCTTCAAGCACAGAACCTGAAGACTCTTCCAATGATGACAGTGATGTTGAAAGGACGGATATCATAGCCTTGCTCATGGCTGATTCTCCTCCACAGTTTTCTGGACCTGCCCCTTCTGATGCATCAAACACCGGAACTACTACAGAACCTGCACAGGATCCTCGTGTCGAAATTCCTAAAGATGATCCTGTTGAGCTCAATTTTAAACTTCCTAACACCCAATAATCTACCAGGCCCAGTTCTAGCCTATGGTTCACACTTGATGACATTCCTCCAGCAAAATGGAGAGACAGGCTTGCTAAATTTAGAGCTTGGTTAGACATTCAGATGCTTAAACAAGGTACTGACTCTCATGTTGTCCTTCAAAAGTTTGTCTTAAGAGCCATTGGCTCTCTACCAGATTGGTTTTCTTCTTTTGGAGATTATCAGTTAGCACAGTTTTGCCATCTGTCCATCCTACAAGCAGTAAATGCTACCTTTGCAGAATTCCTTGGCGATGCCTCCTTGTACAATAAATAGCTTCGCTAAGAATATTTTGATATGAGATGTTGCTTCCTGAAGAAAATAGACATTGAGAAGCATTACCAGAGAATGGAGCAATGATATTATCTTCTCAGTGGATTCAATGATATCAATCTACGTCACACTTATATTGCTTCTCTTCCAAAACAGCCACAACCAGAGCTACATCGCTCTATTGCAGCTACACACAGAAATATGAACGCCATATCTATTAGAGAAATCGATCAGATGGCTTTGGCTTGTCTCGAAAAGATGTGTGACAACAAAAATTGTTCAAAGACATCATTGACAATAGCAAAACACTAAAGCATGTATGCCAAAAGTCTCTCCTGTCCATAAAATGCAAGGAAAGGAACTGTGTCTGTAAGACAAAGAAGAAGACTCATCACCGAAAGTACCCATTTCCAAAGCATTCCTCCAAGAAGCATAAAAAGGGACAACCAGTTAGGTACTTCATAGGATCCTCATACTATATACTGTATGTGAGTATAAAAGGGCTCGCAGCCTAGAGTACCAAAGGAGTGGGAAGTGGCATTGAGCATGAGTATAAGCATACAGTATATGGTATGGGGCTCCTGGACCCTGATTGGCCATCCTCAGAACCACACCTCCAGGACTTTACTCTCAAGGTTTCTAGAGTGGTCCAAGCCCTTATCCACTTGGGCTTATAGTCTCAGAAGGCTCATTGACTCCCATGGTATTGAAGACAGGCCTCCAACCCAACAATATACAGTCCGATCCATTTTCATATTCCATAGGCCCTTTTTCAAAAGGCCTGATGGTCTCCTCTGGTCACAGAACTCCAATTATGAATGGAAAACATACGAAGACACGATCACAGATAAAATCCACATGGTTCCCCTAAGGCACCAACTTAGACGCCACTTATGTGATATCAACAATTATCATCTTGCATCGGATACTCATATCACATGCACATCACTAGGACCATCACATGCCACTCTAGATGGACCCATCGACTTGACTCATGCTGTCTTTCAAGATTCGCAAGACCCAATGGATACAGAAGACAGTGAAGCAAGTGAAGCCTTAGCCAGTGTTGTCCCTGATTCACCAGAAGAACGTGGACCTTGGTACCAAGGCTTTTATGGAGACATTGATTTGAACAGTTCAGACTACAGAAATTATAATTTGTCCACATCTCCATAAAGAAACAACCCGTGAATCAACCTTATTCTATGGATTGAGTTTGAGAAATGACTCTATCCATTTTTGAATCAAGGTGCTCTAACGTCTTATTTTGAGTTATAGCATTCTTTGTCTGCCAGTTTAAGACTTCTTCTACCAGGGTGATAGGAGCAGGTTGGCCTTCAGCAGTCATCTTGGTGGACTGAATAAAAGGTCTAGTGGAGATTTGTTTCATAAATGTGGATTAATTGATTTTTGGATAAAAAAAATGCAATCCAAAAATTTGCAATAATGATTTTATTTTTTAATTAGTTTTTATCTTAACGTATATTGTATGTTAATTTACTTGTTATATAAATTTATAATTTAATTTTTTACATAATTTTTTTAAGTTTTCATATATAATATAATATTATCATAATATATTATTTTTAATAGTCAATTAAAATTAATTATTTATAAGCATAATTATATTTTATTTCTAATTAAAGTTGATTAAAAAATTATTAAAAAACAAAATTAATAATTTATATTACTTTAATCAATTAAAAATATTATAAATAAAACATATGAAATAAAATTTTTAATATATATTACTTTAGTGATTAAAACATTACAAATAAAACATGAGAATATGAATATTTTTATTTTATAAATTAAAATTTATTATTTACTAAATGTTATTTTCAAAACAGTTTTAATTTTTTAAAATTTTTTAATAAAGTTATTATAGTCCATTTAGAATAGAGATTGTAAAAAAAAAAAATGTGTTTTACTGCTTGATTTTATCTAATGCAATAAGAATTTTAGAACTAATAATTTTTTATAAATACATTTTAATATGGTATTTTTATAAACAATAAAAATAATGAAGAGTGTTTTTGAAAATTCTAATGTTCCCCCTTTCCAATTTTTAATTTTTTTCAACTTTTTGGAGTTATAGCCAATTCTTTATTTTTTTGAAAATTTTAGTTTGATTTTAAAAATTTATTATTTTTAGTTAGTAGTTAAAAAAGAAATAAATCGATGGTCAAAATTACGATATATCAATTGATTAGAAAAGAAACCAACAATCAAAATTATATCTGGTTAGCTGATTTAAATTACTTTTGACTATAGGTTAAAATAAACTTTTAAAACTATGTTAAAATTACAAAAAAAAAAAAACTAGCTATAATTATAAAAATTTTTAAAAAATAAATTTTAATATTAAGCCATTAAATTAATTGCGCATTATTATTTACTATTAATAGAATTGTTTGAGCTAGGATTTTTATTTAAATAAATATTTTTTGAAATAAGATTTATAATAAGATTAAGATTTTAATATGTTAATTATTATTTATTGTAAAATAAAAAATTATAAAAATAATTTGATCAGTTCTTAAATTCTCTCATTCTTATTTTTATATTTATTAATTAATATCATAAAAGAATATAAGAGTATGAGTAAAAAAATTAGGTTAACAATTGAATAAATTTTTGAAATTTATTTATTTTTATATATATAATTCTATGTAAAGTAAATTAAAAAATTAAAAAAATTAAAATATTTAAAATAAAAAAGTATTTATGGTAAGTATAACGATGAACACAAACACATATATAAGTGAATGTATAAGTATGCTAGAAAATATAAAAAAATAGAAATTATAAAAATAATAAATACTCGACCCGATTGCAGTTGGTCCAGCTAGAAAAATGAAAAAAAGGCTGGTTCAATCACCTACACAAACACATATATTTATCAATTGACTGACTAAAAATAATTAAATACAACCGAAGCAAGAATAATAAATCCTATGGATTGCTAAATTTTCGATAGAGTTTTCTTTGTAACTAGACCTAATCCCTACAAAGTAAAAGAAACACGAGTAATAGCAACAACACAAATTGACCTCAAGCTCGCCATACATATCATATTGCCCATCTAGTGCCTACTGGAACACTAATCTACATCCATTGATCCAAGTTCTAACTCAGGTCTCTATCTCATACATCCATTGATCCAAGTTCTAACTCAGGTCTCTATCTCCTCTATAATCCAAATAATTATTAAATGTCCATAAAAAATTTCAAAAGTATTCTTAGAGGTCCTTTAGATCATCCTAAGTCCTTACAATTTATTTTAATTATTTTCAACCTACCAAGAATATTTTATTAATTAAATTTGCAAGCATAACAAATAGATAAAACACTAAGTTGGTGTTCAGGCTTACCAATGCTGATTTTGACACTTGGAATGCATTTGGAGCATCTGAAAATGCTATGAATGACTGTAAACATAACCACTTTCTAGGAGAGTCCATTAGGCATTAAGACTAGGTTAAAAACTCGATCCACAGCACCAATGAGCTATCGCCAATTTGAATACACTTTCGGAATGCCCATGAGCTACTGGATATAGGTCTAATGACAAGTTAGTCAAAACTCCTCTCTGGTTGCCCAATGTTTGCCAATATAGTTTAGGTAGTACGTTAAGCATCTTCTTCATCTGATGTCCAATCAATGCGTTGTTGGTGTCATTTCGAGGCTTGTGGAATGTATATGAAGATTACAAGATCCAATCGTCCATTCCAACCACCAGTTGGCTGAGAATGCCTTTAAAGCTTTGAAAAACCCATTTTCTCTCTCCTTGCTAGTGCTGAAAATAGCCACAAAATCTGGCATGGTTAGTCCCATTTGAAAGTTCTTTTCACCAGTGTAACACCCATCATTTTCTAACTTTGAAATTCCTATCGTCATTGGAAAATCCTTGTGAAATTGAGATTTTCATAGACAGGGAAGTGGTGAACCATATATATATATATATATATATATATATATATATATATGAAATTAATGTGTTAAGAGTATAGGTTATATGTGAATTTTGTTAAGAAAAGAAATCAAGGTATCCTTGTGGGCAGAAAGAACTTCGGCAGCCGAAGGTTAGACTTTTGACAGCTGAAGTCCCTTTTTATTATTCAAATGTCTTTTTGGACAAAATAGACTTTGGGAGCTGAAAGCTGGGCTTTCAGCAACCAAAAATCCCCTCGACAGTAGGGTATAAATAGCTCACTTAATTTCATCTTTAAAAGAAAATTAGTTTTTTTCTCTCTCCCTTAGCCGTTTTTGCATGCAAAGGGTTTAAGTTAAAATCCTTTTGGGCAATTGCATGTTTTAGATACCTTTATGCTTGGATTTTCTTTGGGAAAGTGAAGTGAGAGTGGGTTGAAGCTTGGTCTATCAATCCTCTTAATTCATGTTTAAGGGAAAAGAGGTAAATGTCCTTGTCTTTTGACCTTCTAGATGGTTTTCAAGTATGTTTTATGAGATAGGTTGTTTTATGTGAAGTGCATATAGAGTTTGAGCTCGATTTCTTTTTGTGGAGGTTAGAAAAGTTGTTACATGTAGGGGTTTTTGATGATTGTGGCATGCTAGTTCTTGTTGTTGTTTCTTGATAAAAGACTAGAATGTTTAGAAGTATGAACTGGATAAATTTCTTATTGTTTTAAAATAGTGCATTTAAGTTGATTTATTTTGTTCCTTGAATTGTTAATGTGATGTTTGAAGTTAAATAGTTACTTGAATTTAGGTTCATGTTGGTTGCATGTGTAACTTAAGCTTGAATTCAAGTTGTTTTAGGCCTTAATTACGTGTGTGGGATGTTTAGATCACGTTTTGGGAGCTTGGACTGTGTTTTGGTTTTATGGGAAGTGAGATTCTATAGGTTTTCGACTTAGAGATTCTAGAAATTACCAGGTTCAATTGTTGAAAACCATTAGTTTGATAGCCGAAGTATGCAGCTTTTCAAAAAAAAAAAAAAAATCCAAGTTTGACAGCTAAAGTGCAAGATTTCGGCAGCCACAGTCACTTGGACAAAAAGGGAAAATAAGGCTTAAGACTTTGGCAGCTAAATTCTAAGACTTCGACAGCTAAATTCTAAGACTTCGACAGTTGTAGTAGCTACTGCCTGAAAAGGGTAGCTGATATTCAAGACTTCGACAGCTGAAGTCCTTTATTTTGGCAACTGAAGTTAGTTCTACTAGCCTTATTTTTTTTTTTTTTTATTGTTTTGAGGCTCCAAAACCTATTTTTATGATCCAAAAGGACCTAGATGATATACATTAAAGGTCCATTATATGTTTTTAGGAAGTCTAGGTTGTAGAATTGATGTGTTTGTTATTTCACCACTTGATCAAAGTTTGTGATCAAGGTTCAAGGAAATGGGGCTCTGAGTTAGTTTGATGTCAGCGCGTCCTAGGAAACACACAGGAAGTCAAGTCTACCTACCAGACCTAGGGGGTAAGATTAAATGAATAAGTAGAAGTATAAACTGCTTAAATTAATTTCAAATGCCTTTTTAATTACCTTAATTTCTGCTTTAAGCATAACCATGCATCACGAAATGCATTGATATTAGGGTGTAATGTATTAGAACCATACTTGATGTAATTGCATATATGTTTATGATGTAAGGTAGATTATGGATGATTAAATGGAAGTTTCCTTTAGTACCTCTTACATAGCATTGATGATACAAGCTTATGTTTTCAAGATTTTTAAGGTTAGTGATGCTTTGTCGTTTCCGCAACTGTTTATTGTGAATCTTGTTCTTTTTTCTTTTTTTTTTTTGCATAATCATCTTAGAACAAAAAATGAGATTAGATTTCTCTCTCTCTCTTGTATTTGTGTAAGTAGTATTAAACAATGAATAGTATGTTATGTGCATCATTATGCAAGTTAAGTTAATCAAAAAAAAAAAAATGTTTAGGTGTATAGTTTCTGAGTTTGGGCTTAAAGATAAAGATGCGCTGAAGATTATAAATTTCTGGTGAGTTGTTCATCTTCCAATGTCACTGCTCCATTACATGTTCAGTTACCAGTTATAAGAAGGGTAGATTGAATGAATGCTAATAGGGCTTTGTAGGACTTCTCATGTATTTTGTATATTGTACATCTTAGGACTGTTCAAGTGGAAACTTTGCAATTTAACTGTGATATTGGTACTTATCAAGTGTCAACTTGAATTATCTTTACACTTATCATCTTTATTGGAGCATTTGCTTTGTCAAACATCAAATTTTGTGCCAAAAATGAGAGAGAAATTGACGAGCATCTTTATGTGGATGTTCATAAATGCACTAGTTGAAGATAAATTGATTAATTTTATGCAATATTTGCTCTTCAAAATCACAAAGGCCTGATTGCCTTTATGGTCGGCATTAGGTTGTTCTACACAGTAAGCCTAATTTGTAGCATTAATGTGTTATATTGTATAAATATGTGAATATGCAATGCTTGTAAAAAAAAAAGAAAGTATCGAATCATATATAAGTACGGTTTGGCAACTGGGAAATACAAAAAACCAGAGAGTTTCAGACATAAACAATGATGTCAATCTAGCTATATTTTTATAAGAAGTTGATCTAAATTTTTGTGATGATAAAATATAATAATTTTATAACCTATCCAATTATTAAATTCACTTAAGTTTAGTAATTATGATTATTAAAATAAAAACAAAATAAAAATTTAAAGATTTTACCAATACAAACCGAAGTTCAATGGTCAAATTGAAATTGATGGAAGCTTCAACGAGTAAGACGAATTTAGATAGTATATAATTAGGTTTGAGATAAGTTTAAAAAATAATACATTATAAAGTTTGAGTGTTACATATTTGATATCATTATCCAAATTTGTTTATATAAATGGTTAATTAATATAAAGTGTATGTTTTTTATAATAATATTTATAATTTTTTTTATATTATATTTTCAATAAATAAAATTTAAATATTTTATTTAGTCATTAAATTTTTAAAATATAAATTTTTAATAAAAATATTGTTTTATATCTATTAGTAAAAATGGGCTAGGATATTTTTTAAAAAATAATAATTAAATTTAGAATGGATTTGAGTAATTGATGATAAATTTTAATCGGGTTTGGGACAGGTTCAAATATTGAGAATATTATTTGAGTTCAGACTCAGGTAAAATAATTTTCGTTGGCATACAAAATTTTCCTTGAGGGACCAATACAGTGACAGAGCTACATGTGTGTTCTTAAATGTAACCAATTGATGCACCCAACCTTGTAAAATTTTTTTAAATATATATAATTTCTAAAATATTTTAAATATTTGTAAATAAATTTTGATTGAAATTAGTAAAAAATATAAAGATCAAATTTATATTTGGAATTAATATATATAAAAAGAGTTCAAGTAATTATATAATTTATTTTTTAAAAAAATTATATAATTTATTTATAAAATTTTACTTTTAATATTTTTAAATGATATATAAAAATTTGAGATATATATATATAAATAAAAATATTTGCTTTTAAATTCTATTAATTAGCAAGAAGAAAAATATTCTTAATTTACAATCATCATTTTAATATTTTTTGAATGTAAATTATCCTGATTATTAAAATTAATTTATTGAAATTAATTTTTTTATTCATAATTATTTCAAATTTTAATTGTGATTAAAAATTATATATATACACACACATACACTTAAAATTGACTAACTAAATCAATGACTCTACTGAATTAAATTTCTAGTTTCACCACTGAGTTAATGTTAAATATAAAATTAATTTAAAAATAATTAATTATACTCATTGTTTGTGTATTTTTTAAGAATCAATGTTATATATTTAAACAAATATCATAATAGAGTATAACTAAACTAAAATAATTTTTTGAGGGTGCCAATGTTATAAAAATTTATTAAATATATGATAAATAAAAATTCAAATATCTTATATTATTTATATTGTAATAAAAATTATTTGAGGAGGGGCCAACAATTAAAATAAAATAAAATTTTAAGCACACATATTAGCATATATGCGTACACCCACTAGCCCTCCTTCCCCCACCTCGGCCCATTGCCATTCTTAGGCCAAGTTAAATCTATATACAACTGAACTTATAAGGGAGGAATTTTAAACAACGTTACTTGCAAGGAAGTTGTTTTACTGTATCTTGTTGAATGCTATTGCTACTAATTTAGTTTTTCTTTTTGTGTTGATGTCTTAATAAAGTGGCTAATTAGCTAGATTTAGGTAAGGCATACCTGAATACATGATACAAATTAAAGTTTAATGGCTATTAAAATTGATAATACTCAAATTGTATGACAATTTGTTTAAGCATAGTATCAATTTATTTGCACAACATATTGAGTGAAAAAAAAACAAAAACAAGATGACAACGAAGAAAGGTTAAGAAAGATATATTTGCATCGATCACAACTAGAATTTAATAGTACTCAAATTGTATCACAATTTGTTTCAGTATAGCATCAATTATTAGCACAACACATGGAAGGAAAAAAAAAAAAAAAAAAAACCAAGATAACAACGGAGAATTGTTAAGAAAGATACATTTACATATATCACAACCAGAAGAGTGGACATTTATTCAATATGACTTTCTCTTGAAACGATAAGCACCTGTGGTTCAAGTCAAGTAAAAAAAAAAGTTGGTCATGTTACCATTAATCGAAAAGAATTTTCAAGGGAGTATGAAACAATACTATAACGTTCAGTGGCGAAGCTAAAAAAGATTTTTTTGAGAGGGCTAATGTAAGGGCAGGGCTACATGCTGTTAAGTGTGGTCAATTGATTAACTTTATAAAAATATTTTAAAATATATAATATATAAAATATTTTAAATGATTTTCTGTAACACCCCTAATTTTAAATGTATTATTTTTGGGTAATTATTGATATTTTATTTTATTTGAATTTTAGGAAATTATTTGAAATTTTTCGGATTTTCGAAATCGGATTTGATTTTCTGAAAATATAAAACTTTGATGATTTTTAAAAATTAATTTAAAGACTACGTGGCAAAACTAAAAATATATTTGGAGTCTACAAATTTTTCTGAGTTTTCTAGAATTTTTTCGAAATTTTTGGGCCTCGTTTTCGTTCCCAAGACAGAGTAAAAAATTTAAAATTTTGTATCTTGAATTGAACCGGCCGAATCGAACCGGACCGGATCGGACCGGCCGAATTGGGCCGTCTCCTTTTTCTTTTTCTTCTCCTCTCCCGCGCGCATTCTCCTTCCTCTCTCTCTCTCTCGCGTTTTCTCTCTCCTCCCACCTCCCCTCACCGGCCAGCCGCCTCCCCAGCCACCACGGCGCCCTCAAAGAACTCACCACGGCCGCACTGAACGCAGAACGTCGCTGGCAAGCGACGCGACTAGCGCGCACGACCCTTGGTCTTCCCGGCCGATCCGGCTACCAATCCCTGCCGATCCGGCCACCAATCGGGCCAGGTCTTATGTTAAACACCATCTACACCTCGAGAGCTTTTCATAGACACCAAGAACACCAAAATCCATTTATCGGTTTATCCAATTTTTGTCCGGGAAGTTTTAGCCCATTTTGACTTTTGGGCTAGATTTCTCGCAAACCGTAAACCCCACGAGAAAACCGAGAGTACCAGAGCGCTCCACTCGTCGAGAGCTTCGCGAAAATATAAATTTCAAAATTTTTCGACATCGTTTTTCGGTGGGTCCCATGGAATTTCGTAGTGTTTTTCCGAGCATTAAATGAGCTTAGAAAATTCCGTAAAAATTTTATACTAACCCCCGTGTTGTGGGCTTCGTGTAGGTATCTTCAATTCGAGGAAATTCGACAGTTGTCCGGGTCTGTGAATTTCCGGCCACACAGACTGGCCACCGAAAAGGTCTCCGAATTGGATCGAGATTTTGGCTACTCCACCATTGTCAGACGTCCCGAGCGCGTCCTCGGAGTCGGAATCGGCAAAGGTAAACCCGAACCTTGCTTTTTCCGTAATTTTCTAGTGCTTAAATGGGATTAAAAATCCATAAAATATTCGTGGTAGCTCAGAAAATTATGATTCTTTTTGCAATAGCCTAGTAATATTGCTAAGGACCGCGGGGCAAAGTTTTAGAATTTTTAGAGCTTATTTGGGTGGTTTTTACAAAAAGGGTCAATTATAAGGACTAAACTGTAATTTTATATATTGTGATTGATGATGGTTTGGATGGGCCCAGGAGGGGCTGTGTGATATGATTGAGTTGTGGGTGTATGGTTGGTGGATATAGAGTGTGTTTTAAACCCATTTGCAGGTTAGGTAGGTCCTCGGTATAGGGGAGACTCTGCCGGATTTTCGGCATGAATTAGGACGTATTTGGTCTTTTCTTAGTTTGTATTAGGTCAAATTTATTAAATGATTGTAATAAAATTGTCAGGTGAGCCGAGACAGCCTTCTTCCTCCGCCCAGCCGCCACAGTGACTGCTGTCAAGTTTGTGAGTAAAATATTAATTTTAATTGTAATTTCACTATTATTATATGTTCAAGCATGCCCATGCATCACTTATATGTATAGATCTATGTAGTTAAACTCTAGGCACGTTTTATGCTGCATTCACAACTGTTAAAGTGCCTTGGATGTTGTTGTGGTAATTTGGAGCAGTGTGCGTGCGTTGGCGTGCGTGTGATGTGGTGTTGGCTATGGATAGGACGGGTAGACACGGCTTGAGATCTTCGCTGGGACCTGGTCCTTCGGGGTAGTCACGGCTTGAGATCTTCGCTGGGACCCGGTCCTTCGGGGTAGTCACGGCTTGAATTCTTCGCTGGGGCCCCGATTTGGTTTATTAAGCGAAAGTCCGACTGAGTTCTTCGCTGGCACAGGTTGGATTTAAGAGAGCTGTATAGGGGATCAGCTTCCATATATTATTATTGATATTACTGGGTGTGTGAGTGCTCCAAATTACCCTTTTTGCTGTTATGATGTGAAAATATTGTTGATGTTGCATTTCACTCTACATGGTGCATTAGTTTTAGATAGTTATAGAGATTATGGTTAAAATTGATATTTTACTCTCTGAGTCGAACGCTCACTCTTGTTTAATATTTTTCCAGGCCACTGGAGGATATTTTTGAGGTTAACCTGCTTTTCTCCCTCGCAGGTCATTTATTAATTTTTGTATAAACCTGTTAACTCTTAGAATTTCTGTATGTGTTAGAAATATTTATTTGAATTGGGTCTGTAATATAAAATGCTATTTTGGGCCTGTAAACTTATTATTTTATGCATGTTGATGGACTGGATGAGGGAGCTGAGCTCCCATTTATTTTATGTTGTTATGAGTATGTGGAGGGTGAGCTGAGCTCCCCAATTGATTATATATTATGTTTACAGGTCGAGTGAGTCAAAAACTCTCCGTTAAAAGGTCCATTTTATGGCCGAACTCTGTCCGATTGATTTCTTGAAATTGGGCCCAAATGGGCCTTAGAGTTGGGTTAAAGAATAGTTAGGCTTACTATGGGCCTTGGGGGCTTTAGGCTGGCCCAGGTCCTAATGCCGGTCCGGCCCATAAGTTGGGTCGTGACAAATGTGGTATCAGAGCTTAGGCTCCAGATTCATAGGGAATAATTGTCTAAAGTGTTGGGAAGAGTCTACTAGGAGTCACATGCGGAAAATAGGGTCCACATTCGTCTTGCATTGTCATCTTTGCTTCTAGTTTCTGCTTCATATAATTATGTATAAATGTGAGTCTATAGAGCTGTGTAACATGCTGTTTTGAATTTTGTGGGCTAATGCTGCTGAATTTCAGGAAAATGCGTAGAAGCAGGAGAGCTGCCACTGCACCAAAACCAGATGTGCCTGACGAGGTGTCGGCACAGGATGAGGCCCCTGCCCCGAGGAGGCGGGGTAGGAGGCCTAGAGCTGCTCAAGTAGAAGAGCAGCTGCCACCAGTTCAGGATTAGTTTTTAATGGCACAGGGTCCCATGGACCCAATGGCAGCTACTCTAGCTGGGTTACAGAGAACCATCGATGTGATGGCGCAGTATATGGTCCACCCTCCACAGCAGCAGCAGTCCATCGCACCAAGAGGGGAACCTTACAAACATATAATCAATTTCAAAAAGTTGGTGCTTGGTACTTATGATGTTTCAGACGATGCATATCGATTTTTGGATTCCTACAGACAGGCAGGAACAGAGTTGCAGTTGAATGATAGAAGACTTATAGAGTATATACAGCATGTCATGGGGCCTATGCCTAGACAATGGATGAATGACTACATATTACCTCGGATAGGAGGGTTTGCCGTGGACTCAGTTTGTGGAACTGTTCATCAACCGGTTTGTACCAGAGAGTTTCAAAGATCAAAAGCAGTGGGCCTTTGAGGCCTTAAGATAGAATGGCAGGTCTGTAAATGAATATGCTACAGAATTTCTGGAACTGAGCAGGTATGCCCCTACAGCAGTAGCTACAGAAACTATGAAGGTGAAGAGGTTCCTAAAGGGGCTGGACAGGAGGTATGTAAACCTGGCCATGATGTCTAATTAGTCTTTTGATGTGGTGGTTGATCGAGCCAGACAGATTGAGATTAGCTATGCTGTGGATGACAGCGGAAGGGCAAAGAAAAATAGAGCAGAGGGTTCTTTAGGTGTTCCCCACATGGGTACTACGAATAGTGGTGGCCAAACTAATTATAGAGGAAGAAGTAGGAATAAGAGGAGTGGTTTTAGACACAAATCTCGAGGATTCAGACCAGGGTACGGATCCAGTAGTGGTCATAGTTCGGGATACAACAGTTCTGGCTCTGGTTCAGGATCCTCCTTGGCACCTTGTGCACAGTGTGGAAGAGGACATTTAGGACCTTGTATGATGGGTTCAGGAGTATGCTTCAGGTGTGGCCAACTAGGTCACTTTGCTAGGGAATGCCCCGTGTTCAGCGAGCCACAGATGGGGTCACAGGGTTCTGTTGCAAATGTTCCTCGTCAGTTGTATCCTGGTGCTTCCAAAGATGGCAGTGGGCCCATGGCCAACAGGCCGAGGACAAGGGGGACGTGGATTTGGAGGCGATCAGAGGTAGAAGTCGAGATCGTGGTTCTGCCACTCAGGGTAGGGGTCAAGCTCAGGTTTTCACCCTGACCCACCAGGATGCTCAGGCTTCCAATGCAGTTGTGGCAGGTATTCTTGTAATCTGTTCCTATGAGGCTCGTGTTTTGATAGATCCGGGTGCTACGCACTCATTTGTCTCCCCTGTGTTTGCCATGAGGTTGGGTAGAAACCTTACAACTTTAGAATGCCCTTTGTCTGTAGCTACCCCGCTTAGTGACAACATAGATGTAGATATGGTTTTTCCGGGTAGCCCAGTAGTAGTGGATGGAAAGATCCTCCCAGCAGATTTGGTTCCTCTACCAGTAATAGATTTCGATGTAATTCTGGGAATGGATTGGTTGGCAACTCATTATGCCACTTTAGACTGCAGGAACAAAAAGGTGTATTTCCACATACCTGGTGTGAAAGAGTTTAGCTTTGACGGTGACAGGAGCGTGGCTCCATATAATTTGGTGTCAGCAATTAGTGCTAGAAAAATGTTGAGGCGTGGATGTCAAGGGTATTTGGCATTGGTGAGAGATACATCTGTAGAAGGTGTCAACATGGAAAATGTTCCTGTTGTCAGAGAATTCATGGATGTCTTCCCTGAGCAGCTTCCAGGGTTGCCACCAGGAAGGGAAATAGAGTTTTGCATTGATGTTGTGCTGGGTACAAACCCCATATCAATGCCACCTTACAGGATGGCACCAGCAGAATTGAAAGAGTTAAAGGAGCAACTACAGGAGCTTTTGGACAAGGGTTTCATACGTCCGAGCATTTTACCCTGGGGCACTCCTGTTCTATTTGTGAGAAAGAAAGATGGGTCATTGAGGTTGTGTATTGACTATAGACAGCTGAACAAGGTGACTGTGAAGAACAAGTATCCACTTCCTCGGATCGATGATCTATTTGATCAGCTTCAAAGGGCTAGATTCTTTTCCAAGATAGACCTGCGATCAGGCTACCATCAGTTGAGAATCAGGTATGAGGATATGTCCAAAACAGCATTCAGGACAAGATATGGTCATTTTGAGTTCTTGGTGATGTCTTTTGGACTCACTAATGCACCAACAGCCTTCATAGACCTGATGAATAGGGTGTTCAGGCCATTCTTGGACCGTTTTGTCATCATATTCATAGATGACATTTTGGTATACTCTCGGACTGAGGAAGAACACGTGTGGCACTTGAGGATGGTGTTGCAGACTTTGAGGGAGCACCAGCTATATGCCAAATTTTCAAAATGTGAATTTTGGCTAGAAAGCATCTCATTCTTGGTACACGTTGTTTCTAGTGAAGGTATTCAAGTGGATCCCAAGAAAATTGAAGCTGTAACTGATTGGCTTAGGCCTATAATAGTCACTGAGATGCGAAGTTTTCTGGGCCTAGCTGGCTACTATAGGCATTTTGTGCAGGATTTTTCCAGAATAGCAGCTCCCCTAACTAAGTTGACTTGGAAGAATGTTCCATTCATTTGGACAGATGACTGTGAAGAGAGTTTCCAGAAGCTTAAGGAGTGTCTAACCACTGCCCCTGTGTTGACACTACTTATGAGTGGTGAAGGATACACCGTGTATTGTGACGCCTCCAGAGTTGGCTTAGGGTGTGTTTTGATGCAGAATGGAAAAGTAGTGGCTTATGCTTCAAGGTAGCTGAAGAGGCATGAGCAGAACTACCCCACCCATGATTTGGAAATGGCGGCTGTAGTCTTTGCACTAAAAATCTGAAGACACTACCTGTATGGTGAAGTGTGCGAGATATACACCAACCACAAGAGTTTGAAGTACATCTTCCAACAGAGGGATTTAAACTTGAGACAGAGGAGATGGATTGAGCTTTTAAAGGACTATGATTGCACCATCCAGTACCACCCTGGGAAGGCCAATGTAGTAGCAGATGCTTTGAGCAGAAAATCTTCTGGCAGCTTGGCGTACATATCAGCGGAGAAGAGACCGTTGATTCAGGAAGTACATGAGTTGATGGATCAAGGTTTAATCCTAGATCTTTCAGATGAGGGGGTATTGTTGGCTCATTTTTTTGTGAGGCCAGACTTGCGAGACAGAGTTAGAGTTTCCCAGCACAGATACCAACAATTGATGAAGATCATAGAAAGAGTATAGCAGGGTCAAGGTGGAGAGTTTGGATTTGCCAATGATAGCGCCCTAATGCAAGGTTCTAGGATAAGTGTGCCCGATGTGGACAATCTCAGAAATGAAATCATGCGAGAGGCACACTATACACTGTACAATGTCCACCCAGGCTCCACCAAGATGTGAAAGATAGCTATTGGTGGAATGGCATGAAGAGAGACATAGCAGACTTTGTGTCCAAGTGCTTGACTTGTCAGAAAGTGAAGTTTGAATACCAGAGACCGTCAGGGAAGCTGCAAGAGCTCCCTATCCCAGAATGGAAGTGGGAAATGATTACCATGGATTTTGTGACTGGGTTGCCCCGTACCACACGAGGATATGATTCGATATGGGTAATTGTAGACCGCCTAAATAAATTAGCTCATTTCTTGCCTATGAAGACTACATATTCTATGGCACAGTACACTCGACTCTACATTCAAGAAATAGTCAGATTGCATGGAGTTCCGGCTTCCATAATATCAGACAGAGAGCCCCAGTTCACTTCTTAGTTTTGGAGGAAATTGCAGGAGGCACTTGGCACACAGTTGAACTTTAGTACTGCTTTCCACCCTCAGAGAGACGGACAGTCCGAAAGGACAATCCAAACACTGGAAGACATGCTTCGCATGAGTGTTTTGGATTTTGGAGGTCAATGGGATGATCAGCTAGCTTTGGTAGAGTTTGCCTACAACAACAGTTACCATTCCAGCATAGGGATGGCACCCTATGAGGCACTATATGGAAGAAAGTGTAGGTATCCTCTGTGTTGGACGGAAATGGGGGAAGCGAAGGTGCATGATGTAGACCTAGTGCAGTACACTTCAGAGATGGTTCCTTTAATCAGGGAACGATTGAAAACAGCTTTTAGTAGGCAGAAGAGTTATGCAGACCCCAGACGGAGGGATGTGGAGTTTGCAGTAGGCGATTACGTATTTCTGAAGGTTTCTCCTATGAAGGGAGTCATGAGATTTGGAAAGAAGGGCAAATTGGCGCCTCGGTATATTGGACCTTTTGAGGTTACTGATAGAGTTGGAGCAGTTGCCTACCGGTTGGAGCTACCACCCAACCTTTCTCATGTTCATCCTGTTTTTCACATCTCCATGCTCATTAAATATATTCCTGATCATTATCATGTTCTACAACTGGATGTAATAGAGCTGAAAGAAAAATTGACGCTTGAGGAGCAACTCAGTAGCCATAGTGGATTACCAAGTGTGTCACACCCTACTCCTCAGAAGATGCAACATGATCCCGTAGTACACCTAATGAATTACCGCATTTCGCCTACCAATAACCCATTAGATATACTACAAGGGATTTTAAAACAATTTTCGTGAAATTTAAATAATCGATTAAAATCTAGTGTTATAAAATTTTTTTCAAAATTTCGGCAAAGTGCCGGCTGTATTTTGAGAAAACAATTCTTCAATCCTGCAAAAGAAAATGCTCCCAATATGTTTTCTCAAATACAACTTCAATAACTTCATTTCAATTCACAATTCAATTCTCAATAAACAATCAATTCATTTTCAAACTACTCTCATCATAAAGAAACATTTCATTGATTACAAGATTCAAAATTAATATTACAAAACTATTCAGATAAATAAAATCCCAAACTTACATTTACAATAATTTACATTTAATTACATACCAAAATATTTTACAAGAGTTTTTATACAACTGCTCAAATAATTTACATACATATTATTACATGCATACATCAAAACCTATATACATGGGTATACCTATGATATACCTGGAGCTGATCTGAATATGTCTTCAAAGAAAATTACTCACTGCTCTATGCTCTTTTTACCTGCGACAGCATACAAAGCTATCGCTGAGTGGTGAACTCAGTAGTGCACAACTATAATTTAAAACATAGTACAATATACATTGACAAAATTTACAGTAAATAATTTGGAAATCTGAATACTCATCAAATTCTAAAACTCAAAATATTCATTGCCAATAATGTGCATCATTTGTATAAAATGACTTCGATCATGAAATTCAATTTATCAAATCATAACTGACTATTTAGGTAATCCCAACAAAATCAATCATGCATAAATCATAATTGAAATCACAATTCTTTACCATTCAAAGCCATTCTGTATCTCAAAAACCATGCTGTATCTCAAAAATCATTCTTTATCTCACTAACTATGCAAGACTAATCCGAAAGGGCCATATTCGATGTGATTCTAACTCCCTATGGTCGGGGAGGTCGAATCAGATTCTAACTCCCTATGGTCGGGGAGGTCGAATCAGATTCTAACTCCCTATGGTCGGGGAGGTCGAATCATCGTGCACAGTACCATCACAATAATGAATCTTCCGCAAGGGCCATAACGATAAAATAAACTTAGATCTAACCTCAAATCAGAGGAAAATCTAAGCCTGTGCACGTACCATGGTAATCAAAACACAACTAACTCCATTGTTTTCTCAACAAATGAGAGAGACGGGTAATAACCTAGTCAAGCATCTATAGTGAGATACAAAACAATATCACAATCCTTTTAGTGAGCATAAATCACAATATAATTCGATTCAAAGTCAATTCCAATATCCAATAATTTTTATGCTCATCACAATTCAAATCATAAATTTGCATTTTTCCATGAAAAGTACCATCACAATTCAAAACATGTTCTATCACAATTTTCCAAAACATAATTTATTCAATCCATGATAATGCTTAATACTCATGGAAATACCATTTTACAAAGCTAAATTCATACATACTATAACAATTTCAATAATCACTGAATTAAATCCAATGCTTGTTAAACATAATACATAAGAAAAATATGTCACTTAATCATATGAAATATTTAAAACAAAATCAGTTAAAAACTAGTTGTGCACAAACATCTGATAACTGTTTCCTGGTCTTGACTCAGTGTTTCCTTCCCTTTCCCTGAGTCTTTGCTAACTGAGAAACACAATTTGAAGGGTTTCAGTACTTAATTAAACTGTCTCTAACGATAATGCTTGATAAGTAATTCACTGAATTCATTTATTTGCTTAGTCAACCTAATATGTCGACCCTCGATATATTCTAGGTAATTTAGGTTTTAATGTTACTAACATGTCACATTCGATAGCCTTTTAGGGTTGGTACATGTTACCAAACTCATTTCCATGTATCTTGCATTTTCTTGCAATTTGCTAGATTCCGGGATACTAGTTTGATCTAGCCGGACGACCTAGTTCCCTCGGTTTTCGGGTTTCGATCAAAACTACAAACTTGTAGATCTATGTCTTATTGCACGCGGGGCAAAATTTTAGGTCATTCTGAGTTATGTAGACCAAGTTATGGTCATTTTACTATTGCTGGTCAAAATGCATCAAAATTGGTCACTTTAGGTCACTTTAGGTCATTTTAGGTTCGGCCAGTTTTTGGACCTGAATTTGTGCAAGCTGTTTGACTTGCTTATGGTCATTTCTGGGCTTTGGTGTCTTCATAAGACTTGTAGATATGGGTCTTAACTATTCATGGTCAAAATTTCAGGTCAATTGGACCTGTTTTGAGTGAGTTATGGCCTAAAAACTAACTGCTGCCCAAATGATCAATTTTCAGGCCTTATTAGCACTTAAGTCGGATTTGGTCATTTTTCAAGCTACCTTGCAAGCAGAATTTTGGCAAGTTTTCTTCATAAAAGTTGGCACATTTTGTGTCTAGTTTCACCTCCAATTGGTCTCATACCAATTGGAGCCACACACTTAAAGTTATAGGCCTAAAACTTAAACTGCCTTATTGCAATTCTTGCATACACATCAAGGATCACTTTTAACACTCACCAAACTCAACATTCAAACCAATTCTGGTTGTACCACAACCTAAACATAATTTACAACATATTATAGGTCATTTTGGCAGCTTACAATTACATTCAATGTGCACCAACAAGTACAGAATTTGTCCAACTCAATTTACAACAATTCAATCACCAATTCATGCCCATTTACATGCCTAACTTCACACCATCATACATGCACTCAAACTGCCATAACTCCTATCACAAATTAACATTATTATTCCATAAACCAAGCATGAATTCCAGCATTCTTCAAGAGTTAACAAACTGCCACAATGGTGCATTTACATTCCATTAATTTTCAAGCTTTAAATTTCATTTCACATTTACATATACTAAGTATAATCACCCAAATGATTTCCCATACACATAAATATTTAATCAACCTTTTAATCCACCATTTACAAGCAAGAGTAAACTATTTTCAAGGTGTTTCCATGGCTGCCAAAAGTACACATTCCCATTCAACATCAAACCTCAAAAATTTCTTCATAAATCAAACACCCATAACACCCTTACAAACTTTAACAAAGCAACAATCAAAAACTCAAACTTACCTATGGATGAGACTTCTCAAATATTCACTAAAACTTCTTGAAATTGCTATCAAACTCTTCCTTGTGATGTGGGGATAAAATTTGATGAAGCAACCTAGGTGTTTGGAGGTGAAATGAAGAGGATGATGAAGCTCCTTCAAATTTCGGCAATGGAGGTTTCTAAGGCTTTCATTTCGGCAATGGTGGTCTTCAAAGGTTGAAGATGAAGTTTTAGTGGAGCAATCTGCCCACTTAATACATATTATAATCCTTAGTGGCCCACTCACATAGAATCAATCATATTTTATGTTTAAATATGTTAATTACCTAATTTGAACCCCATTTTTGCTATTTATTTTAGGTACCCCTAATTTAATTTTTCATAACATTTTCTAAGTGTAATATTATTTATTTTTAATAGACATTTAGGTCAAAAGACAACTCGGGGTGTCAAATGGCCACAATGCCCCTGTTCGGGTTGCATTCCCGATTTTTCGGTAACACCGGATTTTGTCCGTTTTTCGATTTCTCACTTTTCTTTGTACTAATTATTTAATTTTCCTTTGATATTTCTAATGATATTTATACTTCAATAAATATTTATTTGAGTCCTAAAAATATTTTTCAGGGTTCCCCGTGGTCCAGAGCTAGTCAACGGTCTACGCCGTGACTTCCAGGTGCGGTCACCCATCGCTAGGGTTCTCGGCTCGCTTAACTTGGTTGCATTTCTTTACTATTATTTTTCCTTTGTTTTCTTGTATTTTCTTCTCTTGTATTTCATTATTTTATGTCTCCTCACTCATATTGAAGTGTAGTTCTAGGCATCCTAGCTGTCCGGACAACACTGGTCACCGAAACAGTAGAACGCACTACCGAACTTAGGGGTGTTACAAAGTGAGGCAGCTAAGATCAAAACAGATCCCTATGGTTAAGGTTTTGTAGAGGAGCCAGTCAGTGGAAGAGTATACCTGGGAGTCAGAACGGGACATGCGTAGCAAGTACTCTTATCTGTTCAATGTGTAATCCTGTACTTTATTCTACCTTGTGTAAAAATTCGAGGACGAATTTTCTGTAAGGGGGGAAGAATGTAACACCCCTAATTTTAAATGTATTATTTTTGGGTAATTATTGATATTTTATTTTATTTGAATTTTAGGAAATTATTTGAAATTTTTCTAATTTTCGAAATCGGATTTGATTTTCCAAAATATAAAACTTTGATGATTTTTAAAAATTAATTTAAAGACCACGTAGCAAAACTAAAAATATATTTGGAGTTTACAAATTTTTCTGAGTTTTCTAGAATTTTTTCAGAATTTTTGAGTCTCATTTTCGGTCCCAAGGCAGAGTAAAAATTTAAAATTTTGTATCTTGAATCGAACCGGCCGAATCGAACCCGACCGGATCTGACCGGCCGAATCGAGCCGGCTCCTTTTTCTTCTTCTTCTCCTCTCCCGCGCGCGTTCTCCTTCCCCTCTCTCTCTCTCTCTCTCTCTCTCTCTCTCTTTCGTTTTCTCTCTCCTCCCACCTCCCCTCGCCGGCCGACCGCCTCCCCAGCCACCCCAGCCTGCCGGCGCGCCTCCTCAGCCACCCCAGCTCGCCGGCCGCCCCCTGGAACGCCGGCAAACGTCGCGCGAAGCGACGTGAAGCGCCCGCGCGACCCTTCGTCTTCCTGGCCGATCCGGCCACCAATCGGGCCGGGTCTTGTGTCAAACACCATCTACACCTCGAGAGCTTTCCATAGACACTAAGAACACCAAAATTCATCGAGCAGTTTGTCCAATTTTTGTCCGGGAAGTTTTAGCCCATTTTGACTTTTGGGCTAGATTTCTCGCAAACCGTAAACCCCACGAGAAAACCGAGAGTACCAGAGCGCTCCACTCGTCGAGAGCTTCGCGGGAAAATAAATTTCAAAATTTTTCGACACCGTTTTTCGGTGGGTCCCACAGAACTTCATAGTGTTTTTTCGAGCATTAAATGAGCTTAGAAAATTCCGTAAAAATTTTATACTAACCCCCGTGTTGTGGGCTTCGTGTAGGTATCTTCAATTCGTGGAAATTCGACAGTTGTCCGGGTCTGTGAATTTCCGGCCAGACAGACAGGCCACCGAAAAGGTCTCTTAATTGGATCGAGATTTTGGCTACCCCACCATTGTCAAATGTCCCGAGCGTGTCCCCGGAGTCAGAATCGGCAAAGGTAAACCCGAACCTTGCTTTTTCCGTAATTTTCTAGTGCTTAAATAGGATTAAAAATCCATAAAATATTCGTGGTAGCTCAGAAAATTATGATTCTTTTTGCAATAGCCTAGTAATATTGCTAAGGACTGCGGGGCAAAGTTTTAGAATTTTTAGAGCTTATTTGGGTAGTTTTTGCAAAAAGGGTTAATTATAAGGACTAAACTGTAATTTTATATATTGTGATTGATGATGGTTTGGATGGGCCCAGGAGGGGCTGTGTGATATGATTGAGTTGTGAGTGTATGGTTGGTGGATATAGAAGTGTGTTTTAAACCCATTTGCAGGTTGGGTAGGTCCTAGGTATAGGGGAGACTCTGCCGGATTTTCGGCATGACTTAGGACGTATTTGGTCTTTTCTTAGTTTGTATTAGGTCAAATTTATTAAATGATTGTAATAAAATTGTCAAGTGAGCCGGGACAGCCTTCTTCCTCCGCCCAGCCGCCACAGTGACTGCTGTCAAGTCTGTGAGTAAAATATTAATTTTAATTGTAATTTCACTATTATTATATGTTCAAGCATGCCCATGCATCACTTATATGTATATATCTTTGTAGTTAAACTCTAGGCATGTTTTATGTTGCATTCACAACTGTTAAAGTGCCATGGATGTTGTTGTGATAATTTGGAAGCAGCGTATGCGTTGGCGTGCGTGTGATGTGGTGTTGGCTATGGATAGGACGGGTAGACACGGCTTGAGATCTTCACTGGGACCCGGTCCTTCGGGGTAGTCACGGCTTGAGTTCTTTGCTGGGGCCCCGATTTGGTTTATTAAGCGAAAGTCCTACTGAGTTCTTCACGCACAGTTGGATTTAAGAGAGTCAGATAGGGATCACCCTATATATTATGATTGATATTACTGGGTGTGTGAGTGCTCTAAATTACCCTTTTTGCTGTTATGATGTGAAAATATTATTGATGTTGCATTTTCACTCTACAGGGTGCATTAGTTTTAGATAGTTATAGAGATTATGGTTAAAATTGATATTTTACTCTCTGAGTCGAACGCTCACTCCTGTTCAATATTTTTCCAGGCCACTGGAGGATATTTTTGAGGTTAACCTGCTTTTCTCCCTCGCAGGTCGTTTATTAATTTTTGTATAAACCTGTTAACTCTTAGAATTTCCGCATGTGTTAGAAATATTTATTTGAATTGGGTTTGTAATATAAAATGCTATTTTGGGCCTGTAAACTTATTATTTTATGCATGTTGATGGACTGGATGAGGGAGCTGAGCTCCCATTTATTTTATGTTGTTATGAGTATGTGGAGGGTGAGCTGAGCTCCTCAATTGATTATATATTATGTTTACAGGTCGAGTGAGTCAAAAACTCCCCGTTGAAAGGTCCATTTTATGGTCGGACTCTGTCCGGTTGATTTCTTGAAATTGGACCCAAATTGGCCTTAGAGTTGGGTTAAGGAATAGTTAGGCTTACTACGGACCTCGGGGGCTTTAGGCTGGCCCAGGTCGTAGTGCCGATCCAGCCCATAGGTTGGGTCGTGACATTTTCGGTATATTTTTGTTAAAATTAATTAAAAAAAATAAAATGGGGCAATTTTATATTTTGAACTAATATATGTGAAAAGACTTCAAGTAACTATATAATTTATTTTCTGAAAAAGATTATATAATTTTTTAAATAATTTAAATGAAAATTTGATATATAAATAAAAGTATTTTATGTTTAAATTCTATAAGGTAGCATAGATAATAATATTCTCAATTTACAATCATCATTTTAATTATTTATTAAAATAATTATAAAATGTCTTGATTATTAAAATTTATTTTTTTTAAATTAATTATTTACAATTATTTGAAATTTTAATTGTTAAAAATTAATTATATAAATATATATATATATTGATTTAAATATAATTATTTAAATATACTTAAAATTTATGAATTAAATAAATAGCTCTACTAAATAAAATTTTTAACTCTGAGATATTGTTAAATGTAAAATTAATTTAAAAATAATTAATTATGCTTATTATTTTTATATTTTGAAGGAATTAATCTTATTTATTCAAAAAATATTATAATATATATAATTAAATTGATAAAAATTGAAAATGTCAATATTATAAAATTTATTAAATATATGATGAAAATAAAAAAAAATTAAATATTTCATATTATTCATAATATAATAAAATAACAAAAATTATCAGAGGGGTCAATAATTAAAATAAAATAATTTTTTTAAAGAATATACATATATGGGGGGCCATGGCCCCCTGGCCCCACTAACCCCCTTCCCTTTTGATAATGTTAAGTTATTTTGATAATTTTTATGCAATTCAAAATGAATTTTAGTCCCATGTTATCATGAGCCCATTAGATATCTATTATGTTGCGTCAAGAAAAAAAAAAGCCTATTGAAGGAAAATTATTAAATTATTAAATAAATTAATAAAATTAGAAATATATGATATAATTAAACAAAAATGCAAAAACTAAGATATATTTAATTATTAAGCTAAAAAAAAAATTTGGAAGTTAAGTCGTAGAATTACCTCTCAATCACCCTCCATCTGAATATTCAGAAAAGTTTTCTTTATCAAATGCAACTTGTTCATGACATCAGCCATATTCATTCGTTCCATTGGTGATTCCATTGAACATGCAACTCCAATTTCAAGCATTGAAACTAGGCATTGTCTCAGATTTGTTGTAACCTGGCTCAAGTTCTGATGGTGATTGGTTTCTTCTGCTTCCATGGTGGCATCATCATCACATTCTTCATTTGCTATTTCTTTAGGGAGAAGGGTTGGATCCACAATTTGTAAAAGTCTTTTTGGCAATGCTGCCTTTACAAAATTATGGAGATTTATTCCCTCTTTAAACATTTCATCAGTTGGTCTTCTTTCTGAGAACATCTCTAGCACAAGAATTCCATAACTATAAACATCTCCTTCTTTCGATGCTATGCCACTCATTCCATATTCTACATGTATGTAAAAGTAATCAAATTAATATGGCAATAATAAGTTCATCATTTGTTGACTAACAATAAATTAACAAACTGGGAAAACAGGTCTTGATTAGAGCAGGTATAGGTGAAAGTTAAATTTTATTGAGCATATAACTCCTCAGGGGGAATTTATATGGAACTGAATGTGGCTTGGAGATGGGATATAGAACGGTGGTCCTGAAAAACATATCAATTTTTGTTTATATGATAAAAGGGAAGAAGAAGATGCAGAATTAGAAGAAAAAGAAGAAAATAGAGGAAGATGCTTATATAGTTGTTAATTACCTGGAGCAACATAACCAACGGTTCCATTGATTCTAGTTGTGCTGATTTGACTCAGAGATAAATTGCTGTTGATTGAGAAGAGTTTTGCTAGACCAAAATCACTTACATGAGCAACCATTTCATCATCAAGAAGAACATTGCTGGGTTTCAGGTCACAATGAATGATAGGCTTTCCACAGAGGTCATGTAGATAATGCAATGCTGATGCTACATCAATGGCGATATTGAGTCTTTGAAGAAGGTTCAAGCTTCTTTTCTGATTTTCACCTTCTGCACATGGATGCAGCCACTTTTCTAGGCTTCCATTCCCCATATATTCAAAAATTAAAGCCTTGAATGCATTTGTTTTGTAATCTAAGCTGGAGCAACATGTTACGAGCTTAACAAGATTTCGATGCCTTATATTCCCCAGCGAATTGCATTCAGCCATGAAGCTCTTAATGGCACCCGTTTGCTCGAGGTTGAGGACCTTAACAGCTACTGGTGTTTGGACTTGAGGTAGAAATCCTTTATACACAGAGCTAAAGCCACCTGAACCAATTAAATTGCTACAAGAGAATCCATCCGTTCCTTGATAAAGGTCTTTATAAGATACCTTTAGAAGGTGGTTCATTTCTAAGGGTGCAACAGAAGGCTTGGTTCTTGATTTTCTCATCCAGCGAATGAGAAAAAAGATCAGAATCGAAAGCAGAGTTGGAACCACACAAACAATTGCAACCACTAGCTTAAGAGTGTGGGATTTCACTTTCTTCAAGATTTTAGTAGGGCATTTTGGTAAACCAAGTTCTGGGACACCACCGCAAAGCTTGTTATTCCCAATCAGTGATAATGCACTGGCATTAGTAAATACTCCTCTTTCTGGTACCTCTCCCTCAAGATCATTGAACGAAAGATTCAAGTATTGGAGATAAGGGATTTCTTGGAGATCTTTGGGAATTTGTCCTGACAAGTTGTTTCGCGAAAGATCTAAATATTGAAGGCCTTTAAGGGAAGCTAAAGATGAAGGGATGGTTCCTTGGAAAAAATTTCCTTGCATATAAAGATATTCTAGGCTCAAGCAACCTCCAATGGTTTCAGGAATTTCACCTGAAAGATTGTTTTCTGAGATATCTAGTGTATTTACATTTTTAAGCTTTCCCACTTCTGTTGGTAAGTGCCCAGTGAAAGAGTTAAAAGATAAGTTCAGTATTTTTGATAAAGAAGTAAGACCTAAAACTTCCTCAGGTAACTCTCCGCTGAGTCTATTTTCTGCAATATGTACAGCATATAAATGTTGGCAATTTCTAATACTTGAAGGAATGCTTCCTTCCAATTTGTTTCCGGACAGCAATACACTAGATAATTGAGTGAGGTTACCAATGGAGGATGGAATTCGACCTGACAATTGATTGTAGCCTAAAAGTAATGATTGTAGCTTTGAAGCTTTCCAAACTGAGAAGGGATGAAACCTGTGAAAAGGTTTTCTTCCAATTCCAAAACAATTAAGTTGACAAGATTCTCCATTGCCGCAGGAATAATTCCAGTGATTTCATTTCCTCCCATATATAATCTAATGAGCCCAGTTGAAAAATTGGCTACAGAGTCTGTTAAGACACCTCCAAAATTGTTCCAATAGATAGACAAAGCTTCTAGATTACTACAGTTCGTCAAGGAGGTCAAGAAAAGCAAGTCACTAGATGAGTTACTTCCAAGATTATTGAGCTCGAAGTTCAGCCATGAGAGACTCTGTAAATTTCAAGATTGGAGGGAACTTGTCCCACAAAATTGTTATCAGAGATATCAAATGCTTCAAGATGGGATGCATTGGACAACGAATTTGGGACTGGGCCAGAGAAATAGTTTTCGCCGAATGCAAAAGTTTGAAGATTTGGGAGAGTGAAGCAAATGTTGTCAGGTAGACTCCCATTAAGTTGGTTGGATGCAACCCCCAGAGTACTCAAAGATGTGATGTTGAAAAGAGATGGAGAGATTATACCTGATAATCTATTACCTCCAACGATGACATGCTTCAAGCTTTTTAATTGACCCATTTCGTTTGGAATACTTCCCTCTAAATTATTATTCAAGGCAGAAAATATTGTAAGTGATGAAAGGTTGCCTAGAGAACGTGGAATTTCTCCAGTCAGATAGTTATAACGAAGTTCAATAATCTCTAGCTTCATCAGAGAGCCAAGTTCTGCTGGAATTTTTCCAGTGAGATTATTCGACTGTAAATATATCATCTTGAGTTGGGAGCAGCGACTCAAATTGAGTGGAATTTCACCTTGTAATGAATTATTTCCGAGAAGAAATTCTTGCAGTCGAAATAACTTGCCAACTTGCTGTGGAATTTCACCGTGGAAGGTGTTGTTTTGGAGGTTGATCAACCTGAGAAAACTGAGGTTACCAATATGTGGTGATATGGATCCAAACAGATTCTGCCCTTCTAAGACCAAGGAGATGACTCTTTGATGGCGTCGACCGCATGTGATTCCAGTCCAGTTGCAGAAATGGAGAGAATCATTCCATGAGTTGAAGATACCATGTGGATCACTTATCCCTTGTTTGAATTCGAGCAAAGCAAGTTCATCTGTCTCTCTCACTGAAGCACTGGCTTGCAGGCATCCTAGGTTAATAAAGAAGAAAAGAAACACTTGCGGATGCACAAGTGTATAAAAGCTGGGTTTACTAAACGCCATTTGGTGTAAAGAGGGAGGAAGCAGCTGGCAGGTTTGTTGGGTGAGTTCAGAAGTGAGATGCAAAAAACTATATAGAGAAAAACTTTTTAAGAGTCGATGTCAATCCAAGCCCAGTGTTTAAAGTTTCATAACTAATAATAATGACATTTGGGGAATGCGTCAAAGGGTCGATTACAGCTCGACAAATTCTATATACCTCAATAAATACAATAAAGTCAACACTTCTAAATTTTAAGACAATATGCATTGCGTACATTTCGGTCTTTAAAGCATTAGTTATATTTCGCCTTCGCATTCCCTTTCATTTCCAAGATAAGAGGTAAAATTGAGCTTGAAATTTATCTTTATTTTTTTTATTTGTTAACTAGGTATCAATACTTAAAAGAGTTTTGTTAAAGTAATCTCCTTGTACTTCAAATTAGGGATTTACGATTTATCTCAAGTAAATGTTGAAAAAAAATAAGGAATTTTTGCTCTATGAGCAAAGTGAAATCATGGTATTTGGATATGATTTGGTAACTGAATTTTGTGAATGTTGGCTCAGTTGGTGCTTTGGATTCAAAATTAGAGATATGAGTAGAAGTTAAAGAGTGAACTTGGAAAGACTATAACTAGGGTTCTGAGTTTCTTAAGCAATGAAATGAGAGAGAAAAAAGAATAAAGACAGAGGTGTTGGCCGAATGAAATAAATCCATAGGGAATCCCAAAAGGGCTATTGACAATACACTTGACCCAATAAGAACTTATGGACTAAAGGGATATTGACAAAAGCTCTGTTAGATAATATTAGTTATTTTAGTAGTCGCTAGTTATTTTAATAATTATCAGTTATTTTATTAATAGCTAATTGTTAGTGATTAATTGTTTATATAGCTGTTAAAATAGAAATATTCAATAAAAATAACTGTTAAATTCATTGTTAAATATAAAAATAGTAATTTAATTTTGTTGACCTTGTCAAAATACTCGTTCAACTTGTAAAAGTTAGGAGGGTAACTTTTCATGAATCACTCCATCAATCTCTAAATATTAGTATAAATACTATATCACTGAATCGTATAAATAAGAGAGATAATGTTATGACTTTGATTAAAATATTAAACGCTACTTTAAAAATTGTTGTCAAATAGAATCTAAGAGAAAAGAGAGAGAAATGAAGATTAGGGATTGTTAATTATAACTTTTAAATAACAATATTTATTGTTCATGACAAAAAAATACTTAAAATTAAAGTCTTATAATAATAAATTTATATGTTCCAATGAAAAATAAATGTTACTATAGAACACACAAGACCGAAAAAATCTTATGTAATAATAATAATAATAATAATAATAATAATAATAATAATAATAATAATAATAACAATAATCATCTTTGGGCACAAGTGGAGCTCTTTAGCGGTGAGCATTCGGCTCAAACCGAATCAAACCAAATTAAATTATTAAAACTGAATTATATATTTTAGAAATCGAACCAAATCGAAATGGATAAAAAATTGAATCGAATCGAACCGCTCTATTTTGGTTCGATTCGGTTCAAACCGATCGGTTTTGATTTTTGATTGATTTTTAAATTTAGACTTGATTTTTAAGTTATTTGATCTAATTTTGACTTTGGTTTGAACCTAATAAACATTAATCAATGAAATTAAATGATTTATATATATATAATTAAATATAATTCATAAATTCCCTATAAAAATAAATCAATTCAAAAATAAATTCGGTTCGATTTGGTTTGATTTATATATATAAAATTACTATTCGGTTCGATTCGATTTAATCGATTTTTTCTCTTCAAAACCGAACAGAACTGAAATGACCAAAATTTTTATAATATAAAATCGAACCGAACCGAATCAATTAAAATTTAAAACTGAACCGATTGAACCAATTTGACTCAATTCGATTTGATTTTTTAGTTCAAACCGAAATCTACTCACCCTTAGAGCCCTCTCAGGTCACAGGCACAACTCCCAGCATGCATGTCCCATTTCATTTATTTAGTTGGGTTGCTGGTCAATTAATTTGCCGTTTATTCGGCCAGTTGACATTGATTTTGTTGAAATTAGAGTTTGTAAGTGAAAGAATCAGATCAAGTTTAATTTCCAATTAAATTCGTCCAAGTGATTGGTTCAGTTTAATTTTTACAACCATGATAAATAATAATAATATTGATAATAATAGTGTAGATGGTGTTTGGCAAGGCAACTGATAGTTTTCTCATTTAAAATAATTATATCGACGTTCCCTCTTCGTAAATATCATGAATGTGAAGGATAAAAAAATAACTGCCAAAATTTTTATATTTTTAAAATTTTTGTAATTACTTTATATTATAAAAATTACTAATTAAATCATAAATTTTTTTAATTCTTATCAATTTTACCTTATCATTAATAAATTGTTTCAATACTAAATGATAATTCAATACTAAAATGTGATAAAATAGTGGTAAAAAAATTAAAATTAAAAGGAAAAAACCTAAAATAGGAAGTAATAACGAAAAAATTATAACCTTATGAAATTGGTTTTAAACATAACTGAATGGTAAAACATAATTCATATAACTGAGCTTAGCTAGTTTTAAAGACTTAATTGTATATATTTAATTAATTATATATAACTTTTACAGTAAATATTTAAGGAAAATTTTTTTTAGTCCTTATATTATGTTAGGGATGGTAATGTATAAAGTAACCAATAAAATTATTTATATAAAATATATTTATAATTAATAATTTATATTTTAAAATTTAATAATTTTAAAAGAAATTACTAAAAAAATTTTGTACTTTTCATTTTTTTTATAATTATATCATATACTAATTAAATTTTCAATTAAATCCTATACTTTTTAACATTTACTAATTATACTCTATCGTTGACATGTTGTGGCAGCTGACGTGTTGTCTTCGTTAGTGATATAAAAGTTTTATTAATGATAATGTAAAATTGATAAGGATTAAAAGGTTTAGAGATATAATTTTTTTTGACAATTATAAAAAAAAAAATATGAAAGTGATTTAATTAATTTTTGGATGAAAATTGCAATTCAAAAGTTTGCAAAAAAAGATTATTTTTTTAAATTATTGAGTTCTTTAATTTTCGAATTACATTTATGCTCTTTGCTCAGGCATCAGGTCATGTGAAATGCACAATAATGGTCAATCCCAAATCACTGTTAAAAAATACGTTGAAAATTCATATTAAGTGAAGAATATTATATTCTTTGCGATCCAAATTATATCATTTGTGAATTGTAATGATTCTTCAAACTTGAAGTGAGGCAAAGAAGTCACTGCAAGCTATGTATCTTCATTTGGAGGTTGTACCACAAACATATTATTAGATTAGCACTACAATATCAAATTTACAAATCAAATACTAGGAAGATCCATCATAAGATTTACCTCAAAAAATGAAACATGCCTCTCATAGTATTAAAAATAAATAAATAAAGGCAATTTTATTTAATTGGCATTAGAATAAAATGTTCATGTTCTTGCAAAAGAACAAGTAAAAAAAAAAAAATCTTCTTAGTGAGGAATGTTTCTCATATTATTTGAAAATAGAGTTAAAATATTTTTCTTTTTAGAGAAATTAAATAGAAAATCAACAATTCCAACAAGAAACAGAGCACAAAACCGAGTGTAACTAAGTCAAATAAAAAAAAACATAGCAAAATTACCATAAATAGTGGTAGAAAAAGTAGGAATTCAGAAAGAATATATATATATATAAAGCAGAGTGGTGTTTTCCTGGTACTGCCACATAGGATGTTAAAACTATTATATTTATGCCACGTGACAATATTTAAAGTAGTCAAATTTTCTCCTGTGCTAAGTGGCAATGCCAAGTGGCAATATTAAATTGAATTTATTACTAGCAATATTTTATTCTTCCCACATATGTCAATTATATTAAATTGAATTTATTACTAGCAATTTTTTCCCTTATCTCATTTGTCAATTTTATTGATAGTAATTTTTTTCCTTATTTAATTTTTAAATTATAATCCAAATTTAACTTTTTACTGCCTAAATACATATAAAAAAGATCTTCAATATGCCTAAATACACATATTTTCTTTTTTATCAATATCAAAGTTCAATTTCTTGAGTACAAGAAATTAAAGAAATAATATTCTATTCTCTGTGATCCAAATTATATTATTTGTGAATTGTAATGATTCTTCAGACTTGAAGTGAGGCAAAGAAGTCACTGCAGGCCATGTGTCTTTATTTGGAGGTTGTACCACAAATATAATATTAGATCAACACTACAATATCAAATTTACAAATCAAATACTAGGAAGATCCATAATAAGATTTACCTCAATAAATGAAACATGCGTCCCATAGTATTAAAAATAAATAAATAAATAAATAAATAAATAAATAAAGACAGTTTTATTTAACTAGTATTAGAATAAAATGATCATGTTCTTGCAGAAGAACAAGTAAAAAAAAAAATCTTCTTAGTAAGGAAGGTTTCTCATATTCTTTGAAAATAAAGTTAAAATTTTTTCTTTTTAGAGAAATTAAGTAGAAAATTAACAATTTCAACAAGAAACAGAGTACAGAACCGAGTGTAACTAAGTCAAATAAAAAAAAATATAGCAAAATTACCATAAAAAGTGACAGAAAAAGTAGGAATCCAGAAAGAATCACGAGAGATATTGTCATTTTAAAGCAAAATACTAATAAAATGAAGAAAAAGAAGAACATAATGATAACTATAAAAAAGATTCTGCCTTGGAGGCTTAATTTTTTCAGTATTTTTCTAAAGAGTTAAAATATATAATTATTAAATAACTTCTCAATTTAAATATCTTTAATTTAAAAAAAAAAAGGTCAACATTAAATTTTATTTATATTTCCTAAATAGTTTTAATTAAATTTAATTTTCTTTAAAATATCTGTTCTAAATTAGAACAAAGAATTAAGGATATTTGAATATTTGTGAGAAATTAATAATTGAATTTTTTTTAAAAGATGTCAATTATTAAAGGTTATTTAAAAAAAAGATCAAAATTAAATTTTATCTATATTTCCTAAATAGTTGTAATATATAATTATTATATAATCTAATTTTCTAAATACAATTCTTAATTAATATGATCTTTCAAATTTAAATAATGAAAAATTATTAATTACTATAATTAGGTTTAATTTCCTTTAAAATATTTGTTTAAAATTAGAACTAAGAATCAAGAGATATTTAAATTTTTTTTAGAAATTAATGATAAAAATTTTCATTAGGTGTAATCTTCTTTAAAATATATGCTTTAAATTAAAATAAGAAATCAAGGAATATTTAAATTCTTATGAGAAATTAATGATTGAAATTTTAAAGGTAATTAATTTTTAATTTAAAAAAAATGAAAGGTCGACATTAAATTTTATTTGTATTTTCTAAATAGTTTTAATTAAATTTAATTTCCTTTAAAATATCTACTCTAAATTAGGACCAAGATTCTTGATAATTAAGATATATATATATACACACACACACCCCATAATTAGGTTTAATGTCATTAAAAATATATGTTTAAAATTAGAATTAAGAATTAGAAAATATTTGAATTTTTTTTTAGAAATTAATGATAAAAATTTCATTAAGTTTAATTTTCCTTTAAAATATATGCTCTAAATTAAAATCAGGAATCATGGATATATTTTTAATTATATATTAAATGATATATATATATATATATATATAATGAATTATGAAAAAATGAATTTTCATAGTTATGGTAAATAGAAAATTTATATCAATATTTAATTTTTACTTTTTTTTATAGTATATTAATAAATAATTAATATTATTACTCTGGTTAACATTAATTATGTTATATTGTTTTATTATTATTTAGAAAAATTAATTAATGATATAATTTTTTAAAATTATGATTAAGTTGTTAATTCCTTAATTATGTGTATACAAGTTATAAACTATTTACTTAGTTATTACTTTAATATTGTAATAAGTAGCTATTATTATTATTATTATTATTATTATTATTATTATTATTATTATTATTATTATTACAAATATGTAAAAACCTCAATTTAATTAAATATAGGAAAAACTCTTTATTTTATATATATATATATATAGAGGTTATATTTAATAATTATATTAATTAATGTAATTAATTATTACCATTACTGTTACCATTAATTATTTTTACTATTACCATTATTATCAATATATTTTAATAATTTAATAAATTTCTTATTTAATGATTCTTAAATTTTTAATTATTTCATTTAATTATAAAAATTTAATAATTATATATATCTTAAAATTAATAAAATAATTTAACATTATACTATAAAAATTGTCACATGGAGTTAAATACTTTGCTTTCTTTCTCTTTCTCTTTTGTATATTTAATAATATTTAATTTACTTTAATGTTATTTTATTTATCTTATTTTAGTATTTATTTAATAAAAACATATTTTTAATTACATATTGAATGCTATATAAAATGAATTGTGGAAAAATAAAATGAAATAAAAATTTATTTTCATGGTTATGTTAAACAATAAATTTATATTAATATTTAATTTTCATTATTTTTTTGATATTTTTATAGTATATTAATAAATAATTAATATTATTAATTTAGTTAATATTAATCATGTTATGTTATATTATTTTATTATTATTTAGAAAAATTAATTAGTGATACAATTTCTATAAATTATGATTAAGTTATTAATTCTCTAATTATGTATATGTAAGTTATAAATTATATAATTATTATATTTTAATATTATAATAAGTAGCTATTATTATTATTATTATTATTATTATTATTATTATTATTATTATTATTATAAATGTCTAGAAAAGTTTAATTTAATTAGAGTTAGAAAAAAACTAAGAGTTAATCATATTAATTTATTAATTATACTCAATAAACACATATATATTAATTTATGTATATTCTATGTTCGCTTTCTAATAAAGAGGTTGTTCAAATTTTATAAAACAAATTCCATAAGATATAGGATTTTAAATTTGTCACATTTATTGTAAGTAGCAATTTTTAATTAATTTTATTGATAACAATTTTTCTATATTTCTTAAACAATTGTGGTATATAATTATTATATAATTTTATTTTTAAATATGATTCTTAAGTATTTTGATCTTCTAAATTTAAATAATAGAAAAAGTATTGATTAATAAATATAATTGTCATTCATTACAAGTTTCTTATTTTTTAATTTAAAAAGTCAATGGCAGTTATTTTAAAAGAAGGTAAAATACTTTTGAACACATTTATTATAATTAAATTTAGTATTTAATTGCTAATAATTTGACAACTTAAGACATTTAATTTTAAAATTCAACTAATATTATAATGATTATCCAATTATTACTATAACTAAAAGTTTAATTTCTTTTAAAATATCTGCTCAAAATTAGAATCAAATATATTTGAATTTTTATGAGAAATTAATGATTACATTTTTTAAATATGTCGAATTATTAAATGTAATGCCTATCCATTAATTTTTAATTTTTTAAAATTGAAAAGTCAACATTAAGTATTTTTTATATTTTTGAAATAGATGTAATATAATTATCACAAGTTATTATGTTCTTAATTTTTAATTTAAAAAGTCAATTGCGCTAAAATCAAGACTTATATTTACTTTGAAGAAAAATTAATATTTAAAAGTTTTTTCTCTTCCTTTTATGCATTTAATAAATTTTAATTTACTTTAATGTTATTTTTTTATTATTTTAAAATGATTTTATTATTATTATTATATATGAAAAATAATTTATGGCCATAAAAAAAAAACTTATGGCTATTAAGTTCATTGATTTGAGAGTAATTGTTAACTTATTTGATTAAAATTTATTGCTAATATTTTAAAATTTTAATATATGTTACTAATTTTTAATTTAAAAAGTCAATTGCGCTAAAATCAAGACTTATATTTACTTTGAAAAAAAATTAATATTTAAAAGTTTTTTCTCTTCCTTTTATGCATTTAATAAATTTTAATTTACTTTAATGTTATTTTTTTAATAAATTTTAATTTACTTTAATGTTATTTTTTTTATTATTTTAAAATGATTTTATTATTATTATTATACATGAAAAATAATTTATGGCCATGAAAAAAAAACTTATGGCTATTAAGTGCATTGATTTGAGAGTAATTGTTAACTTATTTAATTAAAATTTATTGCTAATATTTTAGAATTTTAATATATAATATAATATATTTTAGAATTTTAATATTTTAGAATTTTAATATATAATATAATATATTTTAGAATTTTAATATTTTAGAATTTTAATATATAATATAATATATTTTAGAATTTTAATATAATATATTAAAATTCTAAAATATTGGCAATAAATTTTAATCAAATAAGTTAACAATTACTCTCAAATCAATGAACTTAATAGCCATAAGTTTTTTTTTCATGGCCATAAATTATTTTTCATATATAATAATAATAATAAAATCATTTTAAAATAATAAAAAAAATAACATTAAAGTAAATTAAAATTTATTAAATGTATAAAAGTAATTGTTAACTTATTTGATTAAAATTTATTGCTAATATTTTAGAATTTTAATATATAATATAATATATATTATATTATATATTAAAATTCTAAAATATTAGCAATAAATTTTAATCAAATAAGTTAACAATTACTCTCAAATCAATGAACTTAATAGCCATAAGTTTTTTTTTCATGGCCATAAATTATTTTTCATATATAATAATAATAATAAAATCATTTTAAAATAATAAAAAAATAACATTAAAGTAAATTAAAATTTATTAAATGCATAAAAGGACGAGAAAAAACTTTTAAATATTAATTTTTCTTCAAAGTAAATATAAGAACTTAATAGCCATAAGTTTTTTTAATTTAAAAAGTCAATTGCGCTAAAATCAAGACTTATGTTTACTTTGAAGAAAAATTAATATTTAAAAGTTTTTTTCTCTTCCTTTTATGCATTTAATAAATTTTAATTTACTTTAATGTTATTTTTTTTATTATTTTAAAATGATTTTATTATTATTATTATATATGAAAAATAATTTATGGCCATGAAAAAAAAACTTATGGCTATTAAGTTCATTGATTTGAGAGTAATTGTTAACTTATTTGATTAAAATTTATTGCTAATATTTTAAAATTTTAATATTATTATTATTATTATATATTATTATTATATATTAAAATTCTAAAATATTAGCAATAAATTTTAATCAAATAAGTTAACTATTACTCTCAAATCAATGAACTTAATAGCCATAAGTTTTTTTTTCATGGCCATAAATTATTTTTCATATATAATAATAATAATAAAATCATTTTAAAATAATAAAAAAATAACATTAAAGTAAATTAAAATTTATTAAATGCATAAAAGGAAGAGAAAAAACTTTTAAATATTAATTTTTCTTCAAAGCAAATATAAGAACTTAATAGCCATAAGTTTTTTTTTCATGGCCATAAATTATTTTTCATATATAATAATAATAATAAAATCATTTTAAAATAATAAAAAAATAACATTAAAGTAAATTAAAATTTATTAAATGCATAAAAGGAAGAAAAAAAACTTTTAAATATTAATTTTTCTTCAAAGTAAATATAAGTCTTGATTTTAGCGCAATTGACTTTTTAAATTAAAAATTAGGAACATAATAACTTGTGATAATTATATTACATCTATTTCAAAATATATATATATATATATATATATATATATATATATATATATATATATATATATATATATATTTTACAGTGCATAGCACGGGTATTCCGCTAGTTGTTTATATTGCGAGTTTTTTTTTAATATTGAGAATATTTTAGTATTATTAAAAAATTTAAAATATTAAATTATTGTAATTATAGACTTATAATTATAGACAATAAATTTAATTTATCAAAAAATATAAAAATAAATATTTTTTAATGTTCATTTGATCAATTATCAAAATTATTGATTAATATTTAATTTATAAGAAATTAAATTAAATATAAAAAATTAAAAATTATATAATATCAACTATCAATAACTAATTTATAAACTTCACCAAATAGTAATGAAATAATTGTTGGATATCAATTCGATATTAGCTACCTCAAAACCCTTAAAGAGCTTGTTTGGTATTATTAATAAAGCTGCTGTTGAGAAAAATATTATTTTAAATATACTAATTAGATAATATTAGAAGATAATTAAAAGTTAAATTTGATAACTTTTAATCATAAGTACACTAAAATAATAGAATAATTTTTTTCAAACAGAATGATACTTTTTTCTTAAAAAAATAGTTTTGACTTTTTAACTTCAATATCAAATAGACACTAAAAGCTTATTTGGTATTGCTGTTGAAACAACTATTGAAAAAATTATTTTTTTAAATATACTAGTTAGAGAGTATTAAAAAATAATTAAAAATTAAATTTGATAAGTTTTAATCATAAAAATAATAAAATAACAAAACAACTTTTTTCACTTTTTTTTGACAACATTTAAAATGATATTTTTATTCAAAAAAATAGCTTCGACCTTCTAAACTCAATGCCCAACAGACTATAAATATCAATTAAAAAGTCAAGATCAATCACCAACTCTAGTTCTGAAAGATTAAGAAAAATTATTAACATAGATGTGTGTGTCTATATATATATATATATATATATATATATATATATATAAAAGAATGAATATTTTAACTAGTGTAAATATTAGTTATAATATTTTTATATTTATTTATTATTTCTTATAATTAATAAAATTTAAAAAATAATATAATTAAAATGAAAAATAAAATAAAATGAGGCCTCAATTGATTAAAAAAAATATTAAAAACAAAATTGTTATATCAATAAAAAGGAAAATTTGATTTGCATGTAATGACTCTTTGATTGTTGATCTATGAATTTCATCTTTTCCCTAAAAAAATATTAAAATTAATTTTAACATTGCATGGTGAAATTAACAGTTAAATGAATATAGTTCTGACTAAAAGAAATTAAATGTGGAGCCAATAGAACAAGTCACACTAGCAGCCTATTGAATAGGTGAATTGTTACCCTTTCTTCTTGCTTGGATTTTAATTAAAGGAGAAATAGAAATTTTGTTATTAGGGGACTAAATATAAATTTATATGTTTTTTTTTTAAATTATTTAAATATAATTTTATTTAATTTCTTAAGCATTATTTTTATGTTTTTTCCATTGAAAATCAATTGTAAATTCAGATTTATTATTCACACAATAAAATTTCTATTTTTAATATAGAAATATATTTTTTAAAATATAGGGACTAACTAATTTGTTTTATTAAAATAGAAAACTAAATAGTAGTATTTTCAAAATACATGGATCAACTATTAATTTCATTAAGATAGAAAGACTAAATAGTAGTTTAACTGATATTGACATATATAAAATTTAACGAAGGGATTAAATAGTATATTTTTCAAAATATAAGGACAACTCAACTAAGTCTTTATCCAAAAAATTTGGGGTCAGCTATATGGATTCTCTTTCTCCACTCTAAACGATTTTGGGTTAAATCCTCAGAAATGTGTAATGCTTCTAGGTCATGTTGTACTACTCTCCTCCAAGTCAGTTTAGGTCTACCCCTTCTTTTCTTTTTATCCTCTATCCTAATGTGCTCTACTTTTCTAACTGAAGCCTCCGTATACCTACACTTCACATGACCAAACCACCTTAATCTCCCTTCTCTCAACTTATCCTCAATTGGTACCACTCCTACCTTTTCTCTAATACTCTCATTATGGACTTTATCTAGTCTAGTATGGCCACTCATCCACCTTAACATTCTCATCTTCGCAACTCTTATCTTAGATACATACGACTCCTTCAGTGCCCAACACTCACTATCATAAAACATCTTGTGATCACATAAACTCCTGTGGCACGTCTCCACTTCAACCATCCGACTTTAATCCTATGACTAACATCCTTATCACATCCCTTATCTACTTGAAGGATTGAGTCAAGATATTTAAAGTGATTACTTTGGGACAGTATCACTCTATCCAAACTAACTCCATCCAAACTAACTCCTTCCTTATCACCAGTTTGGCCTTCACTGAACTTGCAATGCATGTATTCTGTATGGCTATACTAGACTAGACTTTATCTAGTCTAGTATGGCCACTCATCCACCTTAACATTCTCATCTTCGCAACTGTTATCTTAGATACATACGACTCCTTTAGTGCCCAACACTCACTATCATAAAACATGGCCGATCGTATGGCTGTACGGTAAAATTTTCCTTTCAACTTATTGGAAATCTTGTGATCACATAAAACTCCTGTGGCACGTCTCCACTTCAACCATCCGACTTTAATCCTATGACTAACATCCTTCTCACATCCCTTATCTACTTGAAGGATTGAGCCGAGATATTTAAAGTGATTACTTTGGGACAGTATCACTCTATCCAAACTAACTCCTTCCTTATCACCAGTTTGGCCTTCACTGAACTTGCAATGCATGTATTCTGTCTTCGTTCTACTTAACTTAAAGCCCTTTGACTCTAGAGTACTTCTCCAAAGCTCTAGCTTTCTATTAACTCCTTCTTGCGTCTCATCTATCAGAACTATATCATTCGCAAACATCATGCACCAAGAGATACTCTCTTGTATGTGTTTCGTTAATTCATCTAAAACTCATGTAAAAAGGTAAGGGCTTACAGCTGAACCTTGGTGTAATCCAACCGAGATAGGAAAACCTCTTGTGTCCCCTCCCACTGTGCGCACAATAGTAGTTGCTCGTTCATACATGTCTTTCAACACTTGTATGTACCTAATAGATATCCCCTTTAATTCTAACACTCTCCATAAGACATCTATTGGAACACTATCATGAGTCTTCTCAAAATTGATAAAAATCATGTGTAAATCTTTCCTCGCATCTCTATATTTCTCCATCAAGCTTCTAATGAGAAACTAAATAATAGTTTTTTCCTTTATTTTATCTACGAGATGGAGGTATTAATAGGGTTAATTTTATTCATAGTTCTTCAATTTAAGGATTTATCTTATTTTTGTCCATCAATTTTAATTTACATCAATGATTAATTTTATTTTATTTCAATTCCCTTCAACCTATAGAATCATGCTTTCAAGTAAAAATAAGAGAAATTATTATGTTATCCATCTCTTTCAAAAAAAAAAAATCACCATTTTATCTCTTCTCCCTTCTCTTTCTTTCTCTCTCTCAAATTTTTAATTTCTTTTATCAAATTAATTAATAATTATTTATTCACAAATTATTTTATTAAAATTTTTATTAATGAAATTGTTATTGTGTTTACTAGATAATTAGCTTATGTTCGGGTTGAATTGAAAAAGAAATAAATTTAATTGATTTGATTTAATTTTTGAAGAAAAAAAGGAAAAAAACAAATGAAAAATATAAGGACTAATTGAGCTGGCTGAGTTCAAAAGGAAGATGTAGAAACTAGGATGTTTGAGTAAATGAAACATATAATTATGGAAACAATTTATCTTGGCATTGTTCTTTTTTGAAGTCAAGGTCAACCAATCAGCTCACTATTGAAAGACATTGTCCTGTATGTCGGGGTGGACGTCAAAGAGTTAGAAGGTGATATTTTAATAGGATTTTTTTTTATATCTGATTTATTATAAATTTAAAATAAAAATATATAATAAATTTAAATATTAAATATGTATATTTTATATATTTATATGATTTATGATAAATTAATTTTAAAAATTAATTTTTTATTTTAATATTTTCTGTTTTCTTTTCTTTTTTTTTTTTAATTTTTTAAGGATCGCACTAAGTCAACGTTGAGTGGAAGATAAAGATAAAGGAAAAATAAAGTTTACGGATTGTTTTTTTACGGAGATGTAGACAAATTATAATTTCTGTAGTATGAACTGTCCAAGTCAATGTCTCCATAAAAGCCTTGGTACCAGGCTCCACGTTCTTATGGTGAATCGTGGACAACACTGGCTAAGGCTTCACGTGCTTCACTGTCTTTTGTATCCATTGGGTCTTGCGAATCTTGAAAAACAGGATGAGTCCAGTCGATGGGTCCATTTGGAGTGACATGTGATGGTTCTAGTGATGTGCATGTGATATGAATATCCGACGCAGGATGATAATTATTGATATCACATAAGTGGCATCCAAGTTGGCACCTTAGGGGACCCATATGGATTTTGTCTGTAATGGTGCCTTCGTACGTTCTCCATTCATAATTGGAGTTCTGTGTCCAGAGGAGACCATCAGGCCTTTTGAAAAAGGGCCTATGGAATATGAAAATGGATCGGACTGTATGTTGTTGAGTTGGAGGCCTGTCTTCAATGCCGTGGGAGTTAATGAGCCTTCTGAGGCTATAAGCCCAAGTGGATAGGGGCTTGGACCACTCAAGACAGGAAATTCAATGGCTATGGAATAAAGAGTCATCATGCACCAAAGAAACCATAGTTCTTCAAAGAGTAATTCTATTTCCTGATGGAGGCTGATGCAGGTAAGAAAAGGGCAGTCAGGATGGAAGTGAGAAACAGGAGGGATAATGTTTCTGAGGACATTCCTTGCACTTTGAAAGTGAAAGAGATGATTGCGGGCATAAGCCTAGAGTTCAACTAGGGTCATGGAGGATGAGCTTCCTAGAGGAAAGCTATCTGGAGTAGGTATGAAAAAGTTGGGAGTGTTGGCTGAGGAGGAGGTTGCCATGATAATTAAAGGGTAAGAGGAAGAAGAGCTTATCAGATGGATCTATTAGGGTTTGGAGAGGAGATTAGGTATCGGGTTGTGTTTTCCTTTGATATGCTGGACGGTGAATTTATACTTGGAAAACCAATCTTTTAACCTTAGAAGTTGAGGTTCTGGTTAGGCCTTGTTTTTGAATTCCATGATTCTCAGGAAAGATGAGCTATCCATCATGATAGTGAAATGATGCCTGATAAGATGAAATTCAAATTTCTTGATGCCATTTTTAACGGCTAAGATCTCTTTGTAGATTGAGTGATAATGCTTTTGAGCAAGTTGAAATTCTCCACTAGAATGACCACATATGTGTTTGTCTCCATTCAATTCTTCTATCAATATGGAGCCCCATACCATATACTGTATGCTTATACTCATGCTCAATGCCGCTTCCTACTCCTTTGGTACTCTAGGCTGCGAGCCCTTTTGTACTCACATACAGCATATAGTATGAGGACCATAGCTTATAGGATCACAACAGATGCATTTCTGATACACAGGATCCTCATACGAGGCAAGTGTAGAGCATACGTGTAACACCCCTCACACTACTACAGTGTAGCCAAGCAAGGTATGCTACATTCGGTGCCGGAGCACCCTATTTTATCTTACTTTATTATTTTAGTAATTTTTAATTCATTTAATTTAATATCAATTATTTTTCTATGGAGAAACCAGCGGAATTTCCCCTATTTTATTTCTATTTGGCGTATTTCATTATTCACCTGCTTGAAAATTCAACAATATTTTTACAATAAAATCTTATCCATATTAATCATAATTATCTCATCAATTCGAATATTGTCTATATAATTCAATTTCATATTCATTTCCATTCTTAACTCATATATGATAATTTTCAATCTTTATTAATTTACATGATATACAATTTAATTACATATGAAAAAGCTAATTTATTAATTTACATCACATTAATATTACGTACAAATTCTTAATTTACATTACAACATACGAAATATTTATAACATACAAAATACATAAAGTGATATACATGGGACCTAGCTACATGCATTGCTGAGGAGGTGACAACCTTTGACACTCTGTAGATCTGGACTCCCAAAATTCCTAGTCAAACATCAATTGGGTTCTAGCTTTAGTACCTGCGCGAAGTAAACAATTTCATCGCGCTAAGCATTGCTGCTTAGTGGTGCAACAATATAACAAGGAAATAGTATACAAATAAAGATAGAAAAAAAATTCGGATAATTAAGATTTATTTATACTTCATATGCGGTTTCTAAAATTTAATATGTTTTATCCTAATTTAGTTTTCTTTGGAAGTGTTTATTTCGCCAATATACAGTAATAATGTACAAAGAAAAATGATCTAAAAATAATAAATTTATGCTTATATTATTGTATAAGTCACATTTGCAATATTTATTTATGTTATAATTTTCTTTGCTAATCTTTTAGCATTTTTTTAATACTTGCTAGGTTGTCTCAGATTATCTCATAATAAGTAAATTTTAATATCGGTCCAGTTCATTTCGATTCTTTCTAATAAATAACTATTCTAATTTATTTTAGGTCATCTTACTCATTTATTTTATTTAATTTCTAATATTTTTAATTGCTAATATTCTTAACTTATTTCAATAAATTTTACTGTCCAAGTAACCTATGACAGGCTGATTAAACTGGATAATGGATCGTTGGCACTGGACACCGCGGTGCCTCGGGCCATCATACCATGGGACGCGGAACGTCAACCATGTATGCAGTCAGTATGGCTAAAAAGCCATGATAACACATAATCGGGCATAAAGCCATGAATGCGGGCATAAAGCCATGAATATAGGCATAAAGCTTTTCGCAGTACTGCTAACACAATACCCTATTGACATGCTAATCTATCCAATCTGACACACATGTCTAGGCAATACAAGGGCACATAATATCATTAAATATTAATATATTGTGTTTTATAACTTCATTATTTCATGACAAATTCCATAATTTATACATTCATTATTATATTCATACATTCCTTACATCATTCATATTGATCACAATTCACAACAATGGTGTTCATGTACCATTGTACTCAAAACATTCTTCCTTTCTCTTATAAAGAAAACTAATGTTCCATTCATATTTTCATATGATTCATTTATTCATTACAATATTTATATGAATTCATAACTCATACAAGGTGTTATTATCTTATTTGTAATGGAAATATAAATCCTAATGTAAACCTCATCCCATTTATACTCAACAATCCATCTAGGTTAATTTCATTTCATATTCAAGTGGTTTTACTTATGTTTTATTAGACCTACTAGTAATGGGAATACAAATCTTAACTATATACTCACATAACTTAAATGTTCATTAAATCATTTAGGTGAATTACTATTTCTATTCCAAGTAATCCATGAATGTTTCATGGATTCCAATTTTCATACCTTAATTCCTCTACCAATTTAGTTATTACACTTTGTGTCTTTGTATTACTATTCACATTACTATTCACTCAAATTGTTGACTTTTTAATACATAATAAATTTATTGAACCTAAGTTCACCAAGATACCACATTTTGCATTCTAAAGTTGTTGGTATTGGTTGCCAATACCATTTCAAAGCTTAGTGTTGGTTACTTTACAATTTTCAAATTTCAAGCACTAACTTTACTGTTCCATTGGTCATTTGTACAGTAGGAATTTGATAAAATTGTCTTCATGAAAGTTGTTTCTTATTGTGTCTAGTTATATTTTATTTTTTGAATCACTCCATTTGGAGTTTTGTAGCTAAACTTATGGCCTAAACACCATAATTGGCCGGATTGCAATTTTCCAGATTTTCTGGGCAGAATCAATTATATAGTTTTTGTACATTGACTAAAGGTCAGTTTTTGGACATGTTATGGTCAAAATTTGGATTTATTTTCTTCATGAAAGTTGTAGGGTTATGTCTCAGCTTTCTGCTGGTAAAATTTCAGATTAATTGAACTTTTCTACACTGAGTTATGACCATTTGAACAAACACTATTTATTTGGTCATTTTCCAGGGATAGCATGTTGATCACCCGGATTAGGGTAATTTTTAGGTCAACTTGATTTGGTTTTCTAGGCAGAGTTTCTTCACCAAAGTTGTGCCATTATGTGTCTAGTTTCATGTCCAATTATCCTTGCACCAATTGAACCTATACAACTCTAGTTATAGCTGCCCAAACCTACTGGAATCACACCCAGTCCTGTAGGTCACCAAGGGCAGCATGCCTAAGCTCAACTCTATTATCCTTACTCACTTCAATTCCTCCTCACACACATTCAAATGGTCACTAATTGACCATTACAATGTTAATATACCATTACATAAGCAAAACTCTAATTTTTCACAAACCCTAATTTCTAAAGTGTCTATTTCATGCTATCCATGCCATCTAACACATCCAACACACATAATTCAACATCTAACTCAAGTTTTCTCATCACAAACCACTTCTAAACAATTCAATTCATACAAATCAACAAATCTCATCCTTCTCCCATGGCTGCCGATTTTCTTGGTGTTCATTCTCATGTATTTTATTTCAATTCCTTACAATTTCTTACTCAATTTAAGCCTCTAATATGGAATAAAGAGTGAGAGATATGAAAATAAGAGAGATATGAAAATAAGCACTAACCTCAAATGGCAAGATTCTAAGTCTTCTAATTCTTCAACTCCTCCTCTTCTCTTTGCCTCTAGTCACTTTAGCTAGGTTAGATATCAAGTTTTTGTGTTTGGAGGTTAGGAAAATATGGAAGATTTTGATGGGAAAATGAAGCTTAAAGAAACATCAATGGAGGAAAATTTCAAGAAGTGGTTCGGCCATGAGATGAAAGTGGAAGAAGAAGACCAAAATTTGTCTCTTTTAATCCCATTTTATCTCTTTAAATGTGTGTGTCTTATGGTAATTGGTTAGTAAGCTTTTATTGCATCATCTTTACATGTGCATGATGTCATAAATGTTATTTTTATTTCATTTCCTTTTCTTTTCTTTTCTACTCATTTTCAATTTAATTTCTAGCAATATTTATTAATATTTTATGTCATAGTAATTGTTTACTTAACTGGATAAATTGGCAAAAAATCATCTCTGAAGACGAAATGACCAAAATACCCTCCGTTTGGCTTAACAGACTAAAATTGTCTGTACCGATCGAAAAATTTTCCTAAGCCTTTTCTTGGCATTTTAATGCCATAAAAAGCTCAATGACTCTTTTCTGAAGTTCCAAAAATTATTTTATGAATTTTCTCCAAGGTTTAGGGCTTGTAGTTGTGAAAACCGCAACTTCCTACTGGGTTACCCATCGCTAGGGCACTGGCTCATTTAACTTGGTTGTATTTTATTTTCTAAAATTTTTTCTAAATTTTTCTTATTAATATTTGAGTTATTTATGATTCCTCACTCTAATCTAAATATTTTTTCCAAACATTCTAGCTGTTCGGACCGACACCGGTCACTGGAACAGTAAAATGTACGGAATTGCTACAGTGAGGGTGTTACAATACGTGCAACTGAGTTTCAGGAAATAGTATACATTCTTGGATTTTCAGAAGAGAAGAAAGAGAAACTTAGAAAGCCATGAGAGAAAACACATAGGATTTTATTTCTCTAAGATGGTTCTTGAGTTACAGAAGGAACCAGGCTCTCTTATATAGAGGAGAAGCCTTAAGAACATGACACTTCATCATATACAACAAGCTACCCATGTTTCTTTAGAAGAAGATGATGTAGAATCCCTATTCTCTGAACACGATGAACCAGATGGAGATACTAATTTTGCTTTAGGCCCTGATGATAATTTTGAACCATCTTCCACGAAAGAGTTTGGTTCAGACTTTGACTCTGACTTTGAAGCCCATTATCCTTCATACTTAGCCCAAAATATCCAAGCTACCAGTGTTTCTCATAACCCACACACCACTCTGATCCCTTTGGTTACCTTACACATTCGGCCCAGTAAATATGACCGGCCCATTATGGTTATTGGATTTCTGGATACTGGAGCCCATAAGAGTATGATGAACCCAGCCATCCTTCCACCAGAGAATTGGGTCCAACATACAGAATATTTCAAGGCAGCTGATGGGAAAATATTCAAAACCAACTTGATCTCCAAACAACCAGTTGGCATTTAGTTTTTCCCTAACTGCATATTATGGACCAAGATCATTGGGTCAGACTTGCCTGATAAAGATATTCTAATCGGGTTTGATATTTATCAATAGGCCAAACATCTGAAGATCCTTCCTTATGGATTGAAGTACAAAAGGCAGTTTCAGCCTTTCATTACCATCCCAAAGCTTTTCTCATTAACAAAAGCTTCCTCAGAATTCCAGGAGCACAAGGATCTTCTCCTCAGATCTTGTGTAGATTCTCATGCAGAATTCAGACATCCTCGATGCAAAATGTTGACTTTTTCATCCATCTTCCCTTCAAGCTTAATGAAGATGTTAACCCTACCAAAGCCACTCATCCTGAGATGAACCTTGCTTACTTAGTCCTGGCATAGAAGAATGTAAACAACTCTTACAACAAGGTCTAATTGAACCCACCAATTCTCCGTGGGCTTGCTACACTTTTTATGTTGAGAAAAGGTCTAAAAAACTAAGGGGCAAAAAGAGGTTGGTAATTGACTATAAACTTCTTAATCATTTTTCACAAGATGATAAATTTCCATTGCCCAAGCCAGATGCACTGTTCACCCAGCTTCATGAGGCCCATGTGTTTTCCAAGTTTGATCTTAAGGCTAGATTTTGGCAATTAGGAATCCATCCTGAAGAGTCTCCCAAGACGGCTTTTTGCATTCCTACGGACTAATATCAGTGGACAGTTTTACCCTTTGGCCTTAAGACAGCCCCGTCCATATTCCAAAAGGCCATGACAAAAATATTTGAGCCCATTCTCCACAGTGCTCTAATTTACATCGATGACATCCTCTTATTCTCCAAAGATGTCTCAGCCCACAAACATCTCTTGTCTTAATTCCAAGCCATAGTCCAATCCTATGGTATTATGTTATCCGAAAAAAAGAGTTCTCTGGCCCAATCTGATATTGATTTCCTTGGCATGCATTTCCATGACGAAAATTACCAACCAGGACCCCACACAGCTGAGGAATTATTGAAATTCCCTGCTAGGGATTTGACTACCAAGCAGCTTCAACAGTTTTTGGGGATAGTAAATTATATCTGAAAATTTATTCATCATGTTGCTATTCACACAAGCCATCTATAAAAAATGTTAAGGAAGTCTGCTTCTCCTTGGGACTAGAACAAACTAAAGTAGTTCAAGTTCTAAAAAAAGTGGCTCAACATTTGCCACCACTAAATAACCCTAGTACTGGTCATCGAATCCTTTAGACTGATGCTAGTGATACACATTGGGGGGCCATATTGATAGAAGAATTGAATGGAGACAAGCACATCTGTGGTCATTCTAGTGGAGAATTTCAAGATACTCAAAAACATTATCACTCAGTCTATAAGGAGATCTTAACTGTTAAAAACGGCATCAAAAAATTTGAATTTCATCTTATCGGGCATTATTTCAATATCATAATGCATAGCTCATCTTTCCCAAGAATCATGGAATTCAAAAATAAGGCCTTACCAGAACCTCAACTTCTAAGGTTAAAAGATTGGTTTTCTAAGTGTAGACGCCATATTTTGGTCGACCTTTAAATGCAAGGTTCTTTTAAAATTAAAACTTCATTATGTTATCCATTCTCAACCAATGACCTGATCATAGGTAGCTTTTCCGAACTCACCAATGGCTTGTCTCTGGAACAAATCGATCTCACGTTCAAGTTAGATTGCTTTTCGATCCCTTGGTATTTATCTAATGAGTCGAATTAATGTTGGATCTCCGGACCATCCAATCTTGCCCACTGTTGTTCTCCGATCTCTCTATGCACAAATACAGCAAAATTCCATCTGAATAGTGTTGTGATTGGGTATCTCACTTGAGCTGCCCAGATATTCCTCAAATGAAGTTAAAGTTTGATCCAGTCCCTAAATAATGATTCCGACCTTAAAAAGTTCAAGTCATTTTCAAATCTTTACAATTCTAATGTTCTAAAGTTTCATTCGATATTTGGTCATGGCTCCATCTGATCTCATATTCACGTGTAATATTTTTCCGATCTCTTAGGGTAGCTTGATATTTTATGATTAATAACGGCTCTCGGGTTTAATGTTCAATTGCATTCAATCGATTAAGTACTCAGGCAATTGGGTTTGGATGCTTTCCAATCTTATCAAGAAATTGAACATAAAAAGACTTCATTCAGTAGGAGGGTTTCCCCTAACCTGCTCTTTGAGTACATTATCAGTTTTATCATCCCCTCTCTCTCTATCAGAATCCTCCTCACTCTCCTCTTCACCTCTAGGGACAATATCCACCATCCAGGAGAAATCTTCCTTAGGATAGTGCCTCACAAGCTCTGCCAGAAGATAGCCATAAGCATTCACATGAGCACTAGCTTCTCTCGCTACGGCCTCTTTTTCTTTCACTTTGACCTCCTCGGTAAGGTGAGTGACATCGGCAGTTCAGCAGACCCAAGCATCTCCGAGTTCCCGCTCCAATTCGGCTATCCGATCCTCATATGATTTCGTCTGACCTTCTATGTCGGCGATGTAGTCTTGAGTAGATGAAAGTTGGGTTTTTGGCAGAAGCTGCATCTTGGATCGCCTTCAGAATTTCTTACCTCAAGAGATGGGCTTTTTCTCTAATTATATGTTAATTCACAAGGCTCTCTACACTCAAGCTCATCGTCTGAGTCAGGAGGTCATCAATACTATCCGGAGTCAGCCTATTCTGGTCTTCTAGAAAGTAGATGGTGGTACCCAAGACCTCGGCCAAGCTAGGATTCCCCTGAATCGAGCGATTCTTCTCCAGGGAGTGAATGAGGACCTGGGCACCACGAGAGAGGATCCTCACAGAAGGTTGGGAAGACCCTCCTTCCACACTTGAAGAAACTGGCGGAGGCGGTGGTTCATCTTGTCGAGGAGGGGAAGGAGCGATCTCTATCTTTGGGGTTGGCTATTCTGGAGGTTAGAACGAAGAGCCCGACACTTCTACTGAGTCTCGCCTCGGCATCTGGGATGCAGCAGCAAATTTCATTTCTCGCACTTTTCGGGCGACCTCCCTTTTTCGCTTATGGCTCTCCTTCGTACTCTCGCATCCCGCCATACCTGCACAGAAAAAAAGTTAGTGAGATCACCAAAGTCAGGAGACTGAAGATTTAGGTTACACCGATCCTGAGACCAAGGTCAGAGAGCTGCAGCTCATAATCCTCATGGGCAATCATTTGCATTAGCCACCACTTCAGTTCGGCCATAACTGCATCCAAACATGAATACTTGTGAGTGGCCGCCTGATCCTTCAATTCCTTTATCATGGCATCCTCATCTTTATTTAGGGCGATCTTCTTTGGAACTGAAGGAACCAGGTACTACCAACTGCGCGGGATACCCTCAAAGCCATTCGGGACCTTACTCCTCAATATGAAGAATCGATTTTTCCAATTCTTTAACGAAGAAGGGAGATCGGTGAAAAGCCCATAGTGAGGCTTGGCTTGGAAAAACCAATACTCGTCGTCCTTCTATCGAGCAAGCCTATGCAACTCAACGAAAAACATTACTGTAGGCTCGAGCTTTTTAGCTCGGCATAATCCTCTGAAAGCCACCAGAGTCCGCCAAGAGTTTCGGTGCACTTGGGCTACACAGACATGATGGAACTTCAGAACGACTCTAAAGAATTCATTTAAGGGGAACCGAAGCTTAACCTTCTATTGCTCTTCATATACCATGATCATGTTGTTTTCTTCAAAGAAATTATCAGCTCAGAGGTCGCTATGACATCTGATAAGCTTGAAGGAGTCAGTTCAAAGGTTGTATTCTTGACTAATGGACTGTAGATCGGTCTCCTTGAGGATCGATGGAAACTCGTTTACGAGTAACTTTTCTTTCCCTAAACAAGACGCTTGTTTTGATTTAGTCGCCTAGCCGTGGGCTGGGACAGAGGTTGTAGAAGGTTCGAGTCGCCCACTCGGTCTGACCACCTCACCTTCATCCGATGTCCATGAGATATGAATGGAGGAAGGACTAGCAGGTCTCTGACCATTGGTACTACTCATTTTTAGAGAACGAAAGTGAAACCAATCAAGAAAAGATCAAAACCCTTACCGGAGTATGAATCGGCGCCTGAAAACTCTAGAAAATGAGAGGGAGTGTCAAAGTTGCTAGGTGAAGATCTGAAAATAACATAAGGGAGGAAATGGCTAACTTCCCCCCTATTTATACTCGCCTGAGCATTAAATGCTCACGTAGTCCCAAGTACGCTTCAGTTAGTGAAATCAGGCCGCCTCAATGACACGTCAAAAGAAGATTCCAGAAACATAGTAAAAAGGTCGGATAAATGAGATCGATCAACGAAGGTCATTATATTGAACAAGGTATCGAATCGATGGATTGGCAAATGGCGATTCGTCTAGGGATTAGATTGGGCACATAAAATCAGAGATCAGAAAAATAACCAATGCAATAATAAAATAAAAAATTCAAGTAAAATTTTATTTCATTTCCAAAAGATTAGATTACATTATTTGGGTGATCTCAAAAGATCAGATTACATCAATTGGGCGATCTCAAAAGATCAGATTACATCATTTGGGCGATCTCTCAAAATCAACACTACATTCTACCTAACTTAAGACTACTCCGAAGCCCAGAATGCTGGCCTATGTCAAAGCTTAGTCTTGTGGCTGAATCAAAAGATGTGTTTGATAAAAAAGCCAACAATACATACTGGGTAGATGTATAGCTCAAATGGGGTGACGATGACTCTCATGATTTTGAGCGGCGTCATTATCGATGTCATCGATCAGAACTAAGCTGCAATCGAGACCCTCGAGATGTTAAGGAGCCAAGTGAACTTTAAGAGGCGGTCACCGATATTAAGATTGAAATTAGTAGTCCTCTTGTCAGAGATAGGTTTACGAGCCATGACGATGGGCTGACTCGAGATCGGTGCTATAGTTAGTTTCGACCTTGATTGGTTGATTAGTCCAGTTCCCTCACCATCATCGGATGACACCCTCATGAACCTCTGATCACCGGAGTTGCTCATTTTCAGGAGATGAACAAAGAAAGCATTCGGAAAAAGATTAAAGTGGTTGTCATAAGAAGAATTCTTACCGGAAAAGCCAAGAATTGAGGAATGAAAAATTGAAGATTCACTGGAGAAAGTTGTGAGTATGCAAAGGAAAATCCCTCGGCATACATATAGGGCCCCAGCATGTATTGCATACAGAACTCAAAGCGGACGCATTGGTAACTGAAGAATTTATTGCTTTGACCAATACAGGTTAGATGGGGAGGAAAGATCAGGAATAAGAGAGATTGGGAAGTAAAAAGGGACCCAATGCAAGAGATAGAGATCAAAATAATAACCCTAAAATGGGTTAGTCATAATGAGAAGATCGAAAAAATGAGGGACGACCCATAAGATCAGAAAACTCAGGGAGTTGAATAACTTCTGATCATGACCTTTAATTAGCTCCCTTCACCGTCATATTCAAATTAGTTAAAGCATTACAGGCATGATTTGATCCTCGCCACACATCTCATTTGTAAGGACACACTCCTAGCTGCCAGATTCCAAACGGTTAAAGTAGCCCAGTACATCTCGATCTACACTATTGATTATAATTGTAAGGATGGATTTGGAGCCTTTGGATCAAAAGTAGACGACAGATTCAACACTTTTTGTTCCCGACCTTTGGATCTATTTTGTAAGGCAAGCCCCTTGAACGTTGGATCAAGGGGCGAAAGGACAAAAATTCTGAATGAAATCCCAACCCTCAATTTTGATTCTCTTTAATTCCCAGACATCAGATTATGTCCTTTTGAATCTGGGCCTTCCGTCTCCTCTTGATGTAATCCTGACTCTCCACTTTGGGCACCCATTTGCTATAAATACCTGCATGCAATACTGTAGAAAGGAGGGTGGTGATTATTGTGAAGAAACTCTAAACTTTAATATAGCCTTATTGCTTGTCATTCGAAGCTCTCAACATTTTAAGAAACTTCTAAAACCAGTTCCTGGAATATCTCGTTCAAAAGAGCTTTAAACCCTGTGACTCTCATTTTCAGTATCTGTGTATCACCCAGCGAGCTCAACTTCATTCCATTTCATCCCCATCACCTCGGATCAGCTCAAGTTTTTTTACTGTCTCAGTCTTCAGCTCCCTAAGCTTTGCTAACACTGGTGTTGGCTCCCCGTCATCCCAACTTTCTAGAGGTAAGCGTTTAACCTGTCGTATGTTGAATATCCTCAGTTCGTTTTCTTGAGTTTTTTTAAGTATCTAGTTACATTGAGTCTTAAAATAGTTTATCTCGGCTCATAATCATTATCTTTATCTTTTTTTTATCATTCGTAAAGTTTATTTTAATCGTCACCTCATTTTTGTTCCCCTAAAAAATGAATGTTCGAGTCATCGGTGACTTGTAAATACTCTGAAGAGTACAGGTAGAAGTACTGTCACAGTAGTTTTTAGTCCAAATAAATGAAAACAATAGGAAAACAAGTGTAACTCGAGTAGTTATAGAAAGGATCAGAATATGCCAAAGGGGTCGAAATGAGAAAATAGTTACGAGATAGGGTCTTGGAGTGAGCCCAGGTGATAAAACAATGGATCGAAAATAAAGACAAAGTTCAGACCCCGGGCAAGCGACAAAAAGGGATGGAGTCTAAAACCAAAGAGTTCGATTAAAGCAATCGTGCGGAAGATCAGCAAGGAGTTCGGCTCAATGCCCGCCATCCAGTTATAAAATACCATAGATCAGGAAAAGCCTTTCACAAAGGTTTTCAGTATCTTCGGTAATTCTTTCCAATATGAAAGGGATCAGGATAAAGCCCTTACCCGAATCCCTAGCTTAGAATTCAAATAAAACACCGTTCTTATAAATATGGGAGATCGAGAGAGAGTTCTTACTCGAATTATCAGCTTAAATTTTTAACAAAATATATTAAGAGTTCAGGAGAGAGTTCTTACCCGAGTTCTGTAACACCCCTATTTGCATCGCCTAATATATTTTACTGTTCCGGTGACCGGTGTCGGTCCGGACAATTAAGAGAATTAGAACCTCGTCTAAAATACCTAGATAAGCCCTGAATACAAATAATTAGTAATTGCCAAATACTTAAGTGCAAAGAAGAAAAATAGAACACATGAAGTTAAATGAGCCGAGAGTCACAGCGATGGGTGACCTTCTCGGGAAGGACTACGAGGTCGATCTAAACTCAAATTTCGAACCATAAAATGTGACGCCGCGGTCCTTAGGACTATTGCGAACACAGTGGAAAAGAGAAAATCACGAAAAAGAATTGTTAAGCAGGTCAAATAATTAGGTCAGGGATCCGAAAGATATACCGATTAACTTGCAAACCAGATTGAACAGACGAGGGCCGATTTGGTTAATTCAACCCTAGAGCTGACTCCTGACCTAACTGTCTAACAAAATCGGAGAAAAGAAAATTTCATAATTGAGAATTAAATTAAAAAACTATTGAAAAAATTAGGAAAATGGAAAAAAAAAGAAAAAGTTTTATTGCATCATCTTAATGACATCACAAATGATGTCAAAATAAAAATTAATTTTGCCCAATAATTGACCAAGTCAAATAGCCAATTAAAGACATAAAAACATAAAAAATTAAAAGGATAATCACTCATCTCCCTCACCAAACTAGCCGGCCAACACTTTCTCTCTCCCTCTCCATTGCAAAACCTCCATTAAAGCTTGATCTCAAGCTTATGTTCCCTCACTTAACCCTATTTTCCCCCAAATTATTGCATTAAAGCTTGTTAACTTCACTTGGGAAGTGATTGAGCAAGAAAGAAAGAGGAAAAAAGGAGAAAAATTGAAGAAATGAAATTCAAGTGAGGTAAGCAATTTACTTTGAAAATATTGATTTCTTATTTGTGTGTTTAGCTCAAGTAACTTAGATATTAACTTAAAATCAAAAGAAAACAATTGTATAGGGACTAAACATGAAATTCATCCAACTAGTATTAGGGTTTGATAAGAATGAGTTTGATGGTTTTGAATGGTTATTTGAAGTGAATTACGTGTATAAATCATGAATATACACTTTAAATTTGCATTAGAGTTAAAATGCATGTAACTAGGGTTTGGAGATTGTGAAAAATTGAAGAAAAATTTAAGAATTGGCCAAATGATGTTATTAATCTTATTTGAGTTGAGAAATGGTCAATTTTGACCATTTGTGGTGTGTATGAATTGTTGGAACCAAGTTCCAATTCGGATTGGTGAAGGTCAATCTGCAAGTAGCTTGACCTAGGTCCATTTCAGGGACCAAAACTGAAAATTTACCAATCCAATTGGTGTGAGGCCAATTGGAAATGAAACTAGACACAAAATGGAACATTTTTCATTCAGGAATCATGCCCATAAAGTGACTATAACTTAGTGAACAATTTGGCCAAATTCGGATTGGGCAAACTGACCTGTACAAAAATAACCAAATGAACAGTAGTTACGCAAATGACCATAACTTGGTCTAGGAAGGTTTAAATAACCTGAATTTTATACCGATAGAAAGCTGAGACATAGACCTACAATTTTCATGAAGAAAATAAACCCAAATTTTGACCATAACCTATTTGAAAAGCCACCTGCAGTCAACCCACAAAAACTGCCATTATCCAATGAATGCCCAGAATTCTGGGTAAAACCAAATCCGGCCAGCCATGTTCAAATGGCTATAACTTAGGCTAAATAACTCAAAATGGAGTGATTCAAAAAGGGAAATAAAGTTAAGATAATAAGGAATAACTTCTATGAAGAAAACTTAGCCAAATTTCCACAGCAACATGACCAATAGAATAGTACCAAACAAGACACCAAAACTAAAAATTTGAAATTTGTGCCTAAAAGACTTAAGATTTGAGAAAACAACCAAAACCAACAAAATTGGTAACCAAAATATGGTATGTGGGTATAATTGGATTTCCCATACCTTTTAAGCATAAAAAAGGTCAATATTTTGACTTGAATAGTATCATGAATAGTAACTCCGACATGAAAATTCCCAAGAACGTAAGTTTAAGCATATTGAGGCTACAATTGAATATATATTAATTAATTATTGGATTTATTGTGAGATAAGATACTGAAACACTGTCAATTGTGTGTTTCAGCTGAAAAAGACTCGAAAAATCTAAGGGACTTAGTCAAGGCTTAGAGGCGACTCACGTCAGGTTTGTGCACAATAAATTTATGTAATTATTTTCTAACTGAAAGTTGAATTGTTATGCTTTATGAAATCACTGTGTTGTTTATAAATTGTATTTCCATTTTGTGACTATAAAAATGACTTTGAAAATTGTTTGGGATCTTTCCTAAATTATTTAAGTACTTTGTTTTGAATTGATTTTGTGTTCACACTTAGCATGATAGTACCACATTATTCCTCCTCCATTTATGGGGTTGAGATTGTTTATTCTCCTCCCTCTCTGGCTTACCAGTTGAGATTGTAGATCGGATGAGTACTCATTAGCAAGCTAGCCACCTCCCTCATTGATTTCGATTAGTGGGGTTGTAGATCGCTTTGTCGTGTTGTACAACGCAACATTGATTGGAAATTTTGTGTCATAGCTTAAGTTGTGTATGAATTGACAACACTGTATTTATTAAATTGTTTGACAAAAATTGTGCTATAATGAGTTTTGATAATTGGTGAAATATTTAAATTGTGATTTATCATTGAATGATTTATTTACTACATTTCGAATTTTTATTGTGCACCACTGAGTATTTTTATACTCAGCGATAACTTATTTTACTGTCGCAGATAAGGGCAAGGAGAAAGCAGCAGAGTGAGCTGCTATTGAGATAGAGGACTGCGTTGACATTCTGGTACGGGTATTTATTTATACCCTTGTAGTTATTTTGATGTAAATATTGTAATGTCATATGTATTAATGTAAAGTTGAGCAGTTGTACAGTAAATTGCAATAATATTATTTTGAATTTTCTTTTTGTAAATTAAGACCTGTATATGTAAATTAAATTTTAAATGCAATGTGAATGAAATTATGAAATATTGTGAGATGACAAACTTTGATTGAATTGTGGAATAGATTTGAATTATGTTGAACTGAGTCATTTTGGTGGTTGGGAGTTGTGATAATTATTGGAAGTTTTTTTATAGGTTTTTTAAGAACTGTTTTCTCAAAATACAGACGATACTCTGCCAAAATTTTTACTAAATTGTGGAAAAATAAAAATGAATAAAAATTTTTACTAGTTTTTAAACTTCAATTAAATTGTTTTTTTAATTCTTACTAAAATGCTCACTACTTCTAAAATGTAAGAAAATGGTTTTAAAATCCTTTGTAGTGTACTTAATGAGTTATCGGTAGGTAAAGTTCAGTAGTTATTTAGGTATTCTACGGGATCATTTTATGCCTTACAGAGGGGTAAGGTGTGACATATTTTAGTGGTATCAGAGCATGGTTTTGCAATGAATTTTGACTATTTATGTGAATATTTCTTTGATAAGTACAATTGCACAAGTGTCTTTATTTGATACATATGACATATTTACATCATGAATATGCTCTAACGGAGGTTAACATCCTTGTGTTTGATCTCAGGAAGTAGGAAATTTCTGAAAACTGAATGGAAGAGGGAGATCATTTCGTAGAGCAATCTGTCGAGGCTGAGGTCCAAGGAGAAGCCCCAGCACTTCAGAATGTGAGTGGATCAGCCACTTCAACTTCTACTCCAGCACCGCAGTTTCCTACTCAGTTTGCACAGCAGATGGCTGCATTTTTTCAACAAATGATGGGAAATGTGCCACCCCAAGTTCAGATGCAAGCATCTGCAGTACAACCACAGCCCCCAGCTCGACAATATGAAAAACTAATGAAATTTGGGGCTACCGAGTTTAAGGGTACTGTGGATCCACTGGAGGTAAAACAATGGCTAGAATAGATGGAAAGGGTATTCAGAAAACTGCAGTTTGCCGAAGAATTAAAATTTGAATATTCAGTATCTCTTCTGCAAGGGGATGCATATGAATGGCGGAAGACCATCCCCCACAGCCTGGTTGAGCCACCTGTGCTGACATGGACATACTTCCTAAGAGAATTCAGGCAGAAATGGGTTCCCGATGCTTATGTAGATATGAAATTGCAAGAATTATTGAGCCTGAAGCAAGGGGACAGAACAATAGTAGAGTATGAGCAAGACTTTTCAATGCTAAGTCACTATGCTGGAAGCTTAGTCTCCACCCCTAGAGACCGATGTAAGAGGTTTGAGGCTGGGTTGAGGCCTAGCTTAAGAATGCAAGTTATGGGATTTAGACACTAGAATTTTTATTAGCTGATTTCACAAGCCCTGGAGCTGGAAAGGATAGAATCAAAAGGGGCGGTGAAGAAGGGCACTCAAGAGAAAGAAAAGACTGAAAAGGCTAAGGGCCAGGCTACTGAGAGTGGTTTTGGGAAGAGGAAATAATTTGGGGGATCCAGCTCTCACAGATCTGGCAGAGGCCGATTCTCTGGCCAAAGACCACCCTGGTCTGGTCAGCAGACCCAGCAGGCATCTTGAGGAGCTTTATCAGTCCGGCAGTATGAGACTTGTGGTAGAACACATAGTGGGGTGTGTTTCAAGGCCACTAGTGCATGTTTCAACTGTGGAGGGAGTGGACATTTTACTAAGAATTGTACTAATCCGCGCCGATCTGGACCTCCTGCCACATCTGCGAGATCAACCCAAGTCTCTACACTTAAAGGGTCACAGCCAACTGGTCGAGGTAGAGGCAGAGGTAGGGGTAGCACTCCTGGAAGTTAGAGTATTGTTAACTAGCCAGAACCAAGTGGTGCACCAGCTAGAGTCTATATCATGAGATAGAGAGAGGAAGCTGAAACATCAGATGTAGTAGCTGGTATTTGAGAGGAAGCTGAAACATTAGATGTAGTAGCTGGTATTTTCTCTATCCTTGACCAAGATGCATATGTGTTATTTGATCTTCGCTCCACACATTCATATGTCAGTGCTAGTGTGATGTGTTCTACTGTTATCTAGTGTGTACAAATGGACTATGATGTACTAGTAACTAGTCCATTAGGTCAGGAGGTTAGGGTCAACAGAATCTATAGAGACTGTCCTTTGGTGATCCAAGGACATGTTTTTCTATCAGATTTGATTGAAATGCCCTTCAGAGATTATGATATTATCTTGGGCATGGATTGATTAACCAGGCATCACGCGATGATTGACTGTAGACTGAAGATAGTCACTTTTGGTCTCTCTCTATACGGTGATGTGGTAATACATGGGGAGAGGCAGTTACTGCCATCAAATATCATTTCGGCTGCACTAGCCAGAAGGATGATCAGAAAGGGGTGTGAAGCATACTTGGCACATGTGATAGACACCTAAGTGGGGAGTCTGACACTGAGAGACATCCCTACTGTATGTGGCTTTTCGGATGTGTTTCCTGATGAATTGTCAGGATTACCTCTGGAAAGAGAGGTGCAATTTGAGATTGATGTTATGCCTGGTGTGGACCCAATCTCTATAACACCATATAGAATGGCACCGGCAGATTTGAAAGAGTTGAAAGTGCAGTTGCAAGAGCTGCTTGACAAGGGCTTTATCCGCCCTAGTGTGTCACCTTGGGGAGCGCCAGTGTTATTTGTCAAGAAGAAGGATTTATGTATTGACTATCGGCAGTTGAATAAGGTGACAATAAAGAATAGATACCCATTGCCTTGCATTGATGATTTGTTTGATCAGTTGAGGGGTGCAGCTTTGTTCTCTAAAATTGACTTGAGATCAGGTTATTATCAGCTGAAAGTACAAGAGCAGAGTATTCCTAAAACTGCCTTTAGAACCCGCTATGGCCATTATGAGTTTTTGGTCATTCCATTCGGGTTAACTAATGCTCCGACTACTTTTATGGATCTGATGAACACTATCTTCAGACCATACCTCAACCAGTTTGTAGTGGTGTTCATAGATGATATATTGGTTTATTCGAGGAGTGCAAAGGAGCATGATAGACACCTGCGCATTGTACTGCAGACTTTAAGACAGAAACAATTATATGCAAAACTATCAAAATGTGAATTTTGGCTGAAGGAGATATCCTTTTTGGGGCATATAGTATCAGCAGAAGGTATTAAGGTAGATCCCAGCAAGATAGAAGCTGTCCTTAATTGGAAGCCACCCAGAAATATCACAGAGATTCGCAGTTTCTTGGGATTAGCTCGATACTACTGCCGTTTTGTGAAAGGGTTCTCCATGTTGGCATCTCCACTGACTAAGCTGCTTAAAAAAGATGTGAAATTTTAATGGACGGATAAATGTCAACAGAGTTTTGATGAGTTGAAGAGGTGTTTGACTGAAGCTCCAGTCCTAACTTTACCTACCCCGGGTAAAGAATACACAGTATATAGTGATGCTTCTTATAATGGGTTAGGTTGTGTACTGATGCAAGATCAGAATGTCATTGCATATGCATCACGCCAGCTAAAACCTCATGAGAGAAATTATCAGACTCATGACTTGGAGCTAGCAGCTATTGTGTTCGCTCTTAAGATCTGGAAACACTATTTGTATGGGGAGAAATGCTACATTTACACAGATCATAAGAGTTTGAAGTATCTGAGTACTTAGAAGGAGTTGAATTTGAGGCAGAGGAGATGGTTAGAGTTGATAAAAGACTATGATTGTCTAATAGATTATCAGCCAGGGAAAGCTAATGTGGTGGCTGACGCCTTAAGTCGCAAGACTATGGCAAGTCTCAGAATTTCTCCTTTGTCTATGGTATATGAGTTGAGATCATTGCATGCCAGCTTAGAGATTAATGATGAGAGGCAGGTAGCGATTGCATGGCATGTACAGCCAGTGTTGATTGACCAAATCAGAAGGCGGCTCAGAATGATGAAAGATATCAGAAGTTATTAGAAGAAGTCAGACAGGGTAAGAAACCTGAGTTCTCAATTAGAGATGATGGTCTACTGCTACACCGAGGCAGAATGTGTGTTCCTAATGACGTTGACTTGAGATAGATTTATGAAGGAAGCACATGAATCTCCTTTTGCTATGCATCCTGGTGGTACCAAAATGTATAGAGGGCTGAAAGAGCATTACTGGTGGATGGGTATGAAAAAAAATATAGTAAAATTTGTTTCCAAATGCTTAACTTGTTAGCAAGTAAATACCAGCTGGTTTGTTACATCCACTACCAGTATTGGAATGGAAATAGGAGAGAATAACAATGGATTTTGTGATGGGACTTCCGAGGACACAGAAGAGCCATGATGCAGCATGGGTCATTGTTGACAGACTGACCAAGTCTGCTCATTTTCTGCCTGTCCGAATGGACTACAGTTTGGAAAGATTGGCCAAGTTGTACATTGACGAGATAGTAAGACTGCATGGAGTGCCAGTATCCATCGTATCAGACAGAGATCCTAGGTTCACTTCTAGATTCTGGGGTAGTCTTCAGAGAGCCCTAGGAACTAGATTGAACTTCAGCACGACATTCCACCCACAGAAAGATGGCTAGTCTGAAATGGTAATTCAGATTTTGGAGGACATGCTATGGGCTTGTGTGATTGAGTTTGGGGGCAGTTGGAACACACGCTTGCCTTTGATTGAGTTTGCTTATAACAATAACAATAGCTACCAATCAAGCATTGGGATGCCTCCATATGAAGCTTTGTATGGTAGAAAATATAGAACCCCGTTGTGTTGGGATGAGGTATGCGAAAGAAAGATGATTGGGCCAAAAATTGTTCAGCAAACTGAAGAGAAAATCAGATTGATCAGAGATCGACTTAAGACTGCATCAGACCGTTAGAAGTCCTATACTGATATGAAGAGAAGGGATATTGAGTATGCAGTGGGTGAGAAAGTATTCCTCAAGGTTTCTCCTTGGAAGAAAATTATGAGATTTGGCAGAAAGGGGAAACTAAGTCCTCGTTTCATTGGGCCATATGAGGTTCTGGAGAGAGTGGGTCCTTTGGCATATCGTTCGGCACTACCTCCAAAGTTGGAGAAGATACATAATGTCTTCCACGTGTCTATGTTGAGGAGGTATCGATCAGACCCATCTCATGTACTACCAGTAGAAGATATTGAGGTGAATCCAGACCTCACGTATGAAGAAGAACCCATAGAGATTCTGGCTTATGAGGTAAAGCAGCTACGGAACAAGCAGATATCGTTAGTGAAAGTGTTGTGGAACCATCATTCGAGCCATGAGGCTACTTGGGAACGAGAGGAGGACATGAGGAGATAGCATCCACAGCTGTTCAGAGATTGATACCAGGTAAAATTTCGAGACAAAATTTATTTTAATTGGGGCGGGGGTGGGTGGGGGTAACACCCTATTTGTATAGCCTAGTATATTTTACTGTTCCGGTGACTGGTGTCGGTCCAGACAATTAAGAGAATTAAAACCTTGTCTAAGACACCTAGATAAGCCCTGAACACAAATAATTAGTAATTGCCAAATACTTAAGTACAAAGAAGAAAAATAGAACACAAAAAGTTAAATGAGCCGAGAGTCACAGCGATGGGTGACCTTGTCGGGAAGGACTGCAAGGTTGATCTAAACTCAAATTTTGAACTGAAAAATGTGACACTGCGGTCCTTAGGACTATTGCGAACACAGTGGAAAAGAGAAAATCATGAAAAAGAGTTGTTAAGCAGATCAAATAATTAGGTCAAGGATCCAAAAGAAATACCGAATAACTTGCAAACTGGATTCAACCCGTGAGGGGCGATTTGGTCAATTCACCCCTAAAGCTGACTCCTGGCCTAATTGCCCAATAAAATTGGAGAAACAAATCTTTGGGAATTGAGAATTAAATTAAAGAACTAATGAAAAATTTAGGAAAATGGAAAAAGAAAAAAAAAGTTTTATTGCATCATCTTGATGACATCACAAATGATGTCAAAATAAAAATTAATTTTGCCCAATAATTGACCAAGTCAAATAGCCAATTAAAGACATAAAAACATAAAAAATTAAAAAGGATAATCACTCATCTCCCTCACCAAACTAGCGCCAACATTTTCTCTCTCCTCTCCATTGCAAAACGTCCATTACAGCTTGATCTCAAGCTTTTGTTCCCTCACTTAACCCTACTTTGCCCCCAAATTATTGCATTAAAGCTTGTTAACTTCACTTGGGAAGGTGATTGAGCAAGAAAGAAAGAGGAAAAAAGGAGAAAAATTGAAGAATTGAAATTCAAGTGAGGTAAGCAATTTACTTTGAAAATTTTGATTTCTTATTTGTGTGTTTAGCTTAAGTAAATTAGATATTAACTTAAAATCAAAAGAAAACAATTGTTGAGGGACCAAACATGAAATTCATCCGGCTAGGATTAGGGTTTGATATGAATGAGTTTGATGGTTTTGAATGGTTATTTGACGTGAATTAAGTGTATAAATCATGAATATACACTTTAAATTTGCATTAGAGTTGAAATGCATGTAACTAGGGTTTGGAGATTGTGAAAAATTGAAGAAAAATTTGAGAATTAGCCAAATGATGTTATTGACCTTATTTGAGTTGAGAAATGGTCAATTGTGACCATTTGTGGTGTGTATGAATTGTTGGAACCAAGTTTCAATTCGGATTGGTGAAGGTCAATCTGTAGGCACCTTGACCTAGGTCCATTTCAGAGACTAAAATTGAGAATTTACCAACTCAATTGGTGTGAGGCCAATTGGGAATGAAACTAGACAAAAAATGGCACATTTTTCATTTAGAAATCATGCTCAGAAAGTGACTATAACTTAGTGAACAATTTAGCCAAATCCGGATTGGGCAAACAGACCTGTACAAAAATGACCAAATGAACAATAGTTACGCAAATGACCATAACTTGGACTAGGAAGGTCCAAATGACCTGAATTTCATACCGATAGAAAGCTAAGAAATAGACCTACAATTTTCATGAAGAAAACAAACCCAAATTTTGGCCATTACCTGTTTGAAAAGCCACCTGCAGTCAACCCACAAAAACTGCCATTATCCAGTGAATGTCCAGAATTCTGGGTAAAATCAAATCCGGCTAGCCATGTTCAAATGGCTAAAAAACTCTAAATGGAGTGATTCAAAAAGGAAAATAAATTTAAGATAATAAGAAACAACTTCTATGAAGAAAATTTAGCCAAATTTTCACAGCAACATGACCAATAGAACAGTACAAAATAGGACACCAAAACTAAAAATTTGAAATTTGTGCCCAAAAGACTTAAGATTTGAGAAAACAACCAAAACCAACAAAATTGGTAACCAAAATGTGGTATGTCGGTATAATTGGATTTCCCATACCTTTTAAGCATAAAAAAGTCAATATTTTGACTTGAATAGTATCATGAATAGTAACCCCGACATGAAAATTCCCAAGAACGTAAGTTTAAGCATATTGGGGCTAGAATTGAACATATATGAATTAATTATTGGATTTATTGTGAGATAAGATACTGAAACACTGTCAATTGTGTGTTTCAACTGAAAAAGACCCGAAAAATCTAAGGGACTGAGTCAAGGCTTAGAGGTGACTCACGTCAGGTTTGTGCACAATAAATTTATGTAATTATTTTCTAATTGAAAAGTTAAATTGTTATGCTTTATGAAATCACTGTGTTGTTTATAAATTGTGTCTCCATTTTGTGACTGTAAAAATGACTTTGGAAATTGTTTGGGATCTTTCCTAAATTATTTGAGTACTTTGTTTTGAATTGATTTTGTGTTCACACTTAGCATGATAGTACCACATTATTCCTCCTCCATTTATGGGGTTGAGATCGTTTATTTTTCTCCCTCTCTGGCTTACCAGTTGAGGTTATAGATTGGATGAGTACTCATTAGCTAGCTAGCTACCTCCCTCATTGATTTCGATTAGTGGGGTTGTAGATTGCTTTGTTGTGTTGTACAACGAGACATTGATCGAAAATTTTGTGTCATGGCTTAAGTTGTGTATGAATTGACAACACTGTGTTTATTAAATTGTTTGACCAAAATTGTGCTATAATGAGTTTTGATAATTAGTGAAATATTTAAATTGTGATTTATCATTGAATAATTTATGTACAACATTTCGAATTTTTATTGTGCACCACTAAGTATTTTTATACTCAGCGATAACTTATTTTGCTGTTGCAGATAAGGGCAAGGAGAAAGCAGTAGAGTGAGCTGCTATTGAGATAGAGGACTGCATTGACATTTCTAGTACGGGTATTTATTTATACCCTTTTAGTTATTTTAATGTAAATATTGTAATGTCATATGTATTAATGTAAAGTTGAGCAGTTATACAGTAAATTGTAATAATATTATTTTGGATTTTCTTTTTGTAAATTAAGACCTGTATATGTAAATTAAATTTTAAATGCAATGTGAATGAAATTATGAAATATTGTGAGATGACAAACTTTGATTGAATTGTGAAATTGATTTGAATTATGTTGAACTGAGTCATTTTGTTGGTTGGGAGTTATGAAAATAATTATTGTAAGTGTTTTTACAGGTTTTTGAAGGACTGTTTTCTCAAAATACAGATGACACTCTGTCGAAATTTTTACTAAATTGTGGAAAAATAAAAATGGATAAAAATTTTTACTAGTTTTTAAACTTCAATTAATTTTTTTTTAATTGCTACCAAAATGCTCACCACTTCCAAAATGTAAGAAAATGATTTTAAAATCCCTTGTAGTGTACTTAATGAGTTATCGGTACGTGAAGTTCGGGAGTTAATTAGGTATTCTATAGGATCATGTTATGCCTTACAAATGGGTAAGGTGTGACAAGTTCTCAGTCTGAATTTTAACAAAATATATTAAGAGATCGAGAGAGGGTTCTTACCCGAGTTCTCAGTCTAAATTTTAATAAAATATATTAAGAGATTGGGAGAGAGTTCTTACCCGAGTTCTCAGTCTAAATTTTAATAAAATATATTAAGAGATCGAGGATAGTTTTTTTCTCTGAGTTCTCAGCTTAAATCTTTAATAAAATATAGTAAGAGATTGGGGGAGAGTTGTTACCCGAGTTCTCAGTTTAAACTTTAATAAAATATATTAAGAGATCGGGAGAGAGTTCTTACCCGAGTTCTCAGCTCAAATCTTTAATGAAATATATCAAGAGATCGGCAGAGAGTTCTTTCCTGCATTCTCAACTAAAATTCTAATGAAATGTTTCAGAGGAGGAGAGAATCCTTTCCCCTTCTAATCCTAATACTTTTGTTACAAAACTCTATATATGTTCTAAATAACAGGTCTGCAGGAGAGTTCTTCCAAAGTATCCCGAATATTATGTTGAGGCCCGATGGAGAGTCCTCCTCAAGGCGCTCATATTTATAGGGCAAAAATTCCTTGAAAATATCAAAACACCGTATTCATATTAATCGTCAAAATATTTATTACACAATGCCTATTCATGAAGGGTCATCTCATGTACTTTCGTGTTCTTGGGCAACCCGTAATAGTGAAATATCAAACATTCCTTTTATTCATACAAAGGATTAACATCATCATTCTAACTCCCAAATTATCAATTTCAATTTATAAAGAGCACAACATTAAATCTACTTACCCTCGTTGAGGGACGAAGTGGGGTGCCTAACACCTTCCCCACCCGTATATGGACCTTGAACCTTGAATCTCTGTTTTCGAAGTGGTTTTTAATTTGTTCTTACAAACAGTTTTCTTTAATTTCCCTCAAAATTAAAGTGGCGACTCCTCACTTCTTCCACTTGGTGAGAATCAGACGATCAGAAAGTCCTTGCGACACAAAGTATAAATTCACCGTCCAGCATATCAAAGGAAAACACAACTTGATACCTGATCTCCTCTCTAGACCCCAACAGATCCATCTGATAAGCTCTTCTTCCTCTTAACCTTTAAATCTCATGGCAGCCTCCTCCTCAGCCAACACTCCCAACTTTCTCATACCTACTCCAGATAGCTTTCCTCCCAGAAGCTCATCCTCTATGACCCCAGCTGAACTCTAGGCTTATGCCCGCAATCATCTCTTTCACTTTCAAAGTGCAAGGAATGTCCTTAGAAACATAATCCCTCCCATTTCTCACTTCCATCCTGACTATCCTTTTCTTACCTGCATCAGCCTCCATCCTGAAACAGAATTACTCCTTGAAGAACTATGGTTCCTTTGGTGCATAACGACTCTTTATTCCATGACCATTGAATTTCCTGTCTTGGCCCTCTACCATTATGTTCAGAACCACAACTCCAGGACTCTACTCTTAAGGTTTCTATAGTGGGCCAAGCCCTTATCCACTTGGGCTTATAGCCTCAGAAGGCTCATTGACTCCCACGGCATTGAAGACAGGCCTCCAATCCAACAACATATAGTCTGGTCCATTTTCATATTCCATAGGCCTTTTTCAAAAGGCCTGGTGGTCTCCTCTGGTCACAAAACTCCAATTATGAATGGAGAACGTACGAAGGCACCATCATAGACAAAATCCACATGGGTCTCCTAAGGTGCTAACTTGGACGCCACTTATGTGATATCAATAATTATCATCCTGCATTGGATACTCATATCACATGCACATCACTAGGACCATCACATGCCACTCCAGATGGACCCATCGACTAGACTCATCCTGTCTTTCAAGATTCGTAAGACCCAATGGTACAGAAGATAGTGAAGCATGTGAAGCCTTAGCCAATGTTGTCCTTGATTCACCAAAAGAACGGGAACACTGGTACCAAGGCTTTTATGGAGACATTGACTCGGACAATTCAGACTATTGAAATTACAATTTGTCCACATCTCCATAAAGAAACAACTCGTGAACTTTATTTTTCCTTTATCTTTATCTCCCACTCAGAGTGTCAGTTGCATAACTTTATCTGTATTTGTGTTAAAGATCTTATATGTAATCAACTTTATTTTGAAAGCTTGTTTGTTTAATTATTATAAATTTATCGTGTTCTTAAGGCTTCTCCTTTATATAAGAGAGCCTGGTTCCTTCTGTAACTCAAGAACCATCTTAAAGAAATAAAATCCTGTGTGTTTTCTCTCATGGCTTTCTAAGTTTCTCTCTTTTCTCTTTTGAAGATCCAAGAATGTATACTATTTGCTGAAACTCAGTTGCACGTATGCTCTACACTTGCCTCGTATGAGGATCTTGTGTATCAGAAATGCATTTGTTGTGATCCTATAAGCTACGGTCCTCATACTATATGCTGTATGTGAGTACAAAAGGGCTCGCAGCCTAGAGTACCAAAGGAGTGGAAAGCGGCATTGAGCATGAGTATAAGCACACAGTATATGGTATGGGGCTCCCAGACCCTGATTGGTATTAGAGCCTGATTTTCTTTAAATAGTATATACTTCACGGAATAGTAAGAAGAGACTTGTCATACATCATGAGTTTCCAAACACCTACACCCGCTGTCCAGACTGTATATGAACAACCTACGCCTTTTGATATTGTTAATCTCTCTTCATCTCTTTCTTTTTCTGCCCCTTTACATAGAACTCTTTCATCCCACATTGATAATCTTGTTGAGATTTCTACACTACCTGAGAATGCCCAAGTAGGTGAGTCTCTCTTACCACTTCTCAGTCCTTATAACATTTATAGAAGATTTAGATCCCTTACTAGAGGGATAAGGTCTCTTATCTCTTCTCGAAGATCTCTCCTGAAAGAATATGTCCAAGCTTCTAAGATGGACCAGTGCAGCCTTCAAAGTACAACTTCTGAACAATATGTTACCATTGAGATTCCTTCTCTACTGATTCCTGGATGGAAGAATGAAGGATACTCCCATCTTCATTTTGTAGCAGTAAGACTTATTCTCACTTTACATGGCTGCAGGGGACTCCCTGTTACAGCACGTGTATCTCTTCTAGATACTCGTTTTCTTTAGTATGAACATGCTATGATCGGGACATATTTGACTACACTACATGCTGGCAGTGTAGTTCTTACATTTTTTCCAAATTATAATCTCTCTCTCAGAGATCCTCATCTATGCATAGCCCTCAAGGTGCAAGTATAGTTGACTGCTACTGAACAAGTGACCTCCTTTATGATGGCCACTTTACATCATCAAATCATATATCACTTTCAAGATCATGTAGTAGATCTGGCTCAAGCCTTAGTTTCTACTAATGCCTTATTAGTTCTTGCTAATACTGAGACTACTCCCACTATTGTCTAGATCCCTAGACAGCTTCCCAGAAGTGAGCTTGAGTAGCTCATTCCAAAAGTCTGGCTTACAAATTATGAAAGGATCCATGCTACTTCATAACCGATCCAATTCATTGAATCTTCTTTCAAGAGAAATCCTGATGGGATGGTCCAAACAATGTTTCAACCTCCTAGGCATTCTACTGGATCTCTACCCATTTTTTAGACCATGATGATCCAACCATTGCCAAAGGAACAAAAGCACTTCCCCATAAGAGCGATTACTGCAGATAACCATTATGTCTATCCCTTGAGGATAGAAGGCACAGAACACCTAGGCAAATCCCATATTGACAAAACACGGGAGAGATGCTGGGTTTATAAGTTGGTGGTTCATAACCCCTAATGACGCGACAAATGTAATGGCCCGGCCCACTAGTGATATTGTCCGCTCTAGGCCGAAGCCCTCACGGTTTTAAAACGCATCACTAGGGTTACGAACCACCAACTTATAAACCCAAAGATCTCTCCCGTGTTTTGTCGATGTGGATTTACCTAGGTGTTACAAGGCCATTGCGTGGGATTTGCACGGATCGTGCCAATGTGATCTTGATTGTGATTGTTGCGACAACTACTAGAATCATAAATATGATCACCCTTTATCTGATAAAAATTGCAAGAAGTTAAAGAAAACTTCCAAAGTCTCTTGTAAGCCTCAACAACCGTATCATTAGGACCATCCGGATTCTGGTCCTTAGATTGAAATTCATGAGGAGACCAAAAAGAAAAAGCCTTTGCCTATCTGTGAGCTTGCTCTCGAAATCTTGAGAAAAGAAGGGTATTCACCTCCTTCTCTTCCAACTCTGCCTCCAGTTCTGCCCGTAGTACAACCCTGTATGATGTTTTCTCCAACATCATGTGAATCTGAGTTTCCTGCCTTATCTCCATAAACATACCAAAAAAATAAAATCTCCACTAGACCTTTTATTCAGTCCACCAAGATGACTGCTGAAGGCCGACCTGCTCTTATCACCCTGGCAGAAAAAGTCTTAAACTGGCAGACAAAGAATGCTGCAGCTCAAAATAAGATGTTAGAACGCCTTGATTCAAAAATGGATAGAGTCCTTTCTCAAACTCAATCCATAGATCATAAGGTTGATTCTTTCACTCTCTTTGCCCTGAAGATGTATAAAGACCTCCAGACACGAACAGCTCAACTTGACAGGGATCTACGATCCCTACTTCAAAAAAGGAGGTTTGGAATGGAGTTCAATAAAAAAAAGGCAGAGATTAGAAAGTTAAAGTAGCAATTAGCTCAAATAGAAGCTGATTTTCATGGGCCACCTTCAACAGACACACCTAAACCATATAACCCTTTCTCTTATGTCAGTACACAAAATCCTTTCGTTACTGCTCCTGCACCAGCATACTCTCTATTCAATTTTGCTTTTCCAGAACCTACTCCGTATTCCTATAACCCATCACCCTTATTCCATAAACCAGCTCCTCCACCTATAAAATCTAAACCAAGTTTCTCCTCCTCTAGAGAATCCTTACCAAATACCAGATAGAAGATAGACAAAGGAAAAGCAAAACTACATCCTGAACCACCTCCTAGACACATGGTTCTGAAGCTTTTGAAACCTCCTCAAATGACTCTTTAAGAACAGAACCTGAAGACTCTTCCAGTGATGACAGTGATGTTGAAAGGACGGATATCACAGCCTTACTCATGGCTAATCCTCCTCCACTCTTACGGACTGCCTTTTGATGCATCAAACACCGGAACTACTACATCACCTGCATAGGATCCTCGCGTCGAAATTCTTGAAGATGATCCTGTTGAGCTCAATTTTGAACTTCTTAACACCCAACAATCTGTGACCCCTTACCCAGATACAGTGTAGCCGAGCGAGGCATGTCACACTCAGTGCCGGAGCACCCTAACTTATCTTACTTTATTTCTTTAAAATTTTTGAATTCATTTAATTTAATATCAATTATTTTTCGACGGAGAAACTAACGGAGTTTCCCCTATTTTATTATCATTTGACGTGTTTTACTATTCACCTGTTTGAAATTTTCAATAATATTTTAAAATAAAAATCTCATCATTTCATACATCATCTATATATTTCAATTCCGTATTCAAATCTATACAATTTCATTCATATCCATTTCCATACATTCCCATTTGGACTCAACTCATATATGAAAGTTTTCAATCTTCATTAATTTACATGATATACAATTTAATCACATATGAACTAACCGATTTATTAATTTACATCACATACCTATTAATCACATTTTCATAATCTACATTACAATACTATAACTAAACATTTTTTACAACATACAAATTATGACCTATATGGGCCCTATCTATATGCATTGCTGAAAAGGTGACAACCTTAAATACTTTGGACACTTCTGCAGATTAAAACTCTAAAATCTCTGTTTAATATTCGCTGGGCTTTACCTTCAGTACCTGCGCAAGGAAACAAATTCATTGTGCTAAGCATTGCTGATTAGTGGTGCAGTAATATAACAAGAAAATAATATACAAATAAAAAAAATGGATCAAAATTTGGATACTCTGGAATTTAATCTAATTTCATATAATACTTTTAGTATTAACTATCGTTTGTTCTAATTTATCGTTCAATTCTTTCATAATAACTAAATTTTAATATCGTTTCAATTCATTTCAATTCTTTCTGCTAAATAACTAATCTAATTTGTTTTAAATATTCTTACTCAT